>NW_006400012.1:307377-350572 GCF_000299155.1 Elephantulus edwardii
ACACATAGACTATTATGGAGATTGATTTTGGAATTCAGATGCACTCTTATTGATGGTGCTTGGCTGTACATGTACATATCCTTCAAGATGTATCATGGGGGGAAACACTCCTTTCTTGATTTGAACCATGTTCTGTCCTAATAACAACTTCCTGGTCTAGGTATAGATTTCACATGGGATTCCCAATCTTCTCATTCTATTGGATTCCCTTTTTTATAATTGTTGTATGAAGAACAAAGTATTTGAAGTGCTCTTAATCTACATTAAGAATAAATTAGAAAGAAAAATAAGGCAAAAATGGACAAAGGACTTCAATAAACATCTCATAAAGAGGTCATTCAAACGTCCACTAAACACACAAAATGATGCTTAATATAATTGTTATTGTTGGTATGTACCTTCAAGTTGCCTGCAACCCATAGTGATCCTATGTACATCTCTGAACCTTGCCCTGTCCTGAGCCAGTCTCACTAATTTCAACACATTGACCTCCATTGCCCCAGTTATTATATCAATCCATCTCATCTGCGGTCTTCATCTCCTGAGGTGTCCCTCCACTCTTCCAAGCATGATGTCTTCTCCAAGGACTGCTCCCTTCTGGCCACATGCCCAAAGTGTGTGAGATGGAGCTTCAAAATCCGGGCCTCCAAGGGAAAATTTGGTTTCACCCTCTCCCAGACAAATTTAGTTGTTTTCCTGACAATCCATGGTGTGATCAAGACTCTTCTCTAGCACCACAATTCGAAGACATTGAATTTTCTGTCATCCTTAGTCATTGTCCAGCTCTCTGATGCACAGCAAGTAATTGTGAAGAGCATGGCCTTGATTAGGCGCACCTTAGTCTCTAGACTGACATTGTTGCTTTTCAGAACTCTGGAGAGGTCCCTGACAGCAGATTTTCCCAATGCAATTTGTCTTTTTATTTCCTGACTGCTGGTTTTAAGAGAGTTGATTGTGGAGCCAAGCAAGCTATAAATGTTAACAACTTCAATCTCTTCTCCATCTATCATGATGCTTCCAGTTGTCCTAGCGGTGAGAATCTTTGTATTCCTGATGCTGAGCTTCAATTCGTATTGAAGACTACAGTCCTTGACCTTTTTCAGCAAGTGCTTCAAGTCTTCTTCAGTTTCACCAAGCAAGGTTGTATCATCTGCACAACACAGGTTGTTGATGCATATCCTTCCAATCTTGATGCCACATTCCTCCTCATAAAGCTCTGCTTCCTGAGAGGTCTGTTATGCATATAGATTGGAGATGTATGGAGACAAGATACAACCCTGATGCACTCCTTTCCTGATTTTGAACCATGCAGTGTTTCTCTGGTCTGTTCTGAGGACTGCTTCCTGGTCCTCAGTTTAGGTTTCACCTAAGCACAATCAAGCATTCTGAGATTCCCATTTTCCTCAAGGTTAACCAGTTTGTTGTGATCCACAGTAAAGTGCTAGGTTGCCTGTATTTGACCTGACAGCTCCCAATTGAACAAACCCACTAGAACATTTATTGAAAATAAAAAAAAGACCCACTAGAACATTTATTGATAATAATTACTTAGTTTTTAGTTTGTTTAATGCTGTTACCACTGGCATGTATAGAGGTCAAGATTTACCACATACAGGGTGATTATATTAGCTTGCAAAATGGGAACAAAAAACAAACAAACAAAACAAAAACACACATCAATTGCGTCCTGAGAAGTATGGTCTGGCCAAGGTGATAAATATATTGAGAGACATAATTAAATCCTTTATAGCCCTACATATGCACATGGGCCTCTAGTTAGTTTTTCAAAGCTCCTGTGGACTTATTCATTGCCCAGCTCTCAGCTTTTCCTTCTTAGTGTTTGACAAGTCTTTTGTTATTAGGTCACGTTGAGTCAAGTACAACCCATAGCTACTCTATGAACAAACAGATCTCACCTCTGTCTTATCCTGTGCCATCCTCACTCTTCCTGACACACTAGAGCCCATTGTGGCAGTCACAGTGTCAGTCCACCTGGATGAGAAGCTTCCTCTCCTTCATGGACCTTCTGCATTTCCGGGCATCACATCCATCTGCAAGGAACAGTCTCCCTAGCAACATGCCTGAAGTATGTGAGACGAAGGCTCATCTTTTCCTCCAAAGAACACTGGCTACACCCTCTCCAAGACCTATCTGCTCTCTTGGCCATCTATGGGATGTTCCCTGCTCTTCTCCAACACCACAGCTCAAAGGCACCAATTCTTCTGTCATCTTTATTCATTGTCCAGCTCTCAGATGCATAGCAAGTGACTCAAAAAGACTATGGCCTGACTCAGACATACCTTAGTCTTCAAACTGACATCATTACTCCTCAATAATTTGGAGAGGCCCCTAACTACAGATTTCCCCAGTACAATATGTCCTCTGATTTCCTGACTGTAGGTGTCATCAAGTTGAGTATGACTCATAGTTAAGCAATTGCAAAGTAAAACTAAAAAGTTTGAAAAATAAGTAATTGTTTCCAACAACTGTCTAATACATTTTGCAACAGGGGAGCTGAATTAAGTCAAATACAGACAACCTTGCACGTGGAGTCTTGCAGGGAATGACCAGAATGATCAATCATGAAAATTATCTGGAAAGAAGGTTTGAAGCAGAGTCAGCTCTTTCCTCCTCCTCTATTCACTGCCAAGCCACTAGTTTTTGCTGAGAATGTACCCTGATAATTTTCAATGCTGTAGCTGAACTAGGGAGGTCTGGTGGCTTAGTAGTAAGGAGTTGTGCTAACAACCCAAAGGCAAGCAGTTCAAATCCACCAACTGCTCTGAGAAAGAAAGATGGGCAATATTCCTCCCTTTCAATTTGTTGTTATTGTTACGTGCCATCAAGTCTCCTGCGACTCATAGCAACCCTACGGATGTTAGCTCTGAACCCTGACCTATCCTGAGCCAATCTCCTCATCTCTGACAGACCTAATTCTGTTTCTCCAGTCACTGAGTCAGTCCATCTCATTACGTGTTTTCTTCTGCTGTACTATCCCTCCACTGTTCCAAGCATCATGTCCCTCTCCAAAGCCTGGTCCCTCCTGGCCACGTGCTGAAAGTCTGTGAGATGGAGCTTCAAAATCGTTGTCTCCAGGGAGCAGCCTGGTTTCCCCCTGTCCAGGACAGGCCTGTTTGTTCTCCTGGCAGTCCACAGTATGTTCAACAGTGTTCTCCAGCATCACAATTCAAAGACATCCATCCTTCTATCATCCTTAATCATTGTCCGGGTCTCTGACACGTATGAAGTACTCTTAGATCCCTGACAGCAAACTTTCCCAGTGCAATTAATCTTTTGATTTCCTGACTGCTGGTGCCAAAGAATGTTGACTGTGAAACCAAGCAAGCTGAAGCTGTTAACAATCTCAGTCTCTTCACTGTCCATCATGAAGCTGCCAATTGCCCTAGTGGTGAGAATCTTTGCTTTCTTACTGTTGAGCTTCAATCCATGTTGAATACTACAGTCCTCGACTTTCTGCAGCAAACACCTCATGTTCTCCTCAGTTTCAGCCAGCAAGGTTGTGTCATCTGCATGCATGTGTTGATGAGTCTTCCTCTAATTCAGATGCCACATTTCTTTTCATAATGTTCAGCCTCTTGAATGATCTGGCCTGCGTATAGATTGAAAAGGTATGGAGATAGGATGTATAGCCATACAATTTATAGCCTTTGAAAATTCACTGGAGGGTCAGCTGTGTGTGGGATCTGACATAAGAACAATATCTAAACTACAATGTGATAGTAAATAAAATAAAAATGCTGTTCTTGTCAAGATTTCACTGATTTGTGTGAACAAATTTCTGGTTTCTTTTAATTCTGGTATCTGTTGCCATTTTTTTTTTCCTGGAAGAGAGTTTTGGTTAGTTTTAACTCTGCCATTTTCACTGACATGCCTGCTTCCATCCTTTTGAAAGTATTTCCTCTGCTTGGGACCCCTCTTTCCTTCTAGTACTCCCTCATGAACTGTTTTCACCTTTCGGGACTTGGTTTAAATGTCCCATTTTCAGTGGAACCATCCTTAACCTTCTAGGCAATATTGATTACACTTATTTTAGCACTGTTAATGTTCTTGCCCAGGTTCCCATTACTTACTGCCATCCTGTACTGATAATTTGCTGTCTGCTGGTCTCTCACCATTAAGTAGATCCTTTTGGTCTGTTTCCTGAGTTTGCAGTTCGGCAGTATGGTGTTATGTTAAATGTTGTCAGCACGCTAAACTTCATTTAAATGCGCATTGCTCTTGAGAGAGTTTGCATAAAGCTTTCCAGTAGAAAAAGCCAAATCTGTCCATCAAGAGTATAAAATCAAGTGACTGATAGACCTCCAACTGGCAGACAAACTTGTCAGTTAGGTGTTCTGGTGTCCACCCGGGTTAGCCGACTTTCAGGCAGCTCTCCTCTGCTCAAGGTCAGTATCTTTATGAAGAAAAATCACTCTTCTTCAGCTAGTGGTGAAAAACTAAATTTCTCTACTAGCTATAGCCATTATTTGTCTTATGTTAGCTGGGTAATCTCAATTAGCCTAAAATATTTATGAGATACTATGATTGCAAGTTTCTAGGGATGTAAAGACAGCCAAGATGAGCACTGTCAGCCACCCACGCTAAGGCACAGAGACCAGCCAAGGCGCTCGGTCCACCGTTATGCTTTTTAGTTCATTTTCTTTTTGTTAGGGCCTTTGTATGATTAATTCACTGCCTGGTGTCACCCATCAACAGTTCCTTTTATCTTAAATTATTTTAGTCTCATTTAATGACTGGGTAGACTGAGACTGAGCTGGGAAGCTGAAGATTTAGAAAATCTTGTTCTTAATTGGATGTGAAAGAGGAAGTCAGAATCTAAGCATTCCTGGCCCAGAGCCCAGGAGTCCTGTGTCCATCCAGTGCCAGTGATTGGCTACTTGGTGTTGTAATGATGAGAGTCCACTGAAAGTAAGATTTTCATTTGAAATAGAGCTGGGGATAAAGACTCTTTATTTCTGGGTTGATTGTATCCTCAGTGTTCATAGTTGATGGGAGTTGTCATGGCAATAAGATAATGAATTGGGAGGTAGCTGTGAAAGGCATTGCAGTGTGGGGAAAGGAGATTAAGCTTTTGCTAATAACCTTTCTTTGAAGGGTTTGTGATGTCATGATGTTGGTGTACAAAATGAAAAATCACCCTGCAGTTCTGCACTTCCAACATGTCTCTCTTTTATTTATCTTATGCCATGATGCCAAGGAGGCAGTGGCCAAAGTAAGAGTCACCATTACTTTTATGACAAGTTCATATCACTTTTTCAATTTTCCATACTCTGCTCCCTCCTGGACTACTTTCTTGGTGACCAGTCATTTGGCAATATATTCCACCTGTTTGTTTCAAAAGATGACGTGTTCGGTAATAAATATGCATTGATGTTTACATATCAAACTTCCTCCATTTCTTTTCTATTTTTTTCCCCTACCATTGTTGTTATTTTGTCTGAATGGAACAACCTTGGTCAATTTAACTGATGGGGCACGTAGCCAAAGGTCTACTTGTATTTTCTCAACACTGGTTGTAGAAAATAAACTCTCCTGAGCCTATCTTAAGAAGCTATTTCCCTTGGCAATTGGTTTCCTTCATTTTGTTGATAGAACAAATATTGTGGTTCCTTAGTGGTGACACAGGGAAGTGAGATCTGAATGTTCCTCGGGATTATGACACCTCCAGCATTCAGTTGATGTTTTTACCTTTCTCAGAGGAAGCACTGCGTGCTACCCCTATGTAGCCTGTGGAAGAGGAAGGAAACTTGACTAGGTTGCTCTCTTGCTCACTCTTAACCTTTTCAAGTCCCAGTAGACTCCTACGTGGTATGTCTGCATAAGTGATCTGTTGAGTCACCTGGAGAAAAAGAATTAGTTAGGGGCAGCATGGTAAAAGCTTCCTGTGACCCAAGGATTCAAAAATTCTGAGTAAAGAGAAAATATAGAGCTGTCCTCAACTTCTGGTGAAAGTGATAAAAGTAGAAGAAACATGCCCCATAAAAAACAAAACACTGGGAAAATTTAGGTAGAGGGTCAGAGAAAGAGAGGAAGACCCACAACAAGATGGATTGGCACCGTGACTGTAACTTTGGGCTGGGGCCTATCACATGGTGAGGATGGTGTGGAACAGAGGAAGGTTCAGATTGTTTGTTCATAGGGGCGGCTGCCTACGAGTCACAGTTGACTCGATAGCAACTAATGCCCCACCACCCTTCTGTAGATACCAGCTGCAAGATTGCTACACATTTCTGGGACAATAGGCTGACTGGTGGCACGGGAGTGCAACAAAGAACAGCACCACTAAATATCTCTGTCTGCTTCTGGAGAAGCCATGTCAATACTTAGCACAAGAGACAATACACTTGGCCATTGTGGGTGAAGGTGAGGAAGCACCCGGGAGTCGGGTGCGGGAGAAATGTCATTTACTAGCTAACTAATGACTATCTAGGAGGTCTTGTGGCGCTGTGGCTAAGGCATTCATTTGGCTGTTAACCAGAAGCCACTGACTAAGTGGTTCATGGAGGAAAAAGGAGACAATCTGTTTCTGTAAAGATTTACAGCCTTTACACCATAGGGGAAGATTTACACCATAAGGGGAAGCTTGGGGCTCACCAAGACATTGTGAGCTGGAATTGCCTGGGTAGCAGTAGAATTGCTCTTTCTTTCTTTCTTTCTTTATTTATTTTTAAATAACCAACTAAGTATAGTCAAAAGAATGGAAATCTTTGGTGGAGGAAACTGTTGTCCCTGTTTGCCAAGCTCCCTCCCAGAGTAGCAGTAGGTGCATAATATGAGGGGAAACACTAAAAGCAATGACCCAACAGTATCAAACACATATCAGTGTATCAAGTCAGCCAGAGATCTGTTGAGCACTAACAAGATTACCTAGAGGTGTGAGGGACCTTTAGCGGCCTAGAGGCAAGGAGGTGTGCTACCAACCCAAAGGCAGGTAGTTCAAATCCACCAGCAGCTCTGCTGGAGAAAGATAGGCAGTCTCCTCTTTTGGAGGATCAGTCGGTTCTGACTCAACTGCACTTAATAACAGAGGGGTGAGACGTAGCCCCAGAAATCAGAAAGCTCTAGATCTCATTGACCCATAAGATAGGAATGCATTCAAAATCATTAAACATGGGGAGTTGATGCAAGTAGACAGCAAAGGTTTGTTGAGACCTCTATTTATCCATTAATGTGGAAGGCGCTGAGATGTTAATCAAAAGATTTGGCAGTCTGCTTCCATAAAGATTGACAGCCTTGGAAACGCTATGGGGCAGTTCTAATGCCCTATAGGATATCTAGAAGTAGAGATTTACTTGATTCGGTAGATTTGGGGTTTGAGGGTTGGGTAAGGCACTGGGAAGTCATTTTTGGGATAAATAGACATGGTGCCTGACCTTTCGTAGCTTCCATTCTGGAGAGAGGGATAACCATTAGAGAGAGAGACACTAATAGCCACACAGCTGATTTCAAACTATGGTATGTGCTCTGAAAGCAAAAGAGAAAGTGTGAAGGGGCGAACCCGTTCAGACCGGACTTAAAGGAATTCTGAAAAGGTGATGGAAGGTGAGGACTTGAGGATAAAGCTGAGTGAGCCCCACAAAGAATCTAAGAAATATCAGAAGGCACTGTGTTTACTAAAGCTCAAGCTTGGTCTAAGGTCTTATGCAAAAGAGGGCTTTTAAAAAAATAATAGGTAGCTTAGATGTTTTCCTTATTGATTATATAAATGATGCATGATTATAAGTTGTTGTGTGCCATTGCCTGTGACATATAGCCACCCTGTGTACAACATCTCTGAACCCTGCCCTGTCCTGAGCCAGTCTCACTGACTCGGGCACATCTACCTCCATTACCCCAGTTACTGTATCAGTCCATCTCATCCAGGGTCTTCCTCTCCTAAGCTGTCCTTCTACCCTTCTGAGCATGATGTCCTTCCTAGTTACGTCCCCCAAGGTGTGAAATGTAAAGTCAAAACCCTAGCCTCCAAGGAGAAACTTGTTTTCATCCTCTCCAAGACAGACCTATTTTCTTTGTGTCCCACGATAAGTTCAAGACTTCTCCAGCACCATAAAAGCATCGATGTTTCTTCTGTAATTCTTATGTTATCCTTAGTCATTGTTCAGCTGATGCATAGCAAGTAATTGTAAAGACCATGGCCTGGATCTGGCACACCTTAGTCTCTACACTGACATTGTTGCTTTTTAGCACTCTGGAGACGTCCCGTCCCTCACAGCAGATTTTCCCAGTGCAATGTCTTGATTTCCTGACTGTTAGTGCTAAAAATGTTGATTGTGGAGCCAAGCAAGTTGTAATTGTTATATACAATGTTTTTAATATCCTCAAAATATAAACTCATTACTGTCAGTTTCACCTGAAGGACAGATTGACTCAGATTATGTCCTTTATTGCCTATGTCCTGCTTCGTTGTCTTCTGGCACTGGATGTCCCTACAAAGTCTGATGCTAATCTGATTTTCTTCCTTTTTAAGTGACTTAATCACTTCAAGGGAGCTCTGGTGAAGAAAAATAACCTTCGAAAACTGGCTGGAGGGTTAGATATGAGTCAGTTCCAACTCAATGGTAATGAGTTATTGAGGGGTAATCACTTTTAATATATGACTAATGTATTATTTCTTTATTCAAAATCCGGCATGTTTATATGATATATTCTAGAATTTTCTGTTTAGGTTCTTTTTCTGTTATGTACAACCAGTACATTATTTTTTTTCAATATTGAAGAATCAAATTTTTACTTCAGGTGAATTTATTTGAATATTTAAAAAAATATTTTCTTTGGCAAGCTCTGGTGGCCTAGTGGCAAGAAGCTGCCGGACAATCCCAGAGGTAAGCTGTTCGAATCCACCAGATGCTCTGCTGGAGAAGGAGGGGCATTCTGCTCCTGTACCAGTCAGATCCTATTTGACGGTACACATACATACACAGACACACACACAGAGATTCTTTTTAAAATTATTCCCTTGGGAATTTCCATTTCTAGTATTTTGGGTCTTTCATGCCCATATTATACTTATTTTTTTCCTCCTATTTTTCCTCTTTCTTCTTATGTTATTATTCGTTCTTATTTCCATTATTTTGTCAACTCCAGGTTCTCCACGATGACTTATCCTACATTGTTGTTCTTAGATGCTGTCAAATCTGCTACAACTCATACAGAAACCTATGAACAACAGATGTGAACGCTGTCCTGAGCCATCCTCATCCTTTTTGACACAATGAGCCCACTGTTGCCGTCACTGTGTTAATCCATCTCATTGAAAGTCTTCCTATTTTTCTCTGACCCTCCACCTTTCCAAGCATGATGTCCTTTTTCAAGATATAGCCCCTTAGAACAACACAAAGTATGTGAGACAAAGCTTCACCATCCTTGCTTCCAAGGAGCACTCTGGCTGCACTTTTCCCAAGACATCATGTCTGTTCTTTTGGCAGAACATTGGGACACGCAGAGTCTTCTCCAACAACACATCAATCAGTCTTTCTCCTTATTCATTGTCTAACTCTCAGAGATGCAAAGCAGGTGATTGAAAAGACCACAGCTTAAATCAGGCACAATTTCATTTTTAAGCTGACGTCATTGCTCTTCAGTACTTTGGACAGGTCATTGATCAACTTTCCATGGGCAAGTATGTCTTTTGATTTCTTCACTGCCGAAATTGATGCTGTTGATTGTGAATCCAAGCAAGATGAAATAATTAGCAACTTCAATCTTTTTCCCATGTATCCTGATGTTGCCTATGGGCCAGTGATGAGGATCTTTATTTTCTTGATGTTGAGATGTAATCCATATTGCAGGTTGGCAGGTTTGTAGTCTTTGATCTTCTGCAAAGAGGAGGTTTCATGTCCTCTTCTCTTTTAGCAAGCCAGGTTGTGTCATCTGCATAATGAAAGTTGTTGATGAGTCTTCCTCTAATCCTAATACCAAGTTCTTTTTCATAAAGTCCAGCTTCTCAAATGATTTGTTCAGCATACAGATTCAACAGGTAGGTAGAAAGGATATAACTCTGATGCACACCTCTGTTGACTTTTTACTATGAAGTGTTCCTTTGTTCTGTTTATACAACAGCTTCTGGGTCTAAGTATAGGTTTTGTATAAGCACATTTAAGTGTTCTGGAATTCCCATTCTCCTCAACGGTAACCGTAGTGTGTTGGAACTCAGTGATGCAGATTTGGTAGACAGGATTTAACAAATACCCAGGATTCCTTAGAGTAGCCACAGGGCAGGAGGACAGAAGTACCTCTTCAAATTCTCCCTTCCAGCCCAGCGCCAGCATTTCAGTTCTGCTCCTTATCCAATCACCTCTATGCCTTTCCCTACCTGTGTCCTCAGGGCCTCCACCTGGTGCCTACCTGAGCTGTGAGTGAGCTTGAAATCTGGCCCGCTCCTGCTCGCCCCACCAGAAATCCTGGTGTGGTTTACCTCTTCCTGAAAGGAGTGACACACTGTGTTCTTCCTAGAAGTGCTATCTGCTCATCTCATCTGCAGTGCTGCGTCCACCAGGGCTCCACCCACTTCTGAATGATCGCAGATAATGAAGAGATAGAGCAGCCCTAAGTCCCAAGACAATAAACAATGAATCAGGCACAGTTTATGCCCTCAAGGCTGATAAACTAGGGGTAGTTGATTATTTCACAGATAATTGACTGCATATGAAAAACAATCAGTCAATTGTCCAAAATCTTGCCAAGACTCCTCTGCCTACAGGTTACCCTGACTCCCAGCCCATGCTATCTTTTCCTCACTCTAACCTCTCCTTTCCCAAGTCTACCTCCTTTCTTCCAGATGGACTGCTAGGACCATGGTGCCTACGTGTGTCTATGCCAGTCCAGGGGATTTACAGAGCCAATAAATTACATGGAAGATTGCTCATCTTTCTGAGCCAGCTGGTAGATTTGAACTGCATGCCTTTGGGTTGGCAGTACAGTTCCTTACCACTAAGCTTCCACAGCATCCTACCCAGGTTTGTTGTTGTCAGGTACCATCAAGTATGACTCGTAGTGACCCTATGAACACCAGATCTGAACCCTGTCCTATCCTGTACCATCCTCACCAGCTCTGACACTCCTGCCCCCTTTGCCACAGTTACTGTGCACAGTGCCAATTGCCACAGTCACTGTGTCAATTCATCTCACTAATGGTCTTCATCTCTCTCACTGACCTTTCTAAGCATGTTGTCCCTTTCCAAGGAATAGCCTCTCCAAACAACATGTCCAAAGTTTGAGAGATGAAGCTTCACCATGGTTGCCTCCAAGGAATGCTCTGGCTACACTTTTCCCAAGACATATCTGTTTGTTCTTTTGACATTTCATGTAGTATTCAGTACCCTCCTCCAACACCAACTCAAAAGCATCAATTGTTCTATCACTGTATCAATGCATCTCGTCCAGGGCCTTTCTCCCCTGCACTGATCGTTACTGTTCCAAACATGACATTCTTCTCCAAGGATTGGTCTCTCTTGGTTAGATGCCCAAAGTATGAGATGGAGTTTCAAAATCCTTCTCTCCAAGGAGTAACCTGGTTTCACCCTCTCTAGGACAGACCTGTTTGTTTTCTTGGCAGTCCATGGTTTGTTCAATACTCTTCTCCACAACTCAAAAGCATTGATTCTTCTTCTGTCATACATGGTCATTGTCCAGCTCTCAGACGCATAGCAAGTAATTAAAAAGATCATGGCTTCTTTCTATCAACCATACCATAGTCTCTAGACTGACATCACTCCTCAGCACCAAGCAGGAAGCACCCACAACAGAAGACCCCAAAAAAACAAACCACCGGAGGATCTGATGAGTGCTGCCAACAAGAGTGCTGCTGGCCCCAACAAGCAGAAAAAAACAACAAAAAATTCTCAACCGATCATCATAATACCAACAAGCCCACCAGTAAGAAGAATCGTTTCCTTGATATTGAGCTTCAATTCATATTGAGGACTGCAGTTCTTGACCTTCTGCAGCAAATGCTTCAGCCCCTCCTCAGTTTCAGCAAGCAAGGTTGTGTTCTCATCATAACACAGGTTGTTGATGAGTCTACCTCCAATTCTGATGTCACATTCTTCTTCACAGAGTCCATACAGATAGAAAATGTATGGAAACAGAAGCACCCGTGATGTACTATTTTCTTGATTTTGAACCATGCAGTGTTTCCTTGTTCTGGTTGTCTGACTGCTTCCATCTAAGTATAGATTTCGCATGAGCACAATCAAATGTGCTGGCATTCCTATTCTTCTCAGGGTTAGCCACAATTAGTTGTGGTCTACACAGTCAAATACCTTTCCATAGTCAATAAAACACAAATTTACATTCTTCTGGTCCTCTCTGCTTTCAGCCAAGATCCATCTGGCATTGGCAATGATATCCTTAGTGCCACGGCCAACTTGTATTTCTGGCAGTTCTTTGTGGATATAGTGTTCTGGACATTTTTGAATAATTTTCAGCAAGATTTTGCTTGCATGTGGAATCAGTGATATTGTTCAATGATTTGTACACTCTGTTGGATCACCTTTTTGGGAATGGGAGTAAGTATGGATTATGGTCAGTCTGTTACTGTACAATTAGTGTCCTAGTTCACCCTTATCTTGCAGGCAAAGGAATTATACCAAGTAGGAGAGACTAGAGAAGACCATATATGGCAACCTTAGGGTTTCTTGGAAGGACAGACTTTAGTATTATTAGGGCTGTGGAGCTGCTCTCCCTTTCCCAGAGTAGCCACTGAAATGATGCAACCACAGGAAGCAGCAGCTGGGGCTCTGCTTCCCTCTGTTAAGGATGTAAAACTACTCTGTTGCCCAGTTCCCTATCTTGTAAAAAACAACTATGAACATCCCCTTCCCCAACTTCCTTGTAAGACAGTATAAATCCCCTCTCTAAATGGGGGCTGGTTTCTGCTTTAGAGCCAGCCCGGCAGTTTCTCCTCAATAAATTCTCTTTCTTGGCCTTAACTGGGTTCTGTCCTTCCTTGGCAACCTTACAAGTACATGGAGCATTAAAGTGTAGACTAAAGCTTTTTCTTGGAGCACAGAGATGAAAAGAAAAAGTGGAAGAGGCAGAAGTGAGGGTAAAAATAGTAAAGATAGATTTATAAGAAAGGTATCTTCCCAAAGAGACAGACCACCCTCCTCGAAAGGAAATATGGATGAAGGAGGGCACTTTCCACTGAGGTGAGGCTCTATTTATGGCCCCCTTCTCTGGGTGGGCCTCAGGGCTGAAGTCTGACCAATGATGCCACTGAAAGTTCAAAGTTTAGTGGGGGATTCTCCTTCTAGTCCCTGCCCTCTGATGTCATTCATGCGCCCATGAATGTGTCCATGACTTCTGGCATCGCTCATGTTCCAAAGCACCAGTTCTGTGCATGTCAAATAGTGGTTTCCTGGTTCTGATAGCTTAATTTCCCAAGCATAAACTTTTGCCTTTTTTCTTGGTTCTAATCCCAACATTATCTCCTGGAAAGATTGTTGTTGTTGTTTAGTGCCGTCGAGTCGTAGATGACTCTTAGCAACCCTATGAACGAACAGCCAGAGCACTGTTCGTACATAGAGTTTCCGGAAGCAAGCCATTTCGGAAGTGGATGCCGCTCCTGCGTCCAGGCTTGATTTAGTCGGGAAGCTCCAGCCAACACCCATTACCACGACTGGCACATCACTGTCACAATCTTCAGCATCACAGCAACCACGAGTTACCTCTGTACAGCAATGCACAGACCAGTGCTATACCACCTAGAAGAATGTTTGACAGGAAGACAATTTGAACCTGGCCCGAGGGCCACAGATGAAAATCACCCACTTTCAGCTTGGTAGCATAACTTCCTTCCTGGAAAGATTAAGGGCCTAAAATCTTTTAGGGTTTTGGACAGTGATTGCTTTAGCTGCTTCATGCTGGAGTTGGATGTTGTCCTGCCTGCAGGGGCTTCTAATCTCTCCATGGCCCTACTTCTGTGAATCCTTAATGCTTTGACTACTATGCCATGTAGGTTGACAGGCATAGGTTAGGAGGCATATCTGCTTAATGTAGAACACTTGGAACCTCGAAGATACAAAGATTGACTTAACAAGCAGGGTTTAAAAAGTAGCAGCAGGCAAATTATGACTGGCTAGATAAAGAGGAACAAATATTAGGCTTTATTTCAGATTTTTTACTAAAAGCTTTAAGAATTAGGTACTGACTGATCTGAGAGGTTTGATTTGCTAATGATTTTGAAATCAAAGAACTTATCCATGGGTTATTAACTGAAAAGGGTAGCAATAAGGTAGGAGATTTATGTAGTGAGTTTACTATTAAAGATCGTTGTTGTTGTTGTTAAGTGCCCTTGAGTCATTGATGACTCATAGCGACCCAATGAATGAAAGACCTGAACATTTGTATAACTTCCATTGTTTCTCCAAGTTCACAGAGTTTCCAGAGGCAAGCTATTTCGGAAATGGATCTCTTGCTTAAAGATTAGTATAAACTATATTAAAAGAAGTAGACTAAAGTTTAGGGCAAGAGGTCTTTACTTATCTGGCTTGTCTTGAGAGTAGGCTTCCTTTTTAGTAGTAAGATTTTATCTTTACAAATTTGATTGGTTAACATTCTTTTCTGTTAGAAAGATACGTGTTGGGAGTTTAATTTTTTGTGGTGGGCCAACCATTTGTTTTGACTATGAGAGTCATGTGAGTTTTGGGCCAAGGGGCTGGCAAAAACCTTATGTGAGTGGTTTTTATTTAGTTACCACGTCTAGAGTCACCCATGTGAGGTTCCTGGTGTGCAGTATTTGTGGTGCAAGTGGGAGCTGCTTCAGGGCTTACTTACCCACCAAAAGGGCTTGATGACTTCCACCGCGCCCCCGTGAAACACAGGGTAATCACATGTCCAATGCCTAAATTTGATTAAATTGGGGACATGGCTTCATGGGAAGCTTTCGCCGGTACGTTTGGCTCACCGTGGCTGGGCACTTATTGTAGTACCCTGGCTTCCCTTTGTGGAAACACTCTCCTTTGGCCTTTTTGGGATGACCTGTGGTGGCAGCTTCCTGAATCTCCCCAACACCTTTCTGTCTCTGTTAAGAACAGTGGTCATGGCTTCCAAAGGGTTGTTCTAGATTGACTCCGAGCTTTAAGTCTACCGTTTGGAAATATTCTTAATAATATTAAGGCAACATTCATAATTGTAATGGACAATAATGAGGATAGCAATATCATGGGAGTTTAGATTTGCATATCTCTGGATTCCTTTCATAATCTTAAATGCAGCTGAGTTTTCTTTTCCTTGAACTATGTTAGTTCTCTTAGTAAAGTTAAAAGGTTTAACATGGGTAGCTTATTTTCTTCTAATTAAATCACTATGATTACTCAGTTTCTTAGTTTCTCTTAACAGTCCTGGCTTATATTTTGTGAGAGGATTATATCTTCCCTTGAGAAAATATTAGGTTGTAAGATATGAGGATATTTTTAGGTTTGCCTTTCTCCTTAGATAAAATTTTACTTGCTAGGGGTGCAACTATGAAATGAGAGAACTTACATCTATCTTTTATGCTAGTTTAAATACCTGGGTAGAGCCTTAAAAGACCTGAATGGTCTTAAAACAATCTGCTAAGGAGCTTTCCAGTTTCCCCCAGAGGTTTTTAAATGAAAAGGGTACCTGTACACTCACAGGGTTGCTATAAGTGGTCTATGACTAGACGACACTTAACAATAAGAACAACATAGAGCTCTGTTGGCCTAGTGGACAAAAAGTGATGCTATCAAGCCAAAGGTGGGTGATTTTAATCTGTGGCCCTCACGCCTGGGTTTAATTGTTTTTGGTCAAACATTCTCCTAAGTGGTATAGCCCTCATGATTGCTGTGATGCTAAACATTGTGACACTGATGTGTCAAATGCGAGAATGGTTACCCCCATAGTGGACGTGTTTGATGGAGCTCCAAAACAAGCTTGGAAGCAGGAGTGGCATCCACTTCCAAAATAGCTTGACTCCTGTGAACTTGGAGAATCGAAGGAAGTTATACAACTGTTCAGGTCTTTGGTTCATAGGGTCATTATGAGTCGTCTACAACTCGCACTTAACAACAACACTCACAAGGTGCTTTTTTAATTTTTGCCACTCCTATAGTGGCAGAAGCTTAACAGGCAGTACTGGAGCCGGTGTTAGGGCCTATCAGGGGATGGGATGGTCCTTGGGACTGGTTGGTGGACTTACCGGAAGTGCTTTAGTCAAGCTGTCCTCAGCGGAACAAGGCACTGCTGACTTGTACCTAACTCCACTTATTTCACTAAATTTTTTAATTAGAACTTTCTTTTCTTTTTTTGGGGGGGTGGGGGTAGAGATTCCTTATAAGATATACATAAAAGCTTGGACATAAGGCATTTATGGCTACTTTCTATCCTTAGGGCAGAATAAATTTAGCCAAAGCATAGAATTTTAGTTAAGATTGCTATTTTGTGGCTACTTTGCTTAATTGATTATGTACATTTTAGCTATGCTGCATTGCCCCCAGAAAATCTCTTCTCTTCTGGTGGAGGTTATTAAAGCTTGGAGTTCTCTAAACTTCAAACGGTAGCTCGGAGATAAGTGTGCAGGTATGGAGGGTCTCTTTTCTGAGGCATTACAAGGAAAGAGAAGAAAAGAAACAGGGAGGTCCTCAGGCCAAGCATCGCGAGGGGTGTGTGTGTGTGTGACAGGTCTGCACACAGGAGACTGGAGGGCCTTCCTTCTTTCATGACTCTGTGACATTTTCAGCAAGGCCAACAACACCCTGACCTGATTAGGAAGACTAGATCACAGATCCACGTCCCACTTCCGGTAGCAGTGTGGACGCTCCCCACTGGGCTTCCCATTTCTGGGCCCACACACATGTCCATACCTGGTATTATACTGAGCACACCTATATTTGAATGTAATCTCTTGTCTTGAAGACTATGGATTTAGCAGCACTGCAAAGTTGGAAATAAATTTTTTTCTTATCGTGCTATGCATGAGGTTAGTGAGGGCAAGGAAGCTTGATGCTATGATGTTTTCTGTAACAGGCAAGAAAAGCAATCAAAGTTCAGAAAAAGAGAAATGTTTTGATAGGTGATATGTTACTTGCTCTATTGAAGGCAAAATAAGCTAAAGAATGTATTGTAATTCAGAGAGACAGTAATTGACTAAAACCTGATTGGTGGCTGTTCCTGACTTTAGACTATTTCAGAACTAATTACCTGGTCACACTTTAACTTGGCAACTACTCAACACTGGGCTAATATTGAAAATGACCATCTCCAATTTAACTAGACCAACAGATTTTTTTTAAAATTCTAATTTTACAATGTGAGATGGCTTATTAACACCAAGAACCTAAACAAGAAATTGTGTAGCAGGGTCTAAGATCAGGGAGTGTAACGCCTTATATGTCATTTTTTTTATCTTTATCTCCTTGAAGAATGAGCTTAGTAGCTGTATTTAGGTTGCTTGAATCTGTAGATCACTCATAGAATTATTTTTACAATGTTAAGTCTTTTTATCCACAAACAGAAAACATACTTTAATTTGTTCCCTTACTATTTCTTATAGGATTTTGTTGTTTTCCTTATGCAGGTCTTTTTGTATCTAGTTGGGTTTATTTTTAAGTATAAAATCTTGTGATTGTTTGTTAAACAAACAAGCTATTTATTCCTTAAAAAGTCTTGATCCAGAGGGAGCTCTGATCTAGTGGCAAGAAGCTGCACTGTAATCCCAGAGGTGTGCAGTTCGAATCCACCAGATGCTCTGCTCGAGGAGGGGCAGTCTCCTCCTGGACCTGTCAGATCTGATTTGATGGTACACATACACAAAAATAATAAAATAAAATTTTTTTTAAAAATCTTCATCCAGAGAAGATCATAAATTCCTATTATGTTAATAAAGAATAACCAGATTACATAGTGGGACCTGATGGCAGGCAACCTTTGTTACTGTTTTGTGCTGTGGAGTGCCCTGTGACTCATAACGACCCTATGTACAATAGCTTTGAAGCCTACTTAATAAAAACCTGCCTCTAAAATCCCAGGCTCCAAGAAGAAACTTGGTGTCACCCTATCCAGGACAGACCTATTTGTTTTCTTGGTGGTGTATGTTCAAGACTCTTCTCCAGCACCACAACTCAAAGGCATCAATTCTTCTTCTGTCCTCCCTAGTCATTGTCCAGCTCTCTGATGCACAGCAAGTGATTGCAAAGACCATGGACTGGATTAGGCAGACCTTCGTCTTTAGACCATCAGGTTTCTAGACTTAGTTTTTCTAGACTCTGGAAAGATTAGTTTTTCTAGACTCTGGAAAGATCCCTGACAGCTTATTTCCCTAATGCAATTTGTCTTTTGATGTTCTGACTGCTGGTGCTAAGACTGCTGATTGTGGAGCCAAGTAAGCTGTAACTGTTAACAAATTCAGTCTCTTCATCTATCATGGTGCTGTCAATTGGCCCAGTGGTGGGAACTCTTTAACAACCACTATAGTACCAGAGATCCAAGAACAGACACCATAACACTGGACTGTTTAAAGTGGATGATAGGCTTAAGAGTAAAACCACAAGAATCAAATGCAACCAAACAGATACACATTTTTGTTGAATATATGTATTTAATGATGTGTATTTAGATAAGCATACTGCATGTTCAATGAATCTATGTAGTATATTGTTGTTGTTGCTGCCATCAAGTTTAGCACCACTCATAGTGACCCTATGAACAAAAGGCTTGAAGCCTTTCTGTAACCATCGCCATTTATCAAAAGTCATAGAGTTCCCAGAGGCATGTTGTTTAGGAAGTAGATGCCACTCCTGCTTCCAAGTAGGTACCATTTGGGTCAACCACATGGCTGGTTAGGGGCCTCCACCTTGGACACATGGGGCAGGTAGGGCCAGCCATTCTGAAATGGTTGTAGTGTTTCTTATATTGTTGTTATGTAAAGCCCAGTTGACTAAGACTCATAGAGACCTTATGCACATAAAATTGATTCATGCTTTGCTTGCAAAAAATGCATGAACTATTGCTCTGCGTTCCCACTCAGTAGGAAGAACCCAAACTGACCATCCCTAGAGGGCAGTTTCCCCACCACATGAACAGAGCAGAGATCAGAGGAAACAAAGTGCTTCTCTCTGTTTCTAAGCCTTCTCTACTCCTGTCCTCAGGGAGTCTAACAGTAACATTTCCTTACTCACCAAGCAGATGTTTAGGTCTGCCTTGATGGTGAAAGAGTCCATCCTCTCAAATCTAGATTTCTTGGCACAATCTGGTGAGTGTGTCAAGGGCTGCATCTGTTTGTTGGACTATGTCAAGAGGTATTCCATTAAGTCCTGGGCCCATATTTTTTGCCAGTTCCTTCAGAGCTTGAATTTCCTTCTTCATCACCATTGATTCCTGATCACATGCTATTTCATGAAATTCTACTGTGTCAGCCAATTCTTTTTGGCACAGTGACTCTGTGTACTCCTTCCATCTTCTTTGGATTCTTTTTGGTCATTCGGTATTCTGCCCTTTTTTTTTATTGTTGTTGTTGTTGTTGTATGTCATTAAGTTGGAACTGACCCATAGCTGACCCTCCAGCAGGTTTTTCAGAGGCTGGTGATCACACAGGAGGAGATTGCTTACCCGTCTCCTGGAGATGGCTGGTAGATCTGAACAGTATGCCTTTAGGATTGCAGTGCAGTTTCTTAAGCAGTAGGCCACCAGATCTTCCTATTCTGCCCATAGCATCTTTTAAGTATTGCAACTCAAGGTTATAATTTGTTCTTTAGTTCCTTCAGCTAAAGATATGCTGAGCGAGTTCGGCCCCTTTGATTTTCCAACTTCAGCTCATCTGGTCTTCATTCATTGGTGTTCAAGGCCTCAACCCTGTTCTGGAGCGCTGTTCTGTTGAGGGGATTGCTATCAATTTCACAAAGCAAAATGTGTGTAAAATGTTGAAAATTAAAAATGAATTTGCTCTGTAAACTTTCACTCAACTATAATAAAAAGTTAAAACCAATTTGGGTAGGTAGATCATATTTTGGTTCTTGAGCATTTGTTGTAATTTTTTTATTAGCTGCAGTTTGAACTTGCACACAAATCCACAAATAGTTGATGGTCTGTTTCACAGTAAGCACCTGGCCTAGTTTTCACAGCTAAGGGTGAGCTTCTCATGAAGGGAACTGAATTGCTAATCTCAATGTCAAACCTCTCTGGCTGTTTTGAATGTACCTCAGCTCCTCAACAAGAAAAATGGGAGATCTCCTCCCCTGCAGTTTATAGTGGTAGAAATTCAATGGATAGTTATCGATGAGTTTATTTCAATCCACTGGCAATATGAGAGAGAGAGAGAGAGAAAGGTGGTGGGGGAAAAGAGAGGTAGAAAGATCATGAGGAGCTCTGGCGATCAGGGATTAAAGAGAGCTAATAGGCTCCTGGGTCCAACCCATTAACATTAACCACTCTATAAGAGAAAGATTGGCAATCTGCTTCCGTGAAGATTGATAGCCTTGGAAAAAACCCTGTGAGGCTGTTCTCTTTCCTACAGTGTCACTAAGAGTAACTGGATAGTAGTGACTTTTAAGTTTTTTGGTGGTTAAATAAGTAACATTTACTGATGAACAATGGTTACCTTCCCAGGATTACTTTGATGCCTTCAGATTTTGAATACATATGAAGCTTACTATCAAAAAGAACTTTTTGGTCCTCACAACAGAATTTGAGCCACAATTAGTTCACTTCTTTTCACACTTGTATTTGGTATGGATAGCAATGAGGATAGCTATTTCCTGAAGAAGAGGAGGAATCTGAGCTAACTTTAAGCTCCTCTCCGTGACTGAGGGAGCTCTGGTGAAGCAGTCCTTATCAGCACTGCACTGCCAGCACACCTCCCTGGTGGTCCGAGTCCAGCACCAGCGCCTCCTTTGCAATTTACAGCTTCCAAAAATCCACCTGAGATTCAGCTGTGAATGAGTTTAGACCCAAAAGCAAAGATGAGTTTCTGTTACGTAGCACAGAGCCTTAGGTATTCTGTTGTTCAGTAGAAGTTGGTTCCTTTAAGAGTCAATTAATGAGATTTTTGTTTAGAAAGACCGCTGTTCTTCAGTGAAAGAGGAACTATCAGAGAGCCTGCACTGGTGGGACTGTACTTTCAGGACCTTTGCCCATAAGGAGTTACTGTATGTCATGGAAACAGGAGCTGGGATGTGTTTATGCAGCCCCTCTTTCCTAGACTCATATACTTTGGGTGTGTTGCCAGGAAGGGCTAGTTCTTGGTAAAAATCATGTTGGGAAAGGTAGAGGGTCTGAGAAAAAGGGAGACTTTCGCTCAGCAAGATGGCTGTAGCAACGGGCTGAAATGTGCCAGAGATTGGGAGTCTGGGACAGGATAGAGAAAGGTTCAGATCTATTGTTCATGAGGGTGCTACAAATTGAAGTGTTTCCTGGTGGTGCGATGCCCAAGTGCAAAACTACTAACCTAATGGTTGGTGATCTGAACCCACCAGCAGCTCTGAGGGAGGAAAGACCTGACAATGTAGTCAAAGATTTCAGCTTTGCAAACGCTATAGGGCAAATGTACTGTGTTCTGAACGGTTGTCATAAGTTGGAACACAAAACTCATACTGCCCAGCTGTGTGCGGCACGCTGGTAAAATCAAACTGAATGAAGGTCTGTTCTGAACATGTTTCCTTCCTGCTCCTTCTCCCAGGCTTCTATTTATGCCAGCATTCCTGGGCCCTAGTGCATGAGATCAGGGTAGGACTGTTGCAGGGGGGTGGGAGGTGGAAACAAGTAACCACACTAGTTTCTAAAATTTAAGAAAAAGCAGTTTATTGCAGCATGCTGTAGACAAAGAAAAGTTAAAAGAGTGGGTGAGTCAGCCAGCCAGCAACCTAGCTAAACCTGAAAACTCTTCTATGGTTACATTTTACAAATTTATACAAAGTTACATTATTGAATTTCATTTAGATGAAGGTGATAAAGAAAATGGGTTGTCCATGTATTTGGATTCTTGAACTCTTAGGTAACAGATCTTTCCTATGTTTGGCAGCCTCATGGCTTCCTCTCATCAGAGATAAGAAATATTCAAGTAACACAGAAAGGGAAAATGCATAATAGGTGTTACAAAAGGAAGTCAATCATGATGCCATCTAGTCTAGGTTGGTAGAGCATAGAAATGTAAATGAGGCAGACCACAAATATTATTTATTAGAGGTTACCTTGATTTTAAGATGTTTACACATTAATGCTTGGAAGGAGGAGTGGCATCCACTTTCATAATAATAGCTTGCCTCCGGAAACCCTATGAACCTGGAGAGAGGATGAAAGGCACCCAAGCGTCAAGGACTTCAAGGACTCTCCTACATAGGGTCGCTATGAGTCGCATGCGACTCGAAGGCACATAACAACAACATACATTAATGCATAATAAAGGAGCATTGCCCTCAGGGTGAGTGAGACTTAAGAATTGACAGCATGTGCACATCCATGTTTATTGTGGCTTTGTTCGCAATAGTGAAGAGCTGGAAACAACACAAGTGCCTATCAACGAATGAATGGATAGAGAAACTCTGGTATATTCACACAATGGAATACTATGCAGCATTGAAAACCAAGGAACTCAGGAAATATTATGCAAAATGGATGACCTTGGAGGACATTATGCTCAGTGAAATATCTCAGTCACAAACGGACAAATACTGCATGGTGCCACTGTTGTAAAATGGGACTGACATCAGGGTTGAGGGAAGACAGGAAAGGAGGGGAGGAATGATGTATATTGCACTGAAACAGATGTGAGAGAGAACTGTTTAAAAGGGACATATGAATGGGTATTCTTGTCATTAGAGAAGACCAGAGTGAAGGCTGCATAGTGGAGTAGACTTGGTGGGGAGGGATTGCATAACAATGAAAGAATTTTTCTTTCTTTTCAAGGAGAAGAGGAAATTGGGGGAGAGGGGGTGGGTAGGGAGAAAAGTGCGACATTGAATTACTGGAAACCCTAAGTCTCTGTAAACTTTCATTAAATTTAACTTTAAAAAAAAGAAATGCTATACTTATATGGGAGCAACAACAGAAATAAGCATCACAATATCCTAGGTAAATCTGGGTATTTGGTCACAAGAAAAAAAAACCAACCAACACCCCCCCCCCCTCCTTTTTTATTTTTCTAAAGTTCTTCTGAAGAGTTATCAAATAGGAAATAAATTACAACTTTCTGTCTATAATTCTGTTAAAAGTAAAAAAAAAAGAAAATTGATAGCATGGAGGCTTCTGCGATTTGGCTATATGTCATGATTTTAGAATCAATCAGCTCTATTCAAGAGCTGTTGTCCCCAGTCAGCATGCTTGGTTGTTTTACACTAAAAAGGGACAGTGTTCAGTTCATTTGTTCATAGGGCCTCTATGAGACATACTTGATGGCACCTAACAACTGCACAGGAGTAGGGGGTATATATTGTTATGTGGTAATTTGAACAGCCGCTATATTGCAGCAAATGCAAAATAGCACAGCCATAGGTGCAAAGAATAATGCAAGTTTGCTGATTTGATGATAGTCCTCTGGGTTACCATAGATGATTAGGGAATGGAATTGGGCTGACCAGAGGGAAGGCTTCTGGGGTTAATAATGATAGTCAAAGCGAGAGGTAAGAACAAAGCAGGAGCATGGCATGGCTGAGGAAGGAAGGAAGATTTTGTTGTTGTTGTTGTTATGTGCCATCCAGTTGCCTGTGGCTCATAGTGATCCTAAGTACAACAGCTCTGAACTCTACCTTATCCTGAGCCAGTCTAACCTGTCTCTGACACACTTATCTTCATTGCCCCAGTTACTGTATCAGTCCATCTCATCTGGGGTCTTCCTCTCCAGTGCTGTCCCTCCACCCTTCCATGCATGATGACCTTGCCCAACGACTGGTCCCTCCTGTCCACATGCCCAAAGTAGGTGAGATGGAGCTTCAAAATCTTTGCCTTCAAGGAGCAGCCTGGTTTCACCCTCTCCAGGACAGACCTCTTTGTTCTCTTGGCAGTCTATGGTATGTTCAACCCTCTTCTCCAGCACCATCCTCTTCTCCAGCACCACAACTCAAAGGCATCGATCTTTTTTCTGTCATCTTTATTCATTGTCCAGCTGATGCATAGCAAATAATTACACAGACTATGGCCTGAATTGGGCCCACCTTAGTCTGTAGAGGGACAGTGTTGCTCTTTAACATTTTGGAGAGGTCCCTGATTAGGAGATTTCCCTAATGCAAATTTAATGCCTTTTGATTTCCTGACTACTGTTGCCAAGAGTGTTGATAGTGGAAATGAGCAAGCTGAAATTGTTAACAACCTCAATGTCTTCTCCGTTTATCATGGTGCTGCCAATTGGCACACTGGTGAGAACCTCTGTCTTCTTGATTTAGAGCTTCAATCCATATTGAAGACTACAATCCTTGACCGTCTCTGGTAGAAGCTTGAAGTCCTCAGTTTCAGTGAGCAAGGTTGTGTCATCTGTATAATGTAAGTTGTTGATGAGTCTCCCTCCAATCCTGATGCCACATTCTCCTCATAAATCCCAGCTTCCTGAACAATCTCTTCCACATACAGATTGAAAAGGTATGGAGACAGACTGTATTCCTGACACACTCTTTTTCTGATTTTGAAACACACAGTAATGGGGGTAGGTATGTCAGAGACAATGAAGTTGGTTCAAGATAGAGCAGGATTCAGGGCTGTTGTATATAGGGTTGCTATGAGTCATGGCACAAAACAACAACAATAGCTCTATTTTAATGAGTGATCCTATTCTCAGTCTAGGTTTCACATGAACACAATCAAGTGTCCTGGGATGCCCCTGCTTCTCAAGGTTAGCCATAATTTGTTGTGACTGTGATCCAAACACTCAAATGCTTTTGCAAAGCCAATGAAACAGGCATTCCTCTGGTATTCTCTGCTTTCAGCAGAGATCCATCTGACATTGGCCTCTTCGAAACCCCATGTACAGTAGAGCACATTTAGACTTGCAGATATGGCATCTGAGGCTGAGCCCTTGCACTGGGAAACACAAAGGAGGAGGAACAGTTGTAAGCAGGCACTAAATGCAGAATGTGGGAAGTATAAATGTAGGAAAATTAGACATTGTTAAGAAAGAAATAGGACGCATAAATTATGACATTAGGCATTGGTGAGATGAGATGGATTGGGCTGAGACATTTTGAATCAGACAATCATATGATGTACTAAGCTGGAAATGACAAGGTGAGAGGAAATGGGGTTGCATTCATAGTTAAAAACGGCCATTTCTAGATCCATCCTGAAGTACAGTATCATGTTGTTATGTGCCACAGAGTCACTTGCAACTCATAGCGACCCCATGTACAAAAGACCTTGCTCTATCCTGGGCCAACCTTATTGTGTCCAACACACCTACTCCCATTACCCTAATCACTGAATCGATCCTTCTCATTGAGGGTCTTCCTTTCCTGTGCTGTCCCTCCACTCTCCCAAACATGATGTCCCTCTCCAAAGACTGGTCCCTCCTTGCAACATGCCCAAAGTATGTCAGATGAAGCTTCAGAATCCTTGCCTCCAAGGAACAGCCTGGCTTCACCCTCTTCAGGACAAAACTGTTTGTTCTTCTAGAAGTCCATGGTATAGTCAACCCTCTTCTCCAGCACCACAGCTCAAAGGCATCAATTCTCTTTCTATCATCCCTAGTCACTGTCCAGCTCTCCAATGTATAGCATGCAACTGCGAAGACTATATAGCCCAGATCAGGTGCACCTTAGTCTCCAGCCTGACATCGTTGCTCTTCAGTACTCTAGAGAGGTCCCTGATAGCTGACTTTCCCAATGCAATTCGTCTCCTGATTTCCTGGCTGCTGTTACCAAGAGTGTTGACTATGGAACCAAGTAAACTAAAACTGTTAACTATCTCAATCTTTTCACCATCCATACTGATGTTGCCAATTGGCCCAGTGGTGAGAATCTTTGTCTTCTTGATGTTGACAGTATCATACGACAGGATAATATCCTTATGCATACAAGGAAAATCTGTTAATACTATTATCATTCAAACATATGCACCAACAACCAGAACCAAAGAGGAAGAAATAGATGATTTCTTCCAACTATTACAGTCAGAAATTGAATGAACATGCAACTAAGATGCATTAGTAATAATGGGTGACTTGAATGCAAAAACTGGAAATAGGGAAGAAAGATCAGTGATCGGAAAACATGGACTTGGTGACAGAAATGAGACTGGAGATAGAATGATAGAATTTTGTACAATCGATGGTTTATTCATGGCAAATACCTTTTATAAGAAACATCAACGGCAACTATATACATGGACTTCACCTGATGGTATGCACAGGAATCAGATTGATAATATCTGTGGAAGGAATCTTTAGAGAAGCTCAATAACAACTGTGAAAACTAGACCAGGTGCTAATTGTGGAACAGACCATCAACTACGTGTGTGTGTGTGTGTGTGTGTGTGTGTGTGTGTGTGTGTGTGTGTATGTAAGCTAAGGGAAGGATTCTTGTATTGTCTGTGAGAAATGGCTTATTTTGGAGTTAAGTGAAACCATGGGAGGGAGTTTAGAATTACATCGAAAATCAGGGCCTTTTTGAGGGTGGCTTAGAGGGTTTGGAGAGTCTGTAGGGTTGTGGTTTGAGAATATTTGTGATTGGATTTCTAATAGGGGTCTGTAGAACTAGGCTGAACACCTGGACTAATCGGGTGACTCGGGACCTATTGAGAGGAACTGCCTCATAGCTCACCCTCCAGCTGGTTTTCAGAGACAATAAATCTCACTAGAAGAAATTGTCCATATTTCTCCCACTGAGCAGTTTGGTGGATTCATTCCAACATCATGTCTTCATTTGGCAGTGCAGCTCCTTCCCGCCAGAGTGCTTCTCATCTACTAGCTGCTCCAGGAGAAAATGGACAATCCTCTCCTGTGGGATATGTTGTTATTGCTGTGTACACAACGCACTACTGATCCTCCTGCGGGTTTTCAGAGGTAGGCAAGGGAGGAGATTGCCCATTCTTCTCCCATGGAGCAGCTGGTGGTAGAGTAGCTGTGGCCTCCAACAGTGCTTTTTGCAGGGCAGCTTCTTGCCCTTAGGCCACTAGAGCTCACTGTGATTTACTGCCTCTTAAAACCTGTAGGGGTTTGGGAAAATAAAAACTAAACAAAACAACCCTGCAGAGTCCAGGAGGGACTGGTCCTTGGAGAAGGACATTATGCTTGGAAGGGTGAAGGGACAGAGCAGGAGAGGAAGACCCTGAATGAGATAACTGGGTCCATGGGGGTAGCTGTGTAGGAATCAGTGAGACAGGTTCAGGACAGAGGCACTTAGCAACAACAAAACTCGTGCAGGAGGGTCAGCTAAGTTTGGTTCCACCTGAAGGTACCTAACAACAATTGGGTAGGTAGAGAAGGGAGTAGGCTGGGAGGTGTGATTTGGCTCTCCTGCAGAGGCCGAGTCTTGGAAATACATGCAAATCTCAAAACAAAGAAAGCCGAGGGCTCTCTGCGGGGTGCTGAGTCATGAGAGGCAGCGCAGCGGGGCGGGTCAGACAGCCCTGTGACCATGCTGAGGGATGATTGGGGCTACCAGATGCGCGGAAATTTTGTTTTGGCGGCGTTTTTCCACCCCCAAAATCTTCTGATAGATTTCTCTTTGATGTTTACTGGGCTTGGGGAGATCATGATATAGTTGGCGTTTGATTGGGTGGGTTTTTTTCCCCTTTCTGTAATAAAACTAGCCCCAGCCCGCCAGACTGGGAATTTACTGCCTGAGCAGTTTTCCAGAGAAAGTTTTGCTGGCAACAAGAGACGAGGGTGTTTCCCCTGCTCTCAAGGGGTCTGTTTACGCTGACTTTATTTTTACTGCAAGCTTTCAAGTGGAAAGAGGGAAATTAAGCTTAAAGGTCAGCAGGTGAGCTGAAAGGTCCCAGTCCTGCGTTTTCTGTGGTGTCTACGTGTGCATGTCTGAGTGTGCAGGGGGTGTGTGTGTGTTCGTGCGCGCTTGCACGTTTTTCCAAATGCATGCCTCATTGGCGTGACCTGGTCGCCTACTCACAGGACTAAAGAGGGGAGCCAGGTAGGTGATCCTGTTTATTTTAAAGAAAATCAATCTGTGTTAAGGGATTTTCTGGATTGGAGGGGCAGGGTTGTTTACTGTCAACTGGAAAAAGAAAAGGAGAAAAAGAGAGCTCAGAATGCATCTAACATATCTCAGACTAACACAAGGAAAAGGTATCCAGCAACTACAGGGCATTTCTATCTGGATGAAACTTTGTCGTTTGAGGGGGAAATACAACTTTGAATATTTTCTCTCTGGTCAAAACCAGACAATATTGGTGAAAGCAAAATTATATTTAATTTAGAGTCAATGCCATTAATCTCCGCCCTGCCTTCTCTTCTCATTCCACAAAAGACGACAAATAGGTTGACAGTTTGGGAACTGAATGAATAGTTGAGAAGACAAGTCTCTGGTCCACATCGACAATTCCAGAGCAGTTCTGCACACAGCTATCAGTGGTGGGCCGGCCAGTGCAGCTCTCCAGAGACCCAGGAAGCTGTTGCTTTGCTTAGAATCGAGTGAGAAGCCATGAAATCCCTGCCTGAGGTGAATTTTGAAGATTGCCTACTGGACAAGGTAAGAATATATGCTTGGCTCTGCACATTCTCCTTCCTCACCTGTTCTCTGCCACTCTCACTCCCCAACCCTGATCCAAATTGAATTTAGCGCTCCTGCCCCAAATCAGGAAATTCTCCTCAGAAACCAAAGACCAACCTTCAGAAATCTTCAGACTGCTAGTGCCCTTCATGTTGTATGAGAGCGTAGGACAGAGTTAGAGCTTATTGAGAACTGTGTTCATGATCAGGTTACAGCCACATGACCTTCCAGAGCCTCAGCTTTCTTCACTATAAAATGGGGTGATAATAAGACATTAAATGCATTAAATGGAACCCAGTGGGTGTTATGATTGTGTGCTTCCCTGCTAACTCAAAGGTCACTGGTTCGAATCCACCAGCTCACTCTAAGAAAAAAAAAATTGGGCTATCTCTTTCCATAAAGATTTACAGCCTCAGAACCCCATTGGAGGGTCACTATGAGTCAGAAATTCTCAAAAGTAGTGGGTATAGTGAAATGACAAGAGTCAATGAAGTTAAGGAAAAGATGTTTGAAAATTGTTAAACTTTAAGATTTTAAAATCTTATTTTACTTGTATATGCCAATTAAGAACAAATTTTGTGTGTGTGTAAAAGTAGAGGGTTTTATAAAGTCAGCGGCTATAATAGCAATATCAACAATAGAACAGTGCATACTTGTGGTGTATGCAGATGAAATGTGTGATTCAACAATCATGGTAATTGAGTAAAAATTACAGCTGTGACTAAAATGCATAAAAGGACCCCAAAGTAAATTAGCACCGTTTTAATCTCACAGGCATATTGATCCATATAAACGGATGTTAGAACTGACATTTTTGTTATTATAATTAACTATAGGGACATTTTGAGGAAATATGTCTGCTTAACCATTGCATATTTGCAAATTTTACTTTCTCTATTTTTTCTTATATGCTTTCCTCCTCATATTTTATGTTTTTCTTTCTTTAGATTCTTAATTAACTTCCCAATCCCCATTGTTACTTAAAACAGAAGGAAAGGAACAGTGAAATAAATGAAAAAATTATGAAACAAAAAAAAGCATAGACTGTTGAAGAGGCCTTTGATATCTGAACCTTTTACAGATGAAGCTTAAGACACCTTTAAAGTCAAACATTTAAAGTGACTTAAATATAGGGACTAGTCTATAGGTGCCCATGTTTTTATGAATAAACAAAGTAGAACCTGTTATACAGATAAAGAAAGTAAATGTCTTAGACAAAATATTTTATTTTTTTTTTTTGAGAAAAAGTTGTATTTAGAATTAGTCAGCTGTACTCAGTTTAGATGGCCCCAGTTTTGTTGGCAACATCCAAAGCATCATAGTCAGGAGCAAGTCGAACACAGGCCTTCTTTCCATCAGGCCTAATCAGGATGTTGACCACGACCACATAAGTGTCCTAGCGCTTCTTTACAGCTTGTTTGATTTAGTGCTTGTTGGCTTTGACATCCACAATGAACACATGAGGGTGTGCTCTTCTGTCTTTTTCATGGCTGACTCAGTGGTCAGGGGAAATTTGATGATGGTACAATGGTCAGGATGTTTCTCCTAGGGGCGCTTTTCTGGATGTGTTTAGGCTGCCTTCAGACTATCAGTGGGAGTACCGACCTTTTTTTTCTTTTGTTTTATTGTGGCTGTGGATGCCCTTCAGGACTGCCTTGTTGGCCTTTAACATCTTTGCTTTGGCTTCAGTTTTGGGTGGACGAGGGTCTTCCTTTTTGGTTCTGGTGCCATCATCGTAGGAAGCTAGACAAGCTACAGTTATACATAGAGTTAAATAGATTTATAACTAAAGAAATTTATTATTGATTTATTAGTTAAATAAATAGAGTTATAAATAGAGCAAAGTTTATGATGATAAAATTTACTATCAACAAAATAAGTTCTCATTAAACCTCCTTGAGGAAATAGAATGGTTTGCTGGCCATCTTCTCAGGATCCTATACTTTCTGAAAGAAAATAATTCTTTACCTTAGCATTCAAGTAATTTCAGCTACTTGGCCTTTTTGACTTTGAGTTCTCTTTCAGTTCACTGGCAGGAGTTCTAGATTTATATCTAACCTATGTTCATGTTTTCTTGGCTTATAGAGTATTAAAAAAAAAGTTTACAACCTTTGAAACTGAGATTTTGCACAGAAATCCAGGTATCTATCTTCTCTGGAAGGAAGCTCTGGTAGCTTAGGGGCAAGAAGCTATACTGCAATCCCTAAGGCACATGGTTTGAGGCCACCAGCTGCTCTGTGGGAGAAGGATGGACAATCTCCTCCTATTAGAGTAACTGCCTGTGAAAACCAAGCCAGAGGGTCAGCTATGGGTCAGTTCAATTCTATGGTACACAACAACATCTTCTCTGGAAAATAATCACATTAGCTTGCAATGGCAGGGCCTGATTTCTTGCCCATCAACCAAGGGCTGACACAGTCAGACAGAGTTCTAGGCTCCATAGTGGGCCCTATAGGTGTGAGTTGTCTTCTTTCTCCAGGCCCCAGGGACCCTTCTTGTTTGCCCAAGAAGAGCTCCTCTCGGAATCCACCTTCTTAAGAAAGGCGTTCTTGACACCTCAGTACTATATTTGCCCTTCTAGAAACTTCTGTTATAACCACTACTGATAATGTTTGTTTAGTAATCAAGTTCATGTTGACTCCAGAACATCTTCTCTGTGTTCTGTGGATTAGTGATCTTACTCTACATAAGCTTCTGAGGAACATTGTCTCCATTATCTTTCTTGCCCTTGATGTTCACAGAGTGCCTTGCACACAGATAGAAATATCTTCAGAGTTCACTAAAGACAAATCAACAGTGGAAAAGTGCTGCTGGCAGGTTGAGGCATATCCAGTATCTCATTTCATCTAGGATAGAGGTGTGTATTACCAGCATTACTTCACAGAATGAAGCAGAGGCTTCTGGGATTAAGTAATTTGCCCACTGTCACCCACACAATGAACATAGTCAGATTTCACTCTGGTTTTTTGTGGTGTTGTTGTTTTTTAACTCCAACAGCCATGTTTTTTTCCTGTAAAAGCCACCCATATTTCCACAAAAAGACCCTTGAGGAGCACCTGCTTTATAAAACCACTATGCTCAGATTTAAAGACAGATGAGGAATACAGATTAGGCCTGCCCCATGAGACAGAACTTCTGAGTTTCAAATCACTTTAAGGATGGCCCTATACTTTGTGTTTGGCATCAGAAAGTAAAAAGGCATTCATAAGCAGACTTTAAAAATCCCCCAATAACCTAGAAAAACACATTTGCTGTTAAGTCAGAATGTATTCATAGCTGGCTCTCCAGTGGGTTTCCTAGACTGTAAATGGCACAGGGAGAGATTGCCTATCTTCTGCAGAGCCACTGTTAGGTTCAAAATGACACAGAGCCTCTGACCTTTGGGTTCATTCGGCCTGCAACTCCTATAGATTACGCCATCAGAGCTCTCTGAGCCTGTGCAGGCAAGTAGCACTTTAGATAACACAGGTTGACAGACTATAAGGGCTCCAACAGAGATTTTTAAGAGTGCTGAAAGAGAGCAGGGATGCTTTAACTCTGTCAGGGAGAGCTCTACAGAAAGAGCATTGAAGTCAAAGCTTTATAGAGTACCTAGGGTTTAAGTGGACAAGCACAGGAGAGTTCTTTTAGGCTAAGATCTCTATCTGGATGATTTTCTTTCCATTCACGTTTTTTGGGAAGGCAGAATAGTTGACAAATATGGACTTTGGAATTGTATTGCCTGGGTATGAATCCGTGATCCACGGCTTACTGATTCTGGAACCTTGGGAAAATGACTTAGTCTTTGTGAACTTCAGTTTGATCATCTGTAAAATGGGATTAATAGTAGTAGACATCATAAAGTCTTATTTGGAGTCTTATCCTAGCCAAGTCTTAGAAAGGGCCCTGATGCTGTTGCCACAAGCTTGTGTTATATGTGAGAACTCTAGATGTCCTGTGAGACCCAATCATTTGACTCATGGAAGTATTGCACAAAAAAGATAGGGGTAGGGTGGTAAGAAGTCTGTTTCCTTATTGTTTTTTTTTTAATTTTTTTTTATTTTATTCTTTTTATGTGCATGTACCGTCAAATCAGATCTGACTGGTACAGGAGGAGATTGCCCCTCCTTCCCCGGCAGAGCATCTGGTGGGTTCAAACCGTGCACCTCTGGGATTGTAGTTGCAGCTTCTTGCCACTAGGCCACCGGAGCTCCCCCCTTATTTGTTTTTGTCATGAAATTCCCATGACTTTATCCAGGAAGGCAAGGGATAGTGCTTTCCTTTTTTTTTTTTTTTAAAACTTATTACTGGATTTAACGTAATACTCAAAGGTCTGACATCCTATTTTCTGGAAGGAAGTTCTCAGGTTTTTTTCCCCCTAAAGGCATTTGCCACAGATGACAGTCACACAGCCCTGTGCCCAAGTATAACGAGGCTGGTGTGACATTTCTGCATATTACTCAGGTGTCACCTCTGTCTCTCCAGAGAGATATCTGAATCCAAGCAAGGCAGGGTGATGTTATTATAGGGAATAACCTTGACTTTCCAATAATTCATATGTAAACCAGTAAATTAGTCACCAGCTTAAATTATTAATAGTAACAAATGACTTGGGGGACAACAGTGAGCTCTGGTGGCTGGGGTTGGTGAAGAGAAGAGGAAAGTAACCAAGCGAGGGACGTGTGTCCAGGAATGGAACAAGCCCCGTGTATTTGGAAGGCTATGAACAACCAACGGAAGATTCTCTTTGATGATGGTATTTAGAAAAGCTCACTTCGTGGGAATAACTGACTGCATGCTAAGCAGCATGGATAGCTCTTCTAGAACGGACTCGCTGGTCCCTTGAGCACCTAGCTTCATCTGCCTAATAGCATTCCTGTCTGTGTTTCTCCTGTCACATTGACAAATGCAAAGAAAACTCTGCTTTTGTTCCTTAAGTCAAAGAGGAACTTGAAAGGTACCAGGGTGCAAGTTTGTCTCTGATCTAATCTTCTTTAATGATCATATTTAGCCCTTAAATTGATGCTTTGTCAAAAAATAAGTTTCAACAAGTCTTGCCTCCTGAAGTTAAAGAGACAAGAAAGCATCTCTGGGGCAGGTCTTTACTTCTCAGCCCATTTGGTCACCAGGAGTCAGTGTCTATTCATTGGCAGCTGCTTGTTTTCTTTCCCCACATCCCCAGCTATGCTTCCTAAAATAACCCACTGCCATTCACTGAGACCCTATTAGCTCATAGTGACCCTGCAGAACAGAGTCAACTGCCTCACAGGGCTTCCAAGGCTGTCAGTCTTTATGGAAGCTCTGCAGTCTCATCTTGTTCCCGTGAGTCCAAATGGCTGGTCTTTCTATAATAGAATCAATGCTTCACTCACTGCCACGAGGGCACCATACTTCCTGCACTTGACTTACACAGTGTCACTGTGCTATTTATTAGCTGCCTGAGACATGGTTTGTGCCACCATGTTCCCTGACTTGCTCCTCTGGAGCTCTTGTCACATCCCATCATGTCAACCCTGATCCAACCCCATGCTGTGTGCCTCACTGGTCCTGACCATGACCTTGAGTGGTATAGGGAGAAGATTCTGTTTCGGGATGTAGAAAAAAAAATGGAGAGTGGGGCTAAGATAGTTTTATAGGGCATGATGCTGGTGGAAGGAGCCCTGCAAGCCAGAAGTGCTTTCACAATCAGAGCCCAGCCAAAAGACCTACCCTAGAAGCCCTTTACTACTTCTCTGGCTTCATGAAGCAAGCATCTCATTGCAAACAATTGTCAACTTGATTTTGCCTCATGGTGAAATAGGTTTTCAGTAGCTGAATTTTCACAAGTAAATTTCTGCGTCTGCCTTCCAAAGCTGAGTGGACTGTCCAACTTTGTGCTTAGCTGCCAGGTACATGAACCATTTGACAACCAGGGACTCTGAGGAAAGAAAAGAAAAGGGAAAGATGGTTCTCTCTCTCCCTCACCTCAGCATCTTGGGCACGGTGAGAGTAGCGTTGTCCAAGGTGAGGTGGTCTCCCGCACTCTGATCCAAGCCCAGTATCACCCTCAGGCCACCCTTCATTTTAGTTCATGAAAAGCTAGGAACCACTAGTGATGCCCAGATAAATAAATAAAAAAAAAACAAAAACTACCTAAACAATGCTGTCAGGTTGAAGACTTAGGTGTGCCTGATTGCTTCATGTCACAGTTGGACGACAGAAGAATCAGTGCCTTTGAGTTATGGTGCTAGAGAAGAGTACTGAATATCCCATGGACTGCCAAGAGAACAAACAGATATGGTTTTGGGGAAAATGCAGCCAGAGTGCTCTTTGGAGGCAAAGATAATGAAGCTTCGTCTTTTATACTTTAGACATGTAGCTAGGGGACATCATGCTTGGAAAGATGGGAGGGTCAGTGAAGGAGAGAATGACCCTCCCCCCACCCCCCAAATGAGATAATTTGATGTCAGCAATGGGCTCAAGTGTGTCAGAGAGATGATGAGGATGGCACAGGATAAGACAGGGTTCAGTATGGCTGTTCATAGAGTCACTATGAGTTGTACCTGACTCATTGGCATCTAACAACAACAACAATAACCAGCTAAGCATTAACTTCCTGTCCTTAAACTTGTTCAATATTCTGCAATCTAATTTGCTTCAGGCTTCTTGCCTGTCCTGGATTTTTCCTACACAGGAACCATGATCTACCACTCAAACTCTTTTACTCTTCTCGTTGGAGGTCTGAGAGGTGCTGGAGACTGTCACACAGCTGCGTCTCTGGCGGCCATCGCCCCCGGGGCCAATCTCAGTTGTTCTTGGCTCTGCCTCATAGTACATGTACCTCAGCTGCCTCATTCCTTAGAAAAGTTATGTCAAAGTCTGCCACCTGTAAATCCCCTGCCCTCCTCTCCACCCCACCTTCAGCAAATTACCTTGCTTTCAATTCAACATCAAATAGGGAACCTCTCAGAACTCCACCATGCCCTACCCTTTTACCTTTACTTGTACTTGTCTTCTTCCTGACATAGTAGATGTGAAATTCCATTGAGTTTGATTTAGAGCAACCCTATGAACAACAGATCCTGAACCCTGTTTTATCGCATCCCATCCTCATCTCTGACACACTTGAGCCAAGTGCTGTGTCAAACTATCTCACTGGGGGTCTTCCTCTCCTTCACTGACCCTCCCATCTTTTCAAGGAGTACCCTTCCCTGGCTACATATCCAAAGTATTAAAGACAAAGCTTCGCTATCGTTGCCTCCAAGGAGCACTTTCAGTGCACTTTTTTAAAACATATCCATTTGTTCCCTTGGCAGTCCATGGGATATTCAATCAATATTCTTCTCCAGCTCTACAACTCAAAGGCATCAATTCTTCTTCTGTCCTTATTCATTGTCCAGCTCCCTGCTGTTTAACAGGTGACTGAGAAGACCCTGGCCTGAATCAGGCACACCTTAGTCTTCAAACTGACATCATTGCTAAGGCAGAGTGGGAGAAAAGTAATGCAAGAGTTAACAAGATAACAAAATGGTCATAGTGTTGAAAATAGTGCACCAATAGCTAACACTATTGTGTTGGCCACACACAAAGAAGAGGTTTTCATAGTGAATCTTAACTAAAGCATACTGGGGAGGGGGGGCGAGGGGAGGGCTGGGCGGGGAGAGAAGTGCAACAATGAATGGATGGAAGTCCAAAATCTCTGTAAATGTTCATTTATTTAAAAAAACAATTTTAAAAAATCATACCCTCATTTGATGATGGAATTTGCTTGTTGGGACACATCTGTAACCTGATCCTCCACTTTTCCAAGCATGTCTTTGTAGGCTGTATTTCTTGACAAAGAAGGAAGTCTAAATCCTCCGCCAGGTGTCTGGATATATTCTGTTCCTTTCTACTGGGAAATTCTTTGCTCTCTGCTCTCCCTTTTTTCCTTCACTGTTCCTTCCCTCAGCAGTTAATCATGTTCATGCCTGTTTCTCTTAAAGAAGTTTCTGGCATGTTTCTGCTTGCTCCTGTCCCATTCACTCCCTGCAGTCTGAATCACCACTCCTTAAATACACAGTCCTATTCTTCTCCCCATGGCAGGCTGAGAAGTGCTGGCACCTCACCAACCCTGTTATAGTTGTCAAAGTCTCTGGATGCTTTACAGACGTTTTTCTTCCTCTGCCACTAACTGTTGATCTTGTTCTTGAAATTCCCCTTTCTTTATTTCCAAAACCTCTTACTCTTCGTTAATTCTCCCCACCACCACTCCTGCAATGCAATCTCTGCTTCAATATAGTAAGAGCTGCTATTCTCATGCTTATCATTCCAAGGTACTTGCTACTTTCTCAAATTTCTACAACAACTTTCATGCCCTTTGCTTTCTAGCAATCTTTTAAGACCCAACTCCAGTACTTCATTCCTCAGGGAAGACCCTCACAATGATCTTGATTAATTATCCCTTTCCCGGTATCCATAAGCATCTTCTACTTAACACTCAGATACACTTTTCGATGGCCAGGCTCTTTGTCTTGCTTTGATAACTCATCTAGCAAGCCCAAACAGCATGTATGCACAAAAGCCTGCCATGAAGTGAATGTTTAATAATAAAAATTGATTGAATGGAATGGAATAAATGTATAAAAAGGAGCCCACACAGTGAAGAAAGACCTTTAAACTCAATTTTCAAAAATAATTTGTTTTTGGCCTGGAAGATGGCCTGTCTCCTCTGTGGTGACCCCCTTCCTTGGCCCATTCTGGAAGAGGCGGTCCCCATAGTGTGCAAATGCTGAAGGAGGATATCCTTGGTTCTAGCTCATGCTGATTCTGGTAGGAGGGGTAAAGGTATGGAGAAGGGTGGATGGCTACTGATGACAAAAAGCTGAATAAAAAAAAATAATGCATAGATAAAGTATAAAATAAAAGGTAAAAAGCATTGGACAGAGCATCACATTCATTCTCAAGAAATCTGTAGACAATGGATTGGCAGAAAACAAAGGCCTTGATATACTAGAAGCATCTCTGGCAGAAGGACACAGAACACGTGAATCAATGACTTCATAAACGAGACCAGTAAATCTAAGCTGAGGAGAAAAGTCCATCAAGATAGACTCACTATATTCAAGATCAGACAAAAAATATTAATGTTAAAGACCTTATCTTTAGGAGATGTATCTCCAATGATTGTAAACCCCGTAAGATTAAGTCTCCTGCTTTGTATTTCTTTGTACTCCTGACTCTATGCATCTAGAAGGTATTAGCTTGCTTTTATGGGACAGTCCTATCTGTAAGATGTATGTGCATCAGGTATAGGTCTCAGCCTTCAGACTGGTTCATCTGCCCCTATGGTATTTGGTGGCACCAACCCTTCCCCATACTTTGGACATGTTGCAAGGCAGGACCTGCCTTTGGGAAGGTGGAGGAACAGCACAGGAGGGGAAGACCCTCAATGAGGTAGATTGATTCACTAACTGGGGTAATGGGTATAGGTGTGTAGGTGACAGTAAGTTTGGCACGGGATAGAGCAGGGTTTAGGGCTATCGTACATAGGGTCGCTATGAGTCGCAGGTGACTCGACGGCACATAACAACAACAGGATGAACCTGGTTATTATAGCAATTCATGATATATACATGCATATGTATTTATCTTCTGCACACATGTGGTTGGCTTGCTGTTTGATGGCAAGATGACACCTCAGATTTCTGGATTAGTTGATAACTTATTTCAAGAAAACAAATCTCTATGACTTAAACTTATTTCTGCATATCTTGATCAGTTTGTGGATATCTCAAAACTATTCTCGAACTAAAGTTGTTGTTATTGTTGGTTATTGTCAAGTTCATTTCTCAGTGCCCTATGGGCTGTGCGGAAATAACCACCTTGCTAATTCCTCTCAACCCAGGTGAACCTGAGGCACCAGCTGATCTCCCAGACTGTGGAAGAGGTACAGAAAATCCTCAACTACTTGACCACAGAAATCAGCCACCAGGACGTTCGATTTCAAGCCATCCTTTACTCTGACACTTACAATGGGAATATTAAGGTAAACATGTGTCACCTGTCTCAGAGAGAGCCCTGAGTCTTGACTGGGAGTGTGACAAATACACCACTAATAATACTCGCCATCATTTATGTTCCTACAGGCACTATTACTACTTTGCATTACAAAAATTATTTCCTAGGTGTTCCTTCATTTCAGTTCCCAACTCCTTGTAAATGATAAGGATGGTAGCACAGAGGTCATACTATTAACTCAAGTTGTATTAGGCATGAAAGCCAGAGCACAAATGGAATCTTCTGATTTTAAAGCATTTTCATACTTTTGAAAAGACAAAAATCCCATTGCCTTCCATCTCATAATGATGCCTATATAGGTAGGAATACAACCCCACAAACCTATGAACAGCTGGTCTGCACCCTGCACTACCCTGTGCCGTGCTCACCATCTCTAATATATTTGGGCCCATTGCTACAATCACTTATCAATCACTGTATCAGTCTATCTTGTTAAGAGTCATCTTCTGTTCTGTTGACTTTTCCCAAGAATCAGCCTCTCCTAATGACATGCCCCAAAGTATGTGAGATGAAGTTTCACCATCTTTGCCTCCAAGGAGCACCCTGGTTTCATTTTTCTCCAAGACATATTTCGTTATTCTTTTGTTTGGCAATCCATGCACTATTCAGTACTTTTCTCCAACACCACAACTCCCAAGCATCAATTCTTCTTCTGTCATCCTTAGTCATTGTCCAATTTTCAGATGCACAGCAAGTAATTGAAAACACCTTGACTTGGATCATGTATACCTTAGTGTTGAAACTGACATCCCTGCTCCTCAGCGGTGGAGATGTCATTGATAGCAGATCTTTGCTAGTACAACACATCTTTTGATTTCTTGATAGCTGCCGCCACAGGTGTTGAGTGTGGATCTGAGTAAGATGAAATTATTGATCATTTCAGTCTTTTTTCCGTGTATCATAATGTTGACTATGAGCAGACACACAGAGGTTTAACTCAAGCTGTTAATGATGAAGAGTGTGGTGGATTTATTTCCATAAAGATTATAGTCTTGGGATCTCTGTGAGGCAGTTCTCTGCCTTGCAGGATCACTGTGAATTGGAATCCATTGGAAGGCAATTGACTTCTTGGTGGGTTTGTTTTTGTCTGGTTTTGTTTCTTTTTTCCAACCCACCAATGAACCAATGAAAATACTTGATTGCTTGAGCAGAGAATCAGAATAAAGAGAGGCATCTCATTTTCTAAGACATTTTCTGTAGGCATGGTAAAATATATATAATATACAATATATAATAGAATATATGATATGTGTAAAATATATATTTATATATGTAAATATATATAAATTTATAAAATATAAATTTATATATATAAATATATAAAAAGTTGGTACCTGAATAAAAGACAATAACAGTTCAGTGCATCTTAGGAGTAGTTGGATATAGGTTGATTGACACAATTACCACCTTCAAGATTCTGAAATTTAGAGACTTAGGAAGACAGTCAGATCTTAGGAAATTCACATCAGGATGAGAAGTGGAAAATTAGATTAAAACCTGGAATGTCAAAATGTTACCATCCCAACATAAATTGAGCAAATATAAACCAGTCACTAGTAATAGAATGATAACATTACTTTTCTTAGGATTATGCCCCAGGAAATTTCCCTCAATGGTCCTGTAGTTAAAAATATATCTTAAAAAAAATATATATATATATATCTTGCATTCAAAATATGCTGCATATTTTGAAAACAATTGCATTGTGGTTGTTGTTATGTGTCGAGTCACCTGCGACTCATAGCGACCCTCTGTACAATAGCCCTAAACCCTGTTCTATCCCTTGCTAATTTTATTGTATCCTACACCCCTATCCTCATTATCCCAGTGACTGAAACAATCCATCTCATTGAGGGTCTTCCTCTCCTGCTCTGTCCTGCCACCCTCCCAAGCATGACCCCTTTCTCCAAGGATTGATCCCACCTTGCAACATGTCCAAAGTATATCAGATGAAGCTTCAGAATCCTTGCCTCCAAGGAGCAGCTTGGCTTCATCCTCTCCAGGATGGACTTGTTTGTTCTCCTAGCAGTTCATGGTATATTCAATACTCTTCTCTAGCACCACAGCTCAAAGGCAAAAATTCTCCTATCATCCCTAGTCATTGTCCAGCTCTCTGATGCATAGCAAATGATTGCAAAGACCATGGCCTGTATCAGGCACACCTTAGTCTGCAGACTGACGTTGTTGCTCTTCAGTACTTTGGAGAGGTCTCTGACAGCAGACTTCTCCAACGCAATTAGTCTTTTAGTTTCCTGGCTGCTGGTTCCAGGAGTGATTATTGTACAGCCAAACAAACGGAAGCTGTCAACAATCTCAATTGCTTTTGTTTTATACTGGATCAAATTAAATAAGTACCATTTTCATGAGTAACAACATGATAGTTGTTGTTAATGTTATTGAATCAGCTCTGGCCCATAGCTATTCTGTATATAACAGAATGGACCCTGACCAATCCTGTACTACCCTTAGTCTGTCCTGTGCTTAAGACCATTGCTGCAGTAACTTTTGACTTGATGCATCAATCCATCTTTTTTCCCCTCCCAAGAAAAATTTATATTTAGAATTAGTCATTTGTACTCAATTTAGATGATCCCAATTTTGTTGGCAATATCCAAAGCATCGTAATCAGGAGCAAGTTGAACATGAGCCTTCTTCTCTCCATCAGGCCTAATCAAGATGTTGACCTTGGCCATATCAGTATTATATAGCTTCTTTATAGCTTGTTTGATTTGGTGCTTGTTGACTTTGACATCTACAATGAACACAAATGTGGTGTTATCTTCTATCTTCTTCATAGCTGACTCAGTGGTCAGGGCAAACTTGATGATGGTATAATGATCAAGCTTGTTTCTTCTGGGTGCGCTCTTCCTGGGGTGTTTGGGCTGCCTTCAGAGTGGCAGCATCTAAGTCCACCAGAAGGTGGTTGACGTGTGGATCTTTTTTCTGTGGCTGTGGATGCCCTTCAGGACTTTGCATTGGCTTCAGATTTGGGTGGGACAGGGGCTTCCTTCTTTGCTTTTGGTGCCATCTTCATAGAAAGGGTTCACCCCAACCCACCTTACTGAGGGTTTTCCTTTCTTTGGTTGACCTTCCATCTTTCCCAGAATTGTATCAGACAATTATTGACATGGACTGACTTATAGCTGACCCTCCAGTAGGTTTTCACAGGCTGTTTATCAATGGGAGGTGGTTGCCCATCTTTTTTCCTTGGAGCAGCTTGTAGATTTGAACTGCCTGCTTTTGAGTTCGCAGTGCAACTTCTTACCCGTTAGTCCATTGGAGCTCTCTAACCATTTTGGAGTCCTTTTGAATTCATGTACAAGTAAATTAAAATAATGTACAATTATGAATTCCATAGTTCAGATTTATTTTTTCCCTTTTAAATCTAGCCACCTTTCCTTTTTAATTATTATTATATTAATTTTAATGAAAATTTACAGACTTTGGATTTCCATTTATTCATTGTTGCACTTTTCTCCCTGCCCACACCTCCCCCCCAATTCACTGTTCTCTTTGAAAAGTAAAAGAAAAATTCTTTCATTGTTATATAATCCCTTTGCCCAAGTCCACTCCACTATGAAGCCTTTATTCTGGACTCCTGTCATGACAATAATACCTAATCATATCTCTCTTTTAAAGTTCTCTCCCTCATCTATTTCAATTCAGCATACATAATTTGTTCCCCCCTCTCAGTCTCCCGCCAACCCTGATGTCAGTCCCTTTTTACAACAGTGGCACTGTGCAGTATTTGTCCTTTTGTGACTGAGATATTTCACTCCAGGGTCATCCATTTTGTATAATATTGGATGAGTTCCTTGTATTCCAATGCAACATAGTATTCCATTTTATGAATATACCACAGCTCCTGTATCCATTTGTTTGTTGATGGGCACTTGGGTTGTTTCCAACCTTTGCTATTATGAAAAAAGCAGCTATAAACATGGGTGTGCATGTATCTGCTTGGGTTGAAGTTATAGTTTCTTTGGGGTAAATTCCCAGTAGTGGGATTGCTGGGTCAAATGGTATTTCTATTTGCAACTTTTTGAGAAAGCGCTATACCGCCTTCCATAGTGGCTGCACCATTTTACACTCCCACCAACAGTGAATAAGTATTCCAGTTTCTCCACAACCTTGCCAGCATTTGTTGTTTGCTGTTCTGTTAAATTTTGCTGTTCTTACTGGGGTGAGCTGATATCTCATGGTTGTTTTGATTTTCTAGCCTCCTTTCTATGAAGAAGGTGGTGGACCCAAAACATCCAGCCATTATTCTGAGAGACAGAATAAAGCTGGAGTGGATTTTGGTGTTCATCTCCTGATTTGGTCATCGATTGGGCCCTGCACAAGTTGGACAAGGGCTAATCAAATTCCATTGACTGAATCTTCTATGAGGAGGGAGGTGGTGGCTTTATAGTGTATAGCTGACTTACTGGGAGATGCAGCGTGAAGTGGGCTGCCATATAATATGTTGTTGTTGTTGTTATGTGCCATCGAGTCGTTTTCGACTCATAGTGACCCTATGCACAACAGTCCTAAACCCTGCTCTATCCTGCGCCAAC
>NW_006400012.1:352157-374805 GCF_000299155.1 Elephantulus edwardii
CACATTTCATTGTAGTATTTTGCTTTGTCATTCCGAGCAGCCTTTTGGAATCTTCTGTTCAGCTCTTTAGTATCTTGAATTCTTCCTTGTGCTTTTGCTTCTTTACGCTCCAGTGCAATCTTCAGAGTCTCTTCTGACATCCATTTTGGTCTTTTCGTTCAATTTCCCTCTTCTGATCTATAATCTGTCCATATTCACCTTGATCATTGCTTAGCTGGTTCTTATAGAATGACAGAAATGAGGCTGGAGATCAGGTGATTGAATTTTGTACCATCAATGATTTATTCATTGCAAATACCTCTTTCAAAAAACTTACATAGTGACTATACACAAAGACCTCTTTTGATGAACCACACAAGAATCACACTGACCATATCTGTGGAGAGAATTGATGAAGAAGCTCAGAATCAGTTAAGGGCAGGGACTAACTGTGGAGTGGACTACCAAATACTAATGTGCAAGTTCAAATTAGAGCTAGAGAAAATGAAAATAAGTCCAAAATATTACCTTGAGTCTATACTACCTGAATTTCAAAACCATTACAAGAATAGGTTGATACATTGAACACGAATGATCTAAGAGCAGATGAGTATATTATCCTTGAAGAAAGCAAAAGGTCATTACAAAGACAGGGAAGAGACCAAAATGGATATCAGAAGAGACTGAAAATTGCACTTGAACTTGGGTCAAAACAAAAGGAGGGAATCTGAAGTAAAAGAGATGACAATTTCAAAGGACAGCTTGAGAAGACAAGTGTTATGTATGAAAAATGAAATGTGCAAGAGCTGAAGTTAGAAATATAGGCATATGCTCAGGACTTATTAAGTTGAAGGAACTGAAATTCAAGACTGTTGTAATAACGGAAGGAATCTATGAGTAAAATCTTGAATGATGCAAGAAGCATCAAAAGAAGATGGAAGGTTCATACAGTCCCTATACAGAAAAAGAATTGGTCAAACAGAACCATTTCAGGAAGTAGCATATGACTGGAACCAATGGTAATGAAGAAGTTGTAGCTATGCTGAAAATATTGACAAAAACTTAAGACCCCAGGAATTGATGGAATACAAATTGGTATGTTTTAACAAACAGATGCAGCCCTGGACATAAGTACTAAGTCTCTGCTAAGAAATTTGAAAGACAGCTACCTGGCCAACGGACTAGGAGAGATCCATAATTGTTCCCATTGCTAACAAAGATGATACAAAAGAATGTGGAAATTATTGATCAATGTAATTATTATCTCATACAGGTAAAATCTTGTAGAAGACTATTTTTAAATGGCTGGAATAGTACATCAACCGGGAACTACCAATAATTCAACCTGGATTCAGAAGAGGTCCTACCACAAGGGATAACATTGCTGATGTCAGATGGAACCTGACTGATAAATTGTGACTAACATTGAGGAGAATGGAAAGCTCAGAACACTTAATTGTGCTCATATGAAGCCTATGCATAGATCAAGAAGCATTCCCTGAACATAACAAAGGAATACTGCATGATAGAAAATTGGGCAAAGTATGCATCAGAATTGTGCCCTTTCCATATCTATTCAGTCTGTTCCTGAGCAAATAATCAGAGAAGGTGGACTATATGAAGAAGAATGTGGCATCAGGATTGAAGGAAAACTCCAACAACCTGGTATACAGATGACTTGAAGAACTAGCTGCAGAAAGTAAAAATCAACAGTCTTTAATATGGATTACCTCTTGGCATCAAGAAAACAGAATTCCTCACCACTGGAACAATAGGCAATATCGTAGATGGCAACAAGATTCAAGCTGCTTGGATTCATAATCAGCCCTCATGTTAACAGCTGTCAAGAAGTTAAAAAAAATGCAATGGGAAAATTTGCTGTTGAGTATCTCTCCAAAGTACTACAAGTTTGTCAGATTAAAGACTAAGGATGAACCTGATCTTTTCAGTTATTTCCTATGCGTCTTAAGATTGGACATTGCATAAAGGTGACAGATAAAGAATTAATTACTTTGAATTGTAGTATTAGAGAAGAGTACTGAATGTCTCTCAAATTGCGGAAGAACAAATCTATATTTAACAAAGTGCAATTACAGTGCTCCTCAGAGGCAAGGACAGTGAAACATTTGTCTTATATAATTTGGGCATGTTGTCAGGAGGGGCAAGTCCTCCAAAAAAAGATACCATGTTTGGAAAGGTGGAGGGTCATCCAAAGAGAGGAAGACAAGATGGATTGACATGGTGGTTGTAGCAATGGGCCCAAGTATATTGGAAATGGTGAGGATGGCACAGGGTAGAGCAAGGTTCAGATCTGTTCTTCATAGATTGCTATGAGTTGTAGTCAACTTGATGGCACCTAACAACAATAACATAGAAGAGATGAAGTAGATTCTGATTAGTAACATTTTTCAATTAAATTTCTTGACAAAGCCACTGCAGTTGGATTGATCCTAACTCCAGCTGTAAATCTTACCCATATTTCTCCTGCATAGTACCTGGTAGATTCAAATCACCAAACATTTGGTTTATAGCCTGACGTGTAATGTACTACTCCACTGGGGTCCCTTTCCTATTAAACTTGGAATCATCTTAGTAATACCTCTGTTGTCTCAATAAACACGTTTTCATTTCATCTTAATTTTGCAAAGATGAGTCATTTATACTGACCATCAGTAATCAGTACAGAAAAAAAGGGGAAAGATTTTATTTTTTAAGTTTCCCTTCCTCTCCCATCTTTTATTCCTTTAACTCTCACACATTCCAGGTTATTTATTTTTGATTGAAAACCAGCTCAGAGTAAATAAGGATTATTGAAAGAGCAATGAGAAACCTGAGCTCTATTCTGGCTCCACCACATACTGGCTATGTGTCTTTGGAGAGATCGCCAAGCACCTCTGAGTCTTGGCAGTGACGCCCACTTTACCATGTGACTGTGAAGCTCAGATGGGCTAATACATGAAAGAGTATTGGCATAGTGTGAACCAGACTCAGTGAATACCAGTTCCAGCTCCTTTTCTCCTCCTCCCAAACTTTCAATCCTGTATAGAATTCAAGTCTAGTTCACCCTTTCACTTGTGGACATTGCAGAGGGCTGAGTGGTTCATTGAGCTGCTTGACTTGACAAGCTGACACCTTGAAGACCATTGATGCCTCCCAAGTTGGTCCACTCACGCTCCTTCTCTCCCTTTTCCTATCCCCAGGTTTTGTCCCCCACCCACTTCCTCATCACCGTCCCAGTGAAAGGCCTGGCTGGGTACAGGGAAACCAAGGAACAGCGCTGGCGGTACTACACCCTGCAGGGCACCAAGCTCGCCTCCCCTCTGCGGAGCCCAGAGGACATGCATCAGTGGCTAGAGGTGGAGCAGTTCATGAAGAGCCTGTGGCAGTGGCATGAGCCAGATGTAAACATCGACGGTGACATCGTGCCTGCCAAAGTCCTACAGGTGTTCAAGAAGCTGGTGGAAAATGCAATTAGTACCTGTCGCCTCTCAGGTGAGCTGACTCAGAAAAGCAAAAGGGAAATGTCTGGCATTTCTCTTGTGTTCTAAAAGTCTTTTTGCAGAACAGGCACTGTTGCTCAAAGCCCATGTTTTAGACAATAATTGATGTGCTTCTTACATTTGTATAATCCCCATAATTTGAATTAGCTATTTTTTTCCTCTGCTGTGACACACAGAATAAAATTCATACCCACTGTACACTCCTGTGGATTTAACTAAATCACTGGTTATGGGTGTGAATTAGGTGCCATTTCTAGATTAGCTTAAAAAATGTGCATTTTAGAAGAAGTAAGTTATTTTAAAACCTTAGAAATTTATTCTTAGCACATGTCTAGTGTTAACAACCTGCCAATGACTGTAGTATGTTGAGATCTCGTATTTAAAAACCATTGATTTGTACCAATACACAAATCCAAAAGCTGTAAAGAACTAAATCTGATGCCTCAGATTTCAAGCTACTGGGCAGTGTGACACACACACATGCATCCTTTTTTTCACAACACAAAGTAAAATGATGATTAGCAACTGGAAAACAATTGCTAACATCCTAAGTTACCAAGGGACCTTTGTGGCAGAGTAGATTAAGTGTTGGTGCTGTTAACCAAAAGGTCAGCAGTTTGAACCAACCAACAGCTCTTTGGGAGAGCAATGAAAGTAATCTGCATCCAAGCAACACAGGCAGTCTGCTGTGCTAAGGACCAGTGACTTGGCAGCTTAACATCTGCAAATGGACTGGCAGCCCCACCTTCCCGGCCCTACACTCCCACCACAGTATCCCACCCCCACCTCCGTCCACCCCCCCACACACACACACACTCCACACACACACACACACACACTCTGGTGGCTGCACCACAGCCCTGCACCCCCCAAAGGCACTCGAGCCACTAGAGAGTCCTTCACGCAGCACAGAGCCTGGACAACTGCTGTGGATAGTAGGATTTTGAATGAAAACTTTTGTTGGAACAATTTGTTTTGGCGCTACAGGAATACAAAGCCTTGTTGTGGATCCAGCCATCACCTGAAGCCACCAGTCAAGCTGCTGTGGCAGGAGAAATCTGATCTGGCAGGAGAAATGCCAGTAGGATCATGACTGGGTTTTCTTGGGCACTGCTGATTGCCTGAGAGAGTACCCAAGTGAGCCCACTGGTGGGAATTTGACTGAACTCTCTTGGGCCACACCAACTGCCCAGGTATGAGCCAGCTAGGGGTAATTTGTCTGAACTTTTGTGGACACAGCAGAACAGCCAGAGGCGAGTGCGTTGGTGGGGATTTGACTTTGACTTCTTGGGTCCCGTTGGACCCAGGACTCTGCTTGGGCAGGGGCCACTGCACGAGGGCCCCTCCTTAAGTGCCACTGGGCAGGGACCACTGGGTGGGAGACGGACAACTGGAATTTGAGTAGGGACCCCAGTTGTGAGCACACCCAGACAGCTGAGGTCTGAGTGAGGTCCCCCAAGTGGTTGACCTTCCCTTGTGATCACCCCACCCCCGTGCACATCCCACCCCATTTGGCTCCACACCTGTGCCTATACGTCTGATCAATCAACTTGCCTGTAATCTGGAGCACCTTGACCTGTCTTACCTACAAGAGGCTGCTCTCATAGGCTCTGAACTGGCATTTCCCTGGAGTCAGAAGTTCAGAGAAACACACAAGTGGGGTAGCTGCCCAACTGATCACTAGTCTTCAGATCAAAAACATATCAATGTCTTGAAGAAAGCAAGCTATCTTACACACTACACAAGCACAAAGCAAGATGTCACCCCCAAAGGGTGACACGGTATCAGTGGATTTCCTGAAGCCAGAAAGTCTGATGGAACTTTCTGACACAGAATTTAAAAGAACAATGATTGAATATTTTCAATGGATGAAAGACAAACTTGAAGAATTACAGGATACTACAAGCAAAAACCAGGTTGTTGTTGATGTTGTTATGTGCCATCGAGTCGCTTGCAACTCATAGTGACCCTATGTACAACAGCCCTAAACCCTACTCTATCTTGTGCCAATGGCATTGCCTCTGACACACCCATCCCTATTACCCCAGTCACTAAATCAATCCGCCTCATAGAGGGTCTTCCCCTCCTGTGCTGTCCCTCCACCCTACCAAGCATGATGTCCCTCTCCAAGGACCTGTCTCTCCTTACAACATGTCCAAAGTATGTCAGACGAAGCCCCAGAATCCTTGACTCCAAGGAGTAGCCTGGTTTAACCCTTTCCAGGATGAATCTGTTTGTTTTCTTGGCAGTCCAGGGTACATTCAATACTTTTCTCCAGCACCACAGCTCAAAGGCATCAATTCTCCTTCTATCCTCCCTAATCATTGTCCAAGTCTCTGATGCATAACAAGTGTTTGCAAAGACCATGGCCTGTATCAGGCGCACATTAGTCTCCAGAGAGACACTGTTGCTCTTGAGTACTTTAGAAAGGTCCCTAACAGCAGACTTTCCCATCGCAGTATGTTTTTTGATTTCCTGGCTGCTGGTGCCAAGAGTGTTAACCATGGAGCCGAACAAACTGAAGCTGTGAACAATCTCAATCTCTTCGCCATCCATCCTGATGCTACCAATTGGTCCAGTGGTGAGAATCTTTGTCTTCTTGACATTGAGCCCCAGTCCATACTGAAGGCTGCAGTCCTTGACCCTCTGCAGCAAGTGCATGAGGTCCTCCTCAGTTTCAGCAAGCAGGGTTGTGTCATCTGCATAACGCAAATTGTTAATAGATCTTCCACCAATCCTGAAACCACACTTCTCCTCATAGAGCCCAGCCTCTTGGATAATCTGCTCTGCATACAGGTTGAAAAGGTATGGAGATAGGACACATTCCTGGTGTACACCCTTCCCAATTTTGAACCATGCAGTGTTACCCTGCTCTGTTCTGACGACTGCCTCTTGGTTCAAGTATGTTTCATTGATTATGCATAGGCATTTGACTGTGTGGATCATAAAAAAAAACAGGAGAAGCTCAAAAACCAATCCAGAACAATGTAGAAAAAACAAACGAGGCATTAGCGGCACTGGAAAGTAATCTGCATCCACAAAAATTTATAGCTTTGGAAACCTGATGGAGGCCAGCATGACTGACTCCAAAAGGCAATGGGTTTGGTTTTTTATTTTGTTATCAGAGAATTTATTGATCAAGAAGGAAGAAGATGAATGGACTAATTAAAATAATGGCAATAGTGGGAATCTTAGATAAAGAACAAAATAGTTATTATTGTAAATGATGCTTCACCTCATATGTATTCCACGGGCACATTACAATGTATAACAGGTTGTTGGAGATGAGAAAGTGAGGTGAGGTCATGCTTAGTGCCAGGGCAGAAACAGGTGTCAGGACATTGTTCTTGGGGATATAAGTGAGTGCCTCCAGTTGTGTCCAGTTTTGCTTTTATAATGTGTTTACTTGGTAATCCTGCAATTCTAGACCAGAAATACACAGAAAAATATGTATGTGATATCCGCTGTGGTGGGTTTTGTAATGGTAGATGGCTAGAGATAATCTAAATGGTTAACAAAGGAAAATTGACCAAATAAATTAAGTTGCCTCTCTAATTAACTGCTACACAGTCTTTAAAAATGAGGCACACACACATCCATGCCTATGTGTGTACACATGTACACAAATAGAAAAAATTTCATGCTAGATAATTAAGTGAAAAAGCGAAGTACTACATAACGTGCGATCCCATCAGTGTAGAGAGAAAAACAATCTCTGTTTGCTTGTCTAGATAGAATAGTTCGGAAAGTTTTCATGATGATAATAATTCATATCCTGTGGGTTTTTATTATGTAGAAAATATTTTCATGGGCTGTTTAATGCATCCCTCATATCAGCCCTGCAGAATAAGAATTTCTCTTTTACTTGTTTCTGTAGGTAAGAAAACTAAAGCTTAGTGAACTTCATTCAGCAACTTGGCCAGAGGTCACACATTTAGTAAAGGAGGTCGAGCAGCAGCATCAGATGTGGACCAGGCAGGCTCACCTCTTCATTTTGCAATAGTATAAATAGTGAAAGTGCAAATGAGAAATTTCACACCAGGCCAGGCTGTGTGCCAGGTGGCATCACTGTTCCCTTCCGGCCAGATCTGAAGAGAGGCCCATACTTGCACTTTATGATAACCTGGTCAGAAAGATATGAACGCAGTAAATAAGCTCTCATTTTCCTCTCTGAGGAAGAAAAAGCAAAATAATAGATGTTAGTTGAAGACATTTCCTCTCTTATCGGTAATGAAAACAAATGAACAAAAAATTTACAATAACTGAAACCCACTGCTATTGAATGGATTCCAACTCATCAGCACCCCTAAGGCAGAGCAGAACTGTCTGTTCTGATGGCCATCACTCTTTAGGAAACAGACTGCTACAGCTTTTTCCCATGGAGCAGCTGGTGGGGAAAATCATGTGTTTTCCAGTTAGCAGTGAGAAAATTAATCACCATGCCACCAGGGCTTCTCTTTATTTGAAAGAAGGGAGAACCAATTAGAAATGAGAAAATAACTGCATATGATCTGGGAAGCTTTACCACATGTGTGTATTTTGTGTCTCCCTTTACCTGGGAAATGGAGGTGTGAGGATTTCCTTTCACCCCCCCCCCCGACGATAGACCGATTGTAATGGGCTTTGAAGTGTTTTATGATTACAAGGACTTATGGATATATCTTGGAGAAAGTGCAGCCAGTGTTCCTTGGAGGCAAAGATGGTGAAGCTTCATTTCATACTTAAGACATATGGCGAGGTGAGACTATTCCACATTAAGAGACATCATACTTGGGAAGATGGCAAGTCAGTGAAAATGAGGACACCCCCAAGAGATGGACTGACACAGTGACTGCAGCAGTGGGCTCAAGTGTGTCAGAGATGATGAGGCCAACATAGGACAGGACAAGGTTCATGTCTCTTGTTCTTAGGGTTACTGCGAATTGTATGTCTCTCAACAGCACCTACTAACATGATAAAATACCCAAGGGTGGGCTAGCTTATTGGATGTTGGAAACATAGAAAGCAGGTTATATCATTTAATATTTTTTATCAATAATTCTTTCTGACTCAGAAATGTAGGTATTTGGGGTGGAATGAAGTAAGATACAGAAGAGAATGGTTACATTTTATTTTATGGTAGTATTTTGTGGCTTTCCAAGAAGAATCAACTATTTAAAAGAAAAAGTATTTTAAAATTCTTGGGTAAGAGAAAGAAAATACCCACCAACAGCGATTTTCCAGCAATGCTTCTAGGACTGTATCTGGCCAGTTGGTTTTGACATAGATCCCCACCAGTAGATGGGCTGGCTGTGGGCATTGTGTGCCAGTTGCAAGGAGCTGGTTTGGGCAGCCATTCACAGATTCTTTCCTTGAATGCTTGTGATTGATCAACTGTCTCTTCTCCTTTTCCATCAGATAAAGTCACCATACTGGAGAGACGCAGCTCTGTGATTTGGGTTGCTGTAGAAACATCTGTATGTCAGGTGGAACTAGAGCTTGTCCCCACAGTGGAGATCTCCAACAGTTGGTCTGTGAAAGCCCAGTGGCCCCGATGTCTGAAGCGCTGGCCTTCCGTCGAGACAGTGGAGTGTGTCAAGGTATCAGAGGGCAGGCCCTGGCTTTCTAGAACAGAGGCATTCAAAGTTTAACCCATCACAGCACGGCTGACAGTGACTGGCTTGACAGAAAGTCAGTGTCAAACTCATTGGCATCCAGCTGGAATCGACTTAAAACTAACTCTCCAACAGGGTTTGTTGTGTGTGTGTGTGTGTGTGTGTGTGTGTGTGTTTAGGCTGTAAATCACATAGGAGCACACTCTGGTGGTCTAGAGATAAGGAGTTATGCTACCAGCCCAGAGGCAGGTAGTTTGAATCCACCAACTGTTCCACAAGATTAGATGGGCAATCTCCTGTGCAGTTGACAGCCTCTGAAGACCTGCTGGAGGATCTGCTATGAGTCGGTTCCGATTCAACAGCACTTAACAGAAAACACAAATCACATAGAAGGAATTTGCCCATCCTTCTCCTACAGAGCCTGGCAGATTCGAACCACTAGAGAGGCACAGCCTTTCAGCTAGCAGCACAGAGGTCTACGGGCTGTGGCACACCATCTGCTCAGTTCTCCCCTGTGGTTCCTGGACCAACAGCATCAGCATCATCTGGGGTCTTAATAGAAATGCACGTTCTTGGACCCTAACTCCAAGTTTACTGGAGGGGTTGCTGAGGGGAGCACACATCAGTCTATTTTAATGAGTTCCCCAGGTGATTCTGATGCAGGCACCAGATTTGAGACCGTTGCACACAATGTAGAGCACAGGCTCTACATTTTACTTTCTGTAGATGTTCATTGAAATTAATTTAAAAAAAATAGTTCTCAAAAAAAAAAGTGGTTGGTGTTTCCTTGGTGACACAAACAATTAAGCCCCTATTTACTCTTTCCCCCATACATTTTTGAGCAAACAGATAAGATTGTTCACTGTATCTGAAATTCTTAATTCTCCTAACTGAAGGTTGAATTTCTAACTCCATCCACAATTCCCTGTTATCTACTTCCAGAACTCAGACACTGAAAACCCCATAAGTGCAGTTCTCCTCAGACTCACCTGGGGTCACCCTCAGTCAGAATCAACCCCTTGGCAACTGGTTTTACTCCCCTGGTCCCCATGTTGAATGCATCACCTACCCAGTAGTAGAGCCCCAGGCTAGTGGACTGCTCTAGAGGTGGCGTTTCACTTCAACATAATTTCCTTCCTTTTTCCTTTGTTTCCTCTCTCCCGACAGTCACTTGGGTTTGACTTGTTGGCCTGTTCAAGTTATCACTGGCAGCTAAGCTTCTGCCGGGCCGAGCAGACACTGCTGGAGATGCTGGATGAGGACGGGGGCTGCCGCAGGAAGTGCTTCCAGGTCCTGCAGCAGATGACGGAGGAAGTCTGGTGTCCAGGCAAGAGGTCGGTTCTCACATCCCACCATCTGCAGGTGAGCTGACCTGATGCCCTATCCAGGGCACAGGACCATCTTGGTCAGGAGCTGCCCATTCTGCTTCCTCTGTCGGGCCTGGCCCTCACCACATAAGAGGGGGCAGTGAGTGTGACTGTGGGTAGGACGAATTCAGGATGGGGCTTAATGTCCATATCCACCCTGAAAATGATAACTCCTTGGTGGCATAGCAGGTTTCATGCTGGGCTACAAACCAAAAGGTCAATGGTTTGAATCTACTAGCTTCTTCAAGAGAGAAAGAGGAGGCATTTTGTTCCTGTTAAGATTTACACAGCATTGTAATCCTGAAGGTGCTCAGTTCAAAACCAGATGCTTTGCTGAAGGAAGAGGGGAACTCTCCTGTCAGTCGGATACGACTTGATGGTACACAACAAGAGAAAAACACCACAAACAAACAACATACACAAAAAATTTATAGCCTCAAAGAACCTGATAGAGGGTCATCAAGAGTTAGAAATCAGGTCAACACCAGTGAGGCCAGGTTTGGTATGGGAATACACAAATCCAGGCTGCATGAGTATGGATGCAAATACTGTCTGCTCCCTTCCTCCCCTTTCTGAACCTCCTTCCTCTTCTCTTCCTGTTTTTCTCCCTCCACCTCTCCTCCTCTTCCTCATTCCCCTCCTCTTCTGTCTTGCCCCCTCTTGTTTTGCTCCTCATTCTCCTCCTCTCCCTCCTCATCCTCTTTCCCTTTGCTCACACTTCCTTTATCTCTTTCAACACACTGACAGGAAAGCCCACTGAGTAATCGACTGTGGTGAAGTCTTGTGAATTGTGTTCAACTCTCTGATGGGTTCCTGTTTTCCCCTGGTGCTGTGACACATTCAGTCCCACCAGTGTGATTGTTGTGACACACACACTTTACAAGTAAGAGGGAAGCCACAGAAAGAAAATGTTGACCTTACTATATGAACATTGCTGCAAGCATGTTTTCAGGTTAAGAAACTTGCCAGGTTCCAAGTCACTGGGCAGGAATTTTCCTTCACTCTGCCAGCACTTGCCTCCTTTTGCCCCAAACCCAACATCATTATGCCTCTAAGTATATTCATTCACGCACTCACTCATTCAACCAATTTGTATTGAGGCTACCTCGGTCTAGACTGTTCTTACCACTTGGAGTTACAATGTTAGTTCTTGCTCTTTTGAAGCTTAGGGTCTTAATGGGAGAGCACAACACTGATCACACAATCCTGCAGGAGGAATCACTCTCACAGAATCACACACAATGGAGGTGTTTGGAAGGTGAGGCGCCCAGCTGTGTGAGGGCGAAGGGCACCCAAATCAGACCTGGACAGGTCAGGGAGTCTTTCCTGGGAAGGTGATCTGGGATAAAGTCCCACCTCCTCCTTTCTCACCCTCGGGACACCCACTGGAGGAAGTGCAGCCAGGGTGCTCCTTTAGAGGCAAGGATGATGAACCTTGGTCTCACATGCTTTGGGCAGGCATAGCACGACAACATGCTAGTCTTTAGAAAAGGACATCATGCTGAGAAAGTTGGAGGGTCAGCGAGAGGGAGGCCCTCAATAGGACGGATTGGTAGAATTGCAACAAGATGATTGGCACAGTGGCTGTAACAATGGACTTGAGTGAATAGGAGGTCGTGAGGATGGTACAGGATAGAGCAGAGTTTGGATCTGTTATTCGTAGAGTAGCTGTAAGTTAAAAAGGGCTTAATGGCACCTAACAACAAGAATGTGTAACAGCTTTGTCCTATGCAGTAGGTTGAGAATTTTAAATTTTTTTTTTATTATTTGTGTGTGTGTGTGTATGTGTGTATGTACTGTCAAAGCAGATCTGACTAGCACAGAAGGAGATTGTCCCACCTTCTCCAGCATAGCATCTAGTGGGTTAGAACCATATACCTCTGGGATTACAGTGCTGCTTCTTGCCACTAGGCCATTAGAGCTCCCTCAGGTCTGAGACTCTTATGAGACATCTCTCAGCCACAGACAAACTAATGTCTATCAAGGAGCATCCTTCCCCTCCCTGTGACCCTAAACAGGCCTAAATCAGGAGAGCTGGCTGCCTTTCTGGGAGGGTAAAATTCAGGTCACTGGTGCAGCCACCTGGCTGGTAAATTACTTGTGTGATTCTTCCCATTCAGTGAAAAGAACCATATTCTAGGGCCCATAATATGCCTTGTACACCAGTGTAACCTGTTCCAATGACAGGAATCCTGGTGGCACAAAGGTCAAGCTTAGTTGTTGTTCTAACCCATCCAGTGATTCCATGGGAGAAAGATTTGGTGATTGCTTCCATAAGGATTGTTGTTGTTGTGCGCCGTGGAGTCAGCACCGACCCATAGCTGACCCTCTAGAGGGTTTTCAGAGGCAGTCAATCACATGGGAGTAGATTGCCCATCCTTCTCCCTTGGAGAGCTGGTGGATTTGAACTGGATGCCTTTGAGATTGCTGTGCAGCTTCTTAACCTCTAGACCATCAGAACTCCCTTCCATGAGGATTACAGGCTGGGAATCCCTGTAGGACCGTTCTCATGTGTTCTGTCAGGTTGCTGTGAGTCAGAATTTACTCCAAAACATATATCCTTTCTCTCAAAGCTTTACATGTAGTAGTTATTTTCGGAATGACTTCACATATTATTCAACTTTGTTTTTCCTTCATAAAATCACTGACTTTTTTCTTTGCTTATCTTTCTTGCTAACTTACCCTCCCTTTTCCTTCCCTTCTTCCAAACAAACCCCTCTGCCATTGATTCCATTCATGGAATCCCATGAGACAGAACAGAACTGCCTGTAGGGTTTCCAAGGCTGTAGCTGCCTCATCTTCCCCCTGTTGAACAGCTAGTAGACCCAAAAAATACACTAAACTATCATTTACACATATTGGGACCTTCCCACCTTATCCACATGCCCCAAATACATTCCCTCAAAAAGATATAATCCATTCTTTGGGATCATGGGTAGGCATTTTCAGAAAATAAATTTTATGAATAGAGCTTCTAGTAAGTGGTAGGGTAAAGAAGCAAACCCAAGTCTGTCACATAGTATTAATACATAATACTATGTATCACTGCCTTTGAGTTGTAGTGTTGGAGGGGAATATTGAACATCCATTGACTGACAGAAGAATGAATAGGTCTTGGAGAAAGTGCAGCCAGAATGCTCCTTGGAGGCAAAGATGATAAAGATTCGTCTCACATATTTTGGCCATGTTGCTAGGAGAGGCTGTTCCTTAGAGAGGGACATCATGCATGCAAAGGTGGAGGGTCAGAAAAAAAAGGAAGACCCTGGTGATTCAGGAATTGTGAGGATGGCACAGGACAGGACAGGACAGGACTCAGATCTATTGTTCATAGGGTTGCTATGGGTTGTAATCGACTTGATGGCACGTAACAATGTCTCACGAAGACTACTGCCCTCTGTCTTACAAAGACTATTGACTTCATTGCCTTTCAACAAAGAAGCAAAAAGACCATTCATTATATGGAGTGAATATGTTAGGACAGATTGAGTCATACCACAACTGTGGCCGTGACTTTCCGGCCTCAAAACTACTTTCCATCCAGGCACTTACTTCATTGCAGTAACTCCAATAACCTAGAGAGTTTTAAGGCCATCACTAAAGGTTCTCTGCTTAAACTCTGCTGAGCCTGCTGACGTGATGTGATGTCAATTGTGTACCACTGAGTCTGAACCCATCAGCAGATCTTCAGAGGCAGGAAATAGCATGGGAGGAGATAACATGACATGATAGAATTGTTTATTTTCAAGACGATTGTGAAGAAGAATGAAGGAAATGGAACTAAACCACATTCCCTCCAGCTGTCCACCAAGGACAATATTCCCCCAACAGTCAGGCATCCGTTCCTTGGGCTGGATGTGACTGGTGACAAATATCTTACTAGATAGCCAAGATAATTGCTTAAGTTTGTTGAATCCTTGTCAAAGCTTCATTCTAAGGAAAGTGGAGAAGGTTAGGTTGCAAAACATTACCAGGAAGCATATGCCGATCAAAGTCCTTCACCTTAATGCCTGACAGAGCCTTACCTGTCCCCAGAGAGGCTTTCTTTCAAGGCTATTTCACCTTAAGCAAGAGCTTGGTTTTCACTGGATGGTTTATTTAAAAACTCACTTTCAGACACGTTTGCCTCTAATTGGCTCAATAGCTTCAGTTTCTCAACAGAAATAAGTTTTAACTAACAAGCAAAATTAATTCTAACTAGGTTATCTTGACAAACATTTTTCTGATTCGTTTGCCAAAAAATGTTCATAGAAATAGATTCTCAATGTCTAAACTGTGACAATCACTAATTAATGCCTTACTTACTCAATGAACATATACGTCTCTCCCAGGGTCAGTGCCTTTTCTGGGTGCTAGTGAATACAAATGCAGTCCCCTGCTCTAACTGAATTTAGAGTCTAGCAAGAGAGTTGAGGCAAAGTGCATAAGTAAATACAAAACAAACTCTTAAAAAATACCTTGTTACTGTGATCATTTCTTCTTAGGAGCATTCCATGACGTAGAAAATGAGTAATGGGTACGTAAGAGAAATTTGGCTTAGTGGTTAAATATCCTGGGCAAAAGGGAGAAAAAAGAGTGCTTTAGAAATAGAGGAGCGTCCACAGAGAACCTGGTAGAAAAGGTCATGAAACAAAGTCACTGTGGCCAGAGAAGATGGGAGAGCCAAGAAGACTATGGGGCAAGGTGAGGCTGGGAAGGAGAGTGGGGACACCACCACCCCATGTTTAGGACTGCACTTTCAATAGACACACTATAATAATTTTTAAAGAAAGAGGAACATGGACAGATGTGTATTGGAAAAAGTCCATGCGGAAGGGTTAGACAGTGTTACAGAGTTCAGGCTGAGGTGTGATGACTGCGTGGAGAAGGGTGGATAGAGATTAAGGGTTGATTTGAGAAATGCTTAGACAGGATTGACAAGACTTGATAAGGGGTAGTGAGGCCTTTGAGCTTTGTGTCTTGCATAAGTGACTGGATAAACCACTCAGGAGTGGCTTAGGCTTGTGGAAGACCATGAGTTCAGTCTGGACATGTTGAGAATGAAGTAACTTAGATTTCTAAGAGATATCATGTAAGCAGGTCAGAGGTTGGAAAAAATAATTTGCAAGTTTTCTATGCTTAGTAGTAATTAAAGTCACTGATTAGAGTGATTAGCATGTCTGGAGAACAGGCAGAGTAAGAGGAGAAGAGGGTGGAGGGCTGTTTCTGAGACATCAGTGTTTAGAGGTAGGGAGAAAATGAGCCTGCCAAGGAGCAGAGGGCATGTGGGGAGAAAACCAAGAGAGTGCTGGTTTGGAAGCCAGGTGAGGAGTGGCTCCAGAGCATCTGATGCTGCTGAGAGGGAACTGGGTGAAGGCTCAGAAAGACCTTTTGGGCTTCACAATGTGGAGCTCATTGGGCCTGAATGAGGGTAATTTTTGAGGAATGGTGGAAGAATCTATTACACTGGGTTAAAGCAGGGAATGAAAAGACAAATGACAAAATAGAGATGACCATTTGGAGAAGTCTGGATTTGCAGAAGTAAAAATTAGAAGCATTTGTGATTCTGTGATTAAATTCTCACCTTCCATGGACAAGACCCAGGCTGGATTCTGGCCCTTGCCCCACATACACAGCCTTAGTACTAAGAAGCAGCGCTGCAATCCCAAAGGCACGCAGTTCAATCCACCAGCTGCTCCACAGGAGAAGGTTGAGGGGTCTCCTCCCATGCGATTTATTGCCTCTGAAAACCCTCTGGAGGGTCAACTGTGAGTCATTTTCAGCTCGACGACACACAACATCTGTCAGTGGATGCTAAACAGGTTGTAGCAGAACTTCCAGATGAATACTAGTTAACATCAAGGGGTATATAGGGTTGGAATATAGAGCTTTAATTACTTTCACAGCATAGTGAGGAGGAGGGTACTCATCATACTTCCTGCAAGACTGGACCCAGAGCTCGTAGAGCGAGTGGCCCCAGCAGGAGCCACAGAGGTACACAGAATTGCAGAGGTACGCAGAATTGTCTTGTTTGCAAGAATAAGAGTTTATTTATATTTTCCTGTGAAGTCTAAGGTGCCTACCAGGGGTGGGATGCGGCAAACTTAAGAAGAGTGGTGATCATCAGAAATGTCCCTGTACAACGAGGTAGTGGATTTAATAAAGAGGCAGAGAAGGTTGGTAGGACAAGGCTGAGGGTCATCTCAGTGTGGGGGTCTTGAATTTATAGAGTGAACCATTAACTTGGCCCCCTCCTTCTCTAGTATAAGCTCAATAATGCTTCTGAACAGATGCCCTTCGATGCTCCAAAGCAATGGCTGACACCAGTCTCTTCCTTCCGCAGACGGTGCTCTTTTGGACTTGTGAGAAATATCCCCACACGAGAGACTGGCAGGTTTTCAACAAGGCATTCCTGCGCCTGGTAAAGAAATTGCACAAGTGTGTGAGCCAGCATTTTCTGAAGCACTATTTCATGCGGAACAGCAACCTCCTTCGATATGCCAACTTTATGGAACTGGATGCTGTGGCTGAAAAACTGACCAGCTTCCTGAAGAACCCCCAGTTCAGCCTGCCCTGACAGCCCGAGTCAGGAGGCTCTGGGATATGTCATATGGGTTTGACTGCCCTTTCTGAGGATGATTCCACCCAGCGCCAGAACCCTGCACAAGCAGAGGAAACTACACTGAACCAGCAGCCTTTCAAAGGGGGAAGCTGTGTCCCAGGATGTCTGGTTCAGCCCTATCCAGGTCCAAGCAAGCATTTCAGCTCTTGCTACCTCTCTTGGGGACAGCTCTCACCAAGCGTCCACAAGTCACAGATTTCTGAACTGATGGCAGTTCTGTTTTTCTTTGCTCCAGCTCTGATGATCTGGCAGAGGATGGGGATGAGAACTGGAGGGCCAGGCGTCCGTCTGCTGCCCGGGAATTATTCTGTAGCTCATTGATCATGGGCTCGTTATTATTTCATTTGTAAAAATGGGACTGTGAACATGCCTCCCTTGAATCTTCATATACTGCGCAGATGTCCTTCAAAAGGAAAGGTGCTGGATCCCTAAAGTGTTCCTACTGTTTCCATAGATGGTCTCACCATCCTGAGTCTCAGGGTGGTGTAAAGACTTAGCAATCTTGGCTGCTAACTCCAGGGTGCCTCAGAAGAAAGACCTTGTGATCTGCACGTGGGGTTATTGTGAGCCGAGTTGAAGCCATAACCACGGTTTGGCTTTATTTTGTGTCTTAGATCAATACTTACATAATGATTAAATGGTAATGCCTGATGAGTTAGCGTGCCTGTTGTCTTCATTTTCTAGGTCGCCATAAGAAAATACCACCCAGTGGGTAGCTTTAAAAATGTTTTCAGAGTTCTGGGGGCTGGAGTACAGCTCTAATGCATTGGCAGGCCTGCTGTCTTCCTTTCTCTCCATTGTCTCTAAAGGAAGGTTCTTCCTTGTGAGCTTCTAGGCCATTTCTTGGCACACAGATCTTTGTATCATCCCCTGTGTGTGACAGCTTCTGCCTATTCATTCTGTAAGGTACCACTCAAAAAAAGGGATAGAATGAGGACACACGGTACTCCGGTATGTGATCATGTTAAGTTTAATGGTAGCATAAGACCAAAAACCCACCCAAAACCCAACCACCATCAAAACCTCACTCTAGTCTGGAACTAAAGTTCTATTCACAGAGATGGGGATTTTAGCATCTCTTTGCAGGACCCAAGTCCACTTGCCATCCTTTGTGCTCAGTGGTTCATGGTTGGTTCTACTTTGCTAGTGTTCTCAAAGGAGGGAAATGAAGACATTAGTGTAAGTCACAGATGAATGTGGTTCTAGCCTGCTCCTAGCTGCAAGGACAAGGGTGGGCCATGGGCTGTGTCCTGGGATCTGCTTACTGTGACTGTGCTCTCACTGGTATGAATACATTCTTTTGCTCACCTCATTTACTTTCTGATGAGTGTGTGCTCACTAAACATTGAGAACACAGCAGTGGCTAGAAGGGAAGGACTTATCCTGATGGGAATGACAATTGATAAAGATAGAAGATAAATGGTAAACATAATTACATAATTCCGGTCAGTGGACCTCAAGCTCAGCTTCCACCCGTCTGCCAAGTGGAGGCTCATCTCTTACAGCTCTGCTAAACAGGTTTTACTGGAGCATCTAAACTAGGAGTAGATCACAGTGATGAGCTGAATACTGCTCCAGTCTGATCACTGTGACTGAAAGGGATTTCTGAGTTGTGAGAAAAACAAAACCACACACTAAGAGTAGGAAGAAAGGCCTGGTTATCTACTTCCAAAAATTAGCCCATGTAAACTCTTAATTCTAAAATAGATCATGGGATTGGTATAGGATCAGAAAGCATTTTATTTGTGGATACATGGGGTCACCACGAATCAGAGACAAACTCCCTAGCAGTTAACCAGTCCTGTTGAGGAAATAGAATGCTGTACCCCAGCTGAGAGGATACCTCATAGCCTTGTAGGCTAAGCGCTGGGCTGAGGACAACAGCTGCTCCCATAAAGAGTTACAGCCCCCAGAACCTTAGGGCACCTTAACTCTGTCCACTGGGGATGCTATGAGTCAAGGGCTCTGGTATGGCTACCTTGTGAAGTAAAACAGGACATCCCAGTAAACTGATACTGAACAATCCTTAAAGGATGATGATAGAAACAGCAGGAGGAGAAAGGAAAGGGGTCAGCCACAGACCTGGGGCTTGGTCAGAGTCAAACTTGTGACACTGATAAGGAATTTTTATTCTAATACAAAGACGTGACATTGGCCTTATCCAAACTAGAGGGTTAGCTTAGTTGTCTCATTCACCCTCATTGCCTGAGAGTTAGAACTGACTCTGTTATTTGGTACCATTGACTTGGATCCTCCAGGTTTTCAGAGACCGCAAATCTTATGGGGAAATCACGGCATTGCACTGGGAAAATCTGCACTTAAGGACCTCTCCAAATTATTGAGGAGTAATGATGTCAGTTTGAGGACTAAGGTGTTTCTGACTCAGGCCATAATCTTTCTGATCACTTGCTGTGCGTCTGAGAGCTGGACAATGAACAAGGATGACAGAAAGAGAATTGACAGCCAGGAGAACAAACGGGTATATCTTGGAGAGGGTGCAGCTGGAGTGCTCTTTGGAGGTAAGAATGATGAGGCTTTGCCTCAAATACTTTAGGCATGTTGCTAGGAGGGGCTATTCGTTGGAGAGGGACATGATGCTGACAAGGGTCGAGGGTCAGCAAAGGAAAAGAAGATCCTCAACCAGGTATACTGACATGGTGACTGCTTCACTGGGCTCTTGTGTGTCAGGAAGTGTGAGGATGGTGTGGGATAGAGCAGGGTTCATACCTTTTGTTCATAGGGTCGCTATGAGTCATACTCGATGGCACCTAGCAACAACAAATCTCGTGGGAGGAAATTTCCCATCCTTCTATATTGCAGCTGGTGGATTCAAATCTCATGATTTTGAGTTTACAGTGCGGCTTCTTACCACTAGGCCACCAGAGCTGTGACTCTAGTACTGCAATAATAGAGATACCACAAGGAGATGACTTAAATAAAAAGTTATATTCTTTCAGTCTGTGTGCCTTCCATTGGGACCTTACCCTAAGAGCAGTTGACCTATACCTATCCTGTGCCGTCTTCATCATATCTGATATACATGAGCCTATGGTTACAGTCACTATCTTGTCAGTCTATCTTGTTGAAGTTATTCCTCTCTTTTGCTGACCCTCCATCTTTCCTAGCATGTCTTTTTTATATCTTTTTTTTTAGTTTCACCCATTCACACTGTATTTTACACACTCATTCCCATTCATTCTGTCTTATAAAATTAATCACCACTGATCTATTCCCACTATTATTCCAAATTTTCAGATCCCTACTGGATTTTTCTTAATTCCTTCATCCCCTCCATCCACCCACCAAACTCTGCTGTGACCCTATGATTTCCTTGCCAACCCCTTCTCCCCTGCTCCTCCAGTTCCTTCCTTGGCTATCCATCCACATCTTACTAGTTATCCTTCTGTTTTTACAATAATGGTCTTATGCAGTATTTGTCCTTATAAGCCTGACTTAAGTCTCTCTAGCCTCTCCCATATAATAGTTTTTTTTTTTTTTTTTTGAGGTCATTGTTTCTGAGTGCTGCATAGTATTCCATCATATGAATGAACCACAATGTATAAATCCAGTAGTTTACTGATGTTTGGGCTGTTTTCATGTTCTTGCTGTTCTCAGTGTTGGTTTCCTGCCTATCCTAAATACTTAGTCCCAGGCCTATGTCTTGATAAGGCTTGACCATATCCTGATAAGGCCCTGGGCCTAATCACATGCTGACAGGATCCCTGCCCCAAATTCCTAAGCAAACTACCATCCCCTCTAAATCTCCGTAACAGACCCTATAAAAGAAAACTGCTTTTGTCTGCCTACATGTCATTCTGATCTTCTTTGCATGTAGTCAACCTGGCATTCTTTTCAGGTCTACTTAATAAAGGCCTGTTTATTACTTGGGACCACTGGTTTCTTCCTCTCGCTTTCAGCTGTCTTCCTATCTAACAAGCATTATTGTGAATAACACTGCTGTGATCATTGGTGTACAAATCTCCTTTTATGTCTCAGTTCTATTTTCCTTGGGGTATATTTCAAGCAGTGGAATAACTGTGTCATGGAATTTCTATGTTCAACTTTTTGAGGAAATGGCAGACTGCCTTCCAGAGTGGTTGTACCATTTTACAATCCCACCAACAGTATATGAGCGTTCCAATCTCTCCACATCCTCTCCAGCATTTATTGCTTACTGTCCTTAAAGTTTGCCACTGCTACTGGGGTGAGATGGTATCTCATTGTGGTTTTGATTTCCATCTTTCTTATTGCCAGTGTGATTTCGGGCATTTCTTCATGTGTCTGTTGGCCATCCAAACGCCTTCCTCTGTGAAAATTGTTTCCATGTTTTTTGCTCATTTTGTATTTGGGTTATCAGTCATTTTCTTGTAGAGGCACTGGAGTATTCTGTAAACTTTCATTATGAGATCCTTGTCTGAGATGTCATTGCCAAATGTTTGCTCCCAGTCAGTAGGTTTTCTTTTCACTGTATTAAAAAAGTTTTTGATGTGCACAGGGAGTTCATGTTTAGAAGGTCCCATTCATTGTTGGTTTTCTCTCCCTGTTGTGCAGCATGACATCCTTTCCAAGGACCAGTCCTTTCTAACAACATGCCCAAAATATGTAAGATGAAGCTTTACTATCCTTGCTGCTAAGGAGCCCCCCGGTCACTATGACAACACAGACTTGTTTGTTCTTTTGGCAGCCCATGGGCTATTCAGTACTCTATCACCATAACTCAACGGCATCCTTAGTCAATGTCCAACTTTCAGATAGCAACTAATTGAAAAGACTATGGCTTACTATGGTCTTTAAACTGCCGTCATGCTCGTTAGCACTTTGGAGAAGTCTCTGACAGCAAATTTTTCCAATGTGACACATCTTGATTTCTTGACTGTTGGTACTAAGGATACTGATGTCAATCCAAGTAATTTAAAATTTTTTATAATTTCAATCTTTTCTCCATCTATTGTGATGTGCTTATTGGCCAGGGTTTATGGTATTATTACAGGATTATTATTGGTCAGGATTTTTGTTTTCTTGATACTGAGATGTAATCCAGATTGGAGGCTGATATTTTGCAGCAAACATTTCTTCCTTTTCAGCTATCAAGATTATATCATCTGCATAATACAGGTTGTTGATGACTCTTCCTCCAGTCCTGATGCTACATTCTTCCAAATAAAGTCCAGCTTCTTGAATTATTTGCTCAGCATAGAGACTAAACAGGTACGGAGAAAGGATACAGCACTGACCCACACCTTTCATGATTTTAAACAGCTCTATTTGGACAACAGCTTCTTGGTCTAGGTATAGGTTTCACAAAGGCACAATTAAGTGTTCTGGGATTCCCATTCTTCCCAATGTTAGCCATAATTTGTTGTGATCCATATAGTAAAATGCCTTTGCATAGTCAATAAAACACAAATAGACAACCTTCTGGTAGTCTCTGCTTTCGGTCAAAATCCATATGACATTTATCACTCAATCCAGGGCCCCTTCTAATCCAGCTTGAATTTCTGGCAGTTCCCTGTAAATTCCCTCTGCTTTGAGTTGTGGTGCTGGAGAAGAGTATTGAATGTACCATGGACTGCCAAGAAAACAAACAGATTCATCCTGGAAAGGGTTAAA
>NW_006400012.1:374990-378946 GCF_000299155.1 Elephantulus edwardii
GGATAGAGCAGGGTTTAGGGCTGTTGTACATAGGGTCGCTATGAGTCGCAAGTGACTTGACGGCACATAATAACAACAGCTGCTTTTTAATAATCTTCAGCAAGATTTTATTTGAATGTAATCGATGAATGTAATATTGATATTTTTCAACAATTTCCATATTCTGTTGGATCCCCTATTTAGGGAATGGGAACATAAATGGATCTCATCCAGTTGGTTAGCCTGGAAGCTATCTTCTAGATTTTTTGGCACAGCCTGGTGAGCATGTCCAAGAGCTGCATCTGTTTTTTAGAGCAAATCAAATAGTATCAATTCCTGGGGACTTATTATTTGCAAATTCTTTTAATGCTGCTTGAACTTCTTCATCAGCACTGTTTTTTGATCTATGCTATTTCCTAAAATGGTTCTGTGCCAGCCAATTCTTTTTGATACAGTGATTGTGTTCTATCTTCTTTTGATGCTTCCTGGATCATTCACGATTTTGCCTGTAGCATCCTTCAGTATTGCAACTCAAGGCTTAAATTTCTTAAGTTATTTTCAGCTTCAGAAATGCTACTTTAACCCAAAATGTCTGTAAATGTTCATTAAAACTAATAAAATGTAATAATAATTTAAAAAAAGAAATGCTACTTTATTTTCTGATTAAGTTCTGTGTGCATTTCATTATGATGCTTTGTTTTGCCTTCTTGAGTGGCCCTTTGAAATCTTCTGTTCAACTCTTTTACTTTACTAGTTCTTCTGTTAGTGTTGGCTTCTCAACATTCAGGTGTAATTTTCAGAGTTTCTTCTCACATTCATTTTGATCTTCACTTAATCCCTGTCTTTTTAATGATCTTTTACTTTCTTCTGGGGTGACATCATTGATATCATCCTACAGCTCATCTGGTCTTCAATCATTAATGTTCAATACATCAAACCTATTTTTGAGATGGTTTTTAAATTCAGGTCAGATTGACTCAAGGTCATATTTTGGTTCTTGGGGCCTCGCTTTAATTTTCTTCAGCTTCAGTTTGAACTTGCACATGAGTAATTGATGGTTTGTTCCACAGTCAGCACCTAGTCTGGTTTTGGCTGCTGCTATTAAGCTTCTCCAACAATTCTCTCCACATTCCTATTTATTCCATCAGTTGAGGTCCATGGATATAGATGCTGTATTTTAAAAAAGGTATTTGTGGCGAATAAATCATTGTGCAAAATTTAACCACTCACTCTCCAGCCTCATTTCTGTCACGAAGTTAATAATTTCAGAATACTTGTTTCCAACTTTTGCATCCCAGTCACTAATTACTATTCATAAATCATCATTGCTAATTTAGAGGGCTGGAAGTCCAAATTCAGTGTACCAGCACCAGGGAAAACCTTTCCCCCTTTGTTGGCCTGGAGGAAAGTTCCTGTTTCCTCATCTGTATGCCCAGTGTGTCTTTGCAATCCTCATGTGTCTTTTTTTTTCCAGGTTTTTTTTTTGTTCTCTGTTACATATTTTCATTCCTCCCCTCCCCTTCCTCCAGGCCACCCTGAAATGCACCCCTTGTTCCACATTGTTGTAGTACATATGATGCGTAATCATATATTCCTTTAGGTCAGTTCTTTCCCTCATCTGTTCTAATACAGTGTTCTTTTTCTTTCCACTCTTTTCCCATTCTCTCTCCAACACCCCCCCCCATGTCTGTCCTATTTTATAACAGTGTTGTTATGTAGTATTTGTCCTTTTGTGACATTTCACTCACTGAGATATTTCACTCAACGTAATGTTCTCCAGGCTCCCACATGTTACGAAATGTTTTATGAGTTCATTGTTTTTCAGTTTTGCATAATATTCCATTGTGTGAATGTTCTATAGTTTTTCTATCCATTCGTTTATTAAAGAGCACTTGGGTTGCTTCCATCTCTTTCCTATTGTGAAAACGCAGCAATAAGCAAGGATGTGCATACAGCTATTAAAGTGGTGGTTCTGGTTTCTTCTTTTCCCCCTTTTTTCAGTTCTGGTTTCTTTAGGGTATATTCCTAGTAGTGAAATTACTGGGTCAAATGTTATTTCTATTTCCAGCTCTTTGAGCAAGTGCCTTCCATAGTGGCTGTACCATTTTATATTCTCACCAGCAGTGAGTAAGAGTTCCAATTTCTCCACAACCTCACCAGCATTTGTTGTTTGCCCCCGTGTATCTTAACCTTCCCTGATGTCAAAGAGCTTCCTAGAGCAAGGGCCAGGGTCTGAAAGGACATACTCCATTGCTTGGGATTCTGACTTGGTGGGACTTAGGTCCTTCTTTTTAGCTAGTTTTCTTCTCTTTTATATCTTTGGACATGACACACCCTGGGGAAGTCCCATTACATGGATCAGGGCTGAGATGGGATTAAAGAATGTTTTAGAATAAAGCATTCAACCATGTACAAGCCTGGCAGAAACAGCTATTGAGTACTGAGTTGATACCTATGTCAATTAATATAAAAGTCCTATGCAAATGACAAATTGAAGAAGGATGCCGTGGCATTCATCCTCAAAAAGCATTTCAAGGTCTATCCTGCAATACAATGCAGGTGACAGGGTAACATCCATAGGAATATAAGGAAGTCTTCTTGTTGATATAAATATTATTCAAATATATATACATACCAATGATGAAAGCCAAAAAAATGAAGAAATTGAGGATTCCTACAAGCTTCAGCAGTCTGAAATTTATTGAACATGCAACCAAGATGCATTATTAGTGATTGATGATTGAAATGCAGAAGTTAGAAACAAAGAAGGACTCGTGCTTGGGAAAATATGGCCTTGGTGACAGAAATGAGGCAGGAGAATAATCATATAATTCTGTACAATGAATGATTTATTCATTGCATTTTTAAGAAAGGTCATCTGTTCTGCCCACGAAATGCCCCTCAAAGAAATCTAAAAACACGTCTGAAATTTCAAGAGCGTTTATTATATTATTTCCATGCATGGAGGCTTTTTCTCTCCTCAGGAAGGTGGTGAAGGAAAAAAGCCCCAAGTTTTCCCTCCCACTTGCTTTTATAGCTCTTTTGAGTGCCCCTGTTAGGGGAGGGGGATTGCGATTATGGTTGGTGGGCTGGGGAATTAGTCATTTGGATTGACTTTTGACGGGCTGGCTACTTTGCCCGCCTTTACTCCTGTGTCACGTAGACACTAGTTAATCCCTTACTTTTCAAGGACAGACAAGGCTTTACCCGGGGCACTCGTGTTTGCCCTAAGCTAAGAATTTTTATGGCCCACTTCTGCCTCTAGCATTAATGGTGGTTTGTAAAAAATGGGGTTTCTGCTGTCCCTTCACATCAACAGTGGCTACCTACATGGGCTTTACCTGACAGACTACACAGGAAACAAATTGACTTCATCTGTGCAAAGAGATGTTGGAGAAGCTCGATATGATCATTCACAACTGGGCCAAGTTCTGACTGTGGAATAGATCATCAACTACTTATATGCAAGTTCAAAATGAAGTCAAATAAAGTGTAAAAAAGTCCATGAGAACCAAATATGTCCTTGAGTGTATCCCAGCTGAATTTAAAGATGATTTTTTAAAAAAAATATGGTTTAAAAAATAGATTTGACACATTGAACACTTATGACTGAAGACTAGATGAGCTGTGGAATGACAATAAGGATATTAGACATGAAGAAAGGACACAAGATATTGTTATTTTTTGATGTGCGCCACTGAGTTGGAACAGACTCATACTCTCAAGCAGGCTTTTAGAGTAAATCACACAGGAGGAGCTTCACCCTCTTTCTCCCACTGGTGGATTTGCAGCACGATTCCTTACCACTAAAGTACCAGAAGGCCCACCATCTAATATTGGTATCTTAAAAGAGAAAGAGTAGTTTATTGCAGCTTTGTTCACCATAGCAAGGAGTTGGAAACAACCTAAGTGCCCATCAACAACCGAATGGATAGAGAAACTGTGGTATATTCACACAATGGAATACTATGCTGCAT
>NW_006400012.1:379343-380911 GCF_000299155.1 Elephantulus edwardii
AATTTATTTTTTTTAAAGGAACCTCTGGTGGCCTAGTAATAAGGAACTGTGCCACAACTGCAAAGGTACTTGGTTTGAATCCACCAGTTGTTTTGCTGGGGCAAGAGGGGCAAATTATTCCTGTGTGACTTACTGCCTCTGAAAACAAGCTGGAGGGTCAGCTATGAGTCAGTTTCTGTTTCAACTTGAAGGCACACAATAACAAAAGATTAACAGACCCTGAGGCACAAAAGGCAGAATTCTCAGGCCTACTTTCTGAGCCTCTATCTGGGCTAAAGCCTTTCACCAGATTTTCTGTTTCACCTTGGTAACACCTTTTGTCTATGAATGTCTTGTGTCTCTGATAAGATGTAAATACAGTTTTTGTTGCCCATAGCAAAGTGAACCTGTAAGCACACCTATGAGCACACCCCTGTTTAGCACCTTGATGTGAAATGGGATGTTAATATTGTGACGTGTATAAATCTGCCTGTAGGGTGTAGCCATATTGGGTCTCAGGAGGAGCCGCCCCTCTGGCAACCCTGATTCCTCACTCTTTAACTATCTGTGAGATGAAAAACACATTTTCTTTTTTGACTTTGCAACTGTGGTGGTTACTGGTTCTCTCGCTCTCTCCCCCAACCCTGAGTCCCCAACAAGGGTTTACATTTCACTCTTAATCCTTCCACAATTATTTGTTTTATCAGATAATAAACTTCCTCCCTCATTATATACATGTATTTTGGGGAGATGTGATTCAATCCATGACAAGGAGTATCTAATTTGCTTTTTGTTTATTTCTTTTTTTGTTTGTATTTTAAATGATCACTGTGGCCATTGGTTGAAGAAAGCTAGGGTCTCATTCAAGTGTCAGGATCAGTAAAGGCCTTGAACCCACAGGAGCCCACCCATCCAGGATTTCACTGGGATCTGAACTCATCCTGCCCTTCTAGGACAAGGGATTGCTGGAACCCTCAGTGAGAGCGGTGTTTTTCCTAGCACTTATTTCTGCTTCACAACTCAAAAGAACCCCAGGTTATGTTTGAACTTCACCAGTATTAACAAAGTAAAGTTTTTAAAAGCATAAACTACTAACTTGTTTAATAAAAGTTCTTGTTGTGTACATAGACTTTGAAGAGACACATAGCTCATCCTCCAGCGGGTTTTCAGAGGCAGTTAATCACATAGGAGGAGATTGTCTATCCTTCTCCTGCAGAGCAGATGGTGGCCTCAAACCACATGCCTTCAGGGTTGCAGCACAGTTTCTAGCCACTAGGCCACCAGAGCTCTAATAAAAGTTACATTTGAAAAATATAATGAGACACCCAACCGTTGAGGACTCTCCTTCATAGGGTCACTATGAGTCGCCTGTGACTCAACGACACTTAACTATAACATCAACAGACAGAGAGAGATCTGCTGGCCCAGTGGACAGAAGGCAGTGCTAACAAGCTGAAGGTGGGTGACTTTTAATCTGCGGCCCTTGGACCTGTCTTTCATTGTTTTTGTTCAGACATTCCTCTAGGTCGTATAGCCCTGGTGTACAAGTTGCCGTACCGAGGTCACTTGTGGTTGCTGTGAGGCTGAAC
>NW_006400012.1:381091-384180 GCF_000299155.1 Elephantulus edwardii
CAAGCTTGGAAGGAGGAGTGGCATCCACTTCCATAATAGCTTGCCTCCGGAAACCCTATGAACCTGGAGAGAGGATGAAAGGCACCCAAGCGTTGAGGAGTCTCCTTCGTAGGGTCGCTATGAGTCGCTTGCAACTCGATGGCACTTAACAACAACAACTAATAAAATCATTGGAACCAGGTACTTGGATCCAGGATTAGAACAATCAAAGGGAAATCATGGTTTAAAATGTTGGGGAACAAGTCTTTCCAATCTTAAGGTAAGTATACCTTAAAAAAAATGTGTTCTAAGTCAATTTATAGAGCAAACTTGTTGCACTTCCTCAGTGTAGCCCATTTCTGATTCCTACTAGTGGCAAGCAGCTGTGCTGCAATCCCAAAGGCATGACGTTCAAATCCATCAGCTGCTCTGAAGGAGAAAGATGGGCAATCTCCTCCCATGTGATTAACTGCCTCTGAAAACCTGCCGGAGAGTCAACTATGGGTCATTTTAGACTATATGGTACACAACCACAACAACACACACCTGGGATTCTTTCAACCTTCTTTCCTGCCTTCTGAGCTCTGCTGGTACAGTCTGTAGGGATTTATGCTGCTAACCCAGTTCACATCCACAAGCACCTTGAAAGGTGGGGAGTCTTCTCATATGCTATTTACAGCCTTGGACACCATGAGAAAAATCAATTAGAAGTCAGTTGTCACTTGCTGACAGCAGGAGAGACGATTAATTTTTCTGCGGACCATGTTTCTTAAGGTCACTGTATAGGTCTGCTGTGCAGCTGCCGGGGATGTGTATGTGTGTGTTTGTGTAGAAGTTTGGGGTGAATATACTCCCCCATCTGATCCCAATGTAACCTTCCAACCTCATTCTACTCTTAGGTGTACTCAACAATTTCCTTTTGTTTAGGTGTACAATTAACACTCATGACAGCAGCATTCAAGAAATCAAATGATGTGTTGTTACATTGGGAAAATCTGTGAAAATGAAAAGATGTGTTACATTGGGAATATCTGTGTCTAGGACTTCTTTAAAATGCTCAAGAGTGGAGCTCTGGTGGCCTAGTGACAAGAAGCTGCACTGCAAACCCAGAGGTGAAGTGTTTGAATCCACCAGATGCTCTGCTGGAGAAGGAGGTACAATCTCCTCCTGTACCAATTAGATCCAATTTGATGGTACACACACACACACACACACACACACACACACACACACACACACCCTAAAGAGCAGACTATCAGTTGAAAGAATAAGGTGTGTCTCATCCAAACCATGATCTTTTCACTTGCTTCACATACATATGAAGGCTGGACTAATGAATAAAGAGGACTGAAGAAGAATTGATGCTTTAAATTATGGTGCTGAAGAAGAATATTGACTATACCATGAGCTGCAAAAAACCCCAAATAAGTTTGTCTTCTTGTGGCTGTTGTTGTTATGTGCTATCGAGTTGCTTGTGACTCAAAGCAACCCTATGTTCAAGAGCCCTAAACGCCGTTCTATCCTGTGCCAACCTCGCTGTCTCAAACACATTCATTCCCACCACTCCACTCACAGAATCGATCCATCTCATCGAGGGTCTTCTTCTCCTGCACCATCCCTCCACTCTCCCAAGCATGATGTCCCTCTCCAAGGACCAGTCCCTCCTCACAACATGCCCAAAATATGTCAGATGAAGCTTCAGAATCCTTGACTCCAGGGAACATTCTGGCTTCACCTTCTCCAGGATAAACCTGTTTGTTCTCCTAGCAGTCCATGGTATATTCAACACTCTTCTCCAGCACCACAACTCAAAGGCATCAATTCTCCTTCAACCAGGGTGCTCCTTAGTGGCAAGGTTGGTGAAACGTCATCTCACTTCCTTTGGGCATGTTGTCAGGAGGGACCAGTTGTTGGAAAAAGCCATCACGAAGGGAGAAGTAGAAGTTCAGTGACAGAGGAAGACCCTTAACAAGGTGGATTGACAGTCACTGTAACCATGGACATGAGCATGGCGGAGATGTGAGGATGGTGTAGGATGCAAGGTCCAGATGTTGTTAATGAGGTCAGTAAGAAATGTAGTCGACTCAACGGTACCTAACAACAGCCACCTCTCCTTAACAGGTCTGAGTTTATTAAGATTAAATAGAATTATTGCATAGGACAGTGGTGGTTCAGTGGTACAATTCAGGGACATGGGGTTCAGTATCTTATCACTGCATTAATGATGCTGAAGAGGTTTCAGGGGCGCTTAACGACTAAAACAGACTGAAATGAAAGGCCTATAAAGTGACTTCGAAAATTAATTGTGAAAATCCTACGGCTCATAATTCGAGTTGCATCAGTCACTGGCCTGGTAGCATTTTGTTTCCTGTGTGTTGACTCACCAGGGATGGGGTGGTAGGGAAGGGTTTGCAAATTCCCTAGTGTTCCCACAGACTGTCAGCAGAGGGCAGTGGGGGACAACAGATGAGAAAGCCAGCGTCTGCCCAGACTCTTCCCCAGTCCGGCAGATGTCGCCCTTATTCAACCCGTAGCTTTCACCTGCTTCTCTAAAAAAGGGCGGAAAGCAGATCCCAATTGTTAAATTATTGACCTTTTCCTGACACTTTGACCAAAAATGATAGACTCTCGACTTAAAGCTCACATGAAAGGGGATCATAGAAGGAAGGTCTGTGCTGGATCTGTGGCACATCCAGCTCCATTCTAATTTCCCGTTATGAACCGCAGGCTCTGAAATATCTGACCATCTCACGCCTTTTCTCCGGTCTTTTCTGTCATTGTCTAATAAATAAACCTTTTCTACCTACACCCACTCTTCCAGACACATGACTAAGTTTCGTAGCATAAAAGGCACAGCAATGACTTTTATTTTATGAGTCCCAGCTCTGAGGCTGCACAATGGAGAAATTAAATTCCCTTTGATTATCTCAAAAACAGGCAGCCTGAGAGTATATATGCCTTAAAACTTTGAAGAGAGGGATCTTTGAAATTACATTGAAAGCTCTTATTATGAGCTGTGGTGCTGGAGAAGAGTATTGAATGTACCCTGGACTGCCAAGAAAACAAACAGATTCATCCTGGAGAGGGTTAAACCAGGCTGCTCCTTGGAG
>NW_006400012.1:384560-386315 GCF_000299155.1 Elephantulus edwardii
TACCAGACCACTGGAATCCTTCATCTCAAAACTCCATTTGTTGCTGTAGAGTTAGAGCTGACTCATAGCTGACCCTCCAGCAGATTTCGCAGGCTGTAAATCACACTTCATCTTTCTCATATGGAGCCACTGGTGGCAATGAACCACCAGAATCACGTGGCCTTTTGAATAGCAGTGCAACTCTTCCTGTGTACTAGGCCATTATAGTTCCTTACAGAATCCTTTTTGCTGTTGTTATGAATCCTTGAGAGCGAGTTCTTGATAGCTGACCTGCCAGTGCATTTTCAGAGGCTGTAAATCTCACAGGAGAAGACTGCACATCTTCCTCCCTTGAAGCATCTAGCTGGTGGTCTCTAATCGCCAAATTTTGAGTTGGCAGCCCAGCTCCTTACCACCAAGCCATCAGAGACTCCTACAGAATCTTCAGTAATTTTCATTATACATTTTAATGATAGAATAAAATGTGAAAAATACAATTATAAATTCTTTGAATGTAATATTTCTTAGATTGTATAAATACTAACAAAAATTGCTTTACAAAATCTTTCTATGTTGAATTGCAATATTATTAGCACATTATTAGCAACCGAGAAGTATTTTTCCCTCTCCTTTTAATCATCACTTCATTTTTAAAAGGTTACTTATATAGGTTCACATATACTACTTACTATAACATTGTAGCTAAAATAGCAGAAGATTTGACAAAATCAGTGACTATTAAAAACATCAGCAGCATTTAAAACAACAACATGTACTTACTTCAGGTGGGGATGAAAACTTGTAATGGAAATACCATTGCAAATAGGTAATAATGACAGCACTGAAGTAACTTAGCACAGAGGTTCAGCCTTGTAAACAGATTATTACATTCAAACTGGCTTATAAAAGTGTTTCTGTTATTACAACTATTTTTATTTAAGAAAGAATATCATTTTAGTGAAATACTGCATAAAAAATTATGGACAGTCATTTTAGTGTCATCCCTTCTGATGGTGTCACTCATAGGGTCTCTGTGTGATCTTATTGGATGAGTGTCTTAGTTATCTAGTGCTGCTATAATTATTGTTGTTATGTGCTGTCAAATTGCTTACTACCCGTAAGCGATCATATATGTACAGGAGCTCTGAAGACTGCCCTGTCCTGAGCCAGTCTCGCTGATTCTGCACACACACCCACCCCCATTTCCCCAGTTACTGTATCAATCCAACTTATGTGGGGTCTTCCTCCACCCTTCAGAGCGTGATATCCTTCTCCAAGGACAGCTCCCTCCTGACCACATCTCTCCTAGTCACGTGCCCAAAATATGAGACAGAGCTTCAAAATCCAAGTCCGAGGAGAAGAAACTTGTTTTCATCCTCTTAAGACAGACAAATTTGTTTTCTTGGCAGTCCATGTTATGTACAAGACTCTTCTCCAGTGCCACAACTCAAAGGTATCAATTCTTCTTCTATCATCCTTAGTCATTGTGCAGCTCTCGGATGCTTAGCAAGTAATTGCGAAGACCATGGCCTGAATCAAGCTTACCTTAGTCTCTAGACTGATAACGTTGCTTTTCAGTACTCTGGAGAGGTCCCTGACAGCAGATTTTCCCAGTGCAATTTGTCTTTTGATTTCCTGACTGCTGGTGTCAAGTGTTTATTATAGAATTGAGCAAGCTATAATTGGTGGATCATAACAAACTGTGGCTGACTCTGAGAAGAATGGGAATCCCAGAACATTTAATTGTGCTAATACGAAACCTATACTTGTACCAAG
>NW_006400012.1:387075-389033 GCF_000299155.1 Elephantulus edwardii
GGGGAAGACCCTCTATGAGATGGATTGATTCGGTGACTGGGGTAATCGGGATGGGTGTGTCGGAGGCGGTGCGGTTGGCGCAGGATAGGGCAGGGTTTAGAGCTGTTGTGCATAGGGTCGCTATGAGTTGGAAACGACTCGATGGCACATAACAACAACAACATAATTGGTAACAACTTCAATCTCCCCTCCATCGATCATGATGTTGCCAATTGGACCAGTTGTGAGAATCCTTGTCTTCTTAATGTTGAGCTTAATATTGAAGACTACAGTCCCTAACCTTCTGTAGCAAGCTTTTCAGCTCTGCCTCAGCTTCAGCAAGCAAGCTTGCATAGTGTAGGTTGTTGATGAATCTTCCTCTAATCTTGATGCCACATTCCTCCGCATAAAGCTCAGCTTCCCAAATGATCTCTTCTGCATATAGATGTGCCAAAAAGAAATTGCTTTAAAGAACAAAGATTTATTTTTTTACAGTTTGAGACTAAAACTCTAAATCAGGATATTGGCCATGTCTGTTCTTGGATGCCTTGGCTTAATAGCTATCCTTACATCATATCTGTCTCCCTGTTTCTTCTCTTTTTGTAACTCAGAAGAGATAAGATTTAGAATCCATCTTACCTGAGCATGTACTACTTAAGCATAACAAAGACCCAACGGGGTCATAGGCCAGGATGTCAAAACATATTTTTGAGAAATACAATTCATCCTTATCATGCAAAGTAACAGCTGAATAAATGTTTATCATTTTAGATACAGCATTGTTTCTTGTATATCAAGAAAGAAAACATGCTGCCACATGTAATTATAAAACATTACTGATAAGATGTATCCCATACTGAAAAAAAGATTAAAATGTGGGAAAAAGCTATATCTTAGATGAATGAAATATGGCCTGCATGCCTCTTTAGTTTTGGTGATTTGGGAGCTTTTTTAAATGGAAACACATTGTATGACATTGGCTGCGTTTGTTTCTCATGCCTACAGTGTGCTTTTGAGGTTCTTCCATGTAGATGAAGCATTGGTATTTTTAATATTCCAGTGTAGGAATATGCCACACTTGCTCTATGCTACTGGTATTAGAGTGAGACTTATTAGGATAGCATGAAACAATTGTCGCTGCTAATACAAAAATTTCTCAGACACTAGTGGCTTTGAGGGAGAAAAACGGGCAACCTCCTCCAGGGCAATTTTCAGCCTAGAAAACCTATGAAAGATCAGCAATTAATTGGAAATGACTCAACAACAAGTGAATGAGACTACTATTAGGCATTTGGGTTGCTTTTAGTTTTAGTGATTTTGAACTACGATTTTATGCACATTTTTGCATATTTTCTTTTGCAAGTGTACTAAAGTAATTTAAGGACATATAAAAGACAGTACAAGTCTAGGTTTATAGGACAGATGTATGCTCAAATTTAGTACAGAATGTAAAAACATTTTCCAAAGTGATTACCTTAAAATGACAACTGCCAAGTCAATTCTGACTCACGATAATCCTATAGGACAGAGGAGAACTATCCCCTAAGGTTTCCAAGACTGTACTCTTAATGGGAGCAGACTATCATTTTTCTCCCATGGTCTCAAACTGCCAACATTTCAATTAGTAGTTGAAAAAAATTCACTGTGTCACCAGGGCTCTTCAAAAGTGATCATGTTGTTATTGTTGTTATGTGCCATTGAGTCACCTGTGACTCATAACAACCCTATGTACAACAGCCCTGAAGCCTGTCCTATTCTGAGACAGTCTGACTGACTCTGACACACCAACCCCCATTACCCCAGTTACTGTGTCAAGACAGCTTATCCGGGGTCTTCCTCTCCTGCTCTGTCCACTGGACACTTCACCGAAGATGACATTCAGATGGCTAACAAGTGCATGAAGAAATGTTCAAAATCCCTAGCTCTAGAGAGATGCAAATCAAAACAACTATGAGATATCATCTCACCTCAGTCAGAAT
>NW_006400012.1:390376-411583 GCF_000299155.1 Elephantulus edwardii
CAACATGTCCAAAGTATGTCAGACGAAGCCCCAGAATCCTTGCCTCCAAGGAGTAGCCTGGTTTAACTCTCTCTAGCAAACAAATATAAAGTAAAAATTTTAAAAAATGAACATAGGAAAAAATTGTAAAAAATGAAATGTAATTTATAAAGATCAACATCCTTGAAAAAAACTTTCCCTTATCTTAAAGGTGTTATTCCCCTATATAATTCTCAAAATGTTACAGTTGTGCTTTGCAGTAGAACAATTTTTTCTACTTTTCTGGTCCCTATAAAAGTTTATACAGTATTTAGAATAATCTCTTTACTTGAAAAGTTGATAGACTTTACCTAAAAGATTGTTCGGGCCTAGGGTTTTCTTTCTAGAAAAATTTAAAACTATTAATTAATTTTCTTTTTGGAATAAAGCCTCTTTAGTTGAATATATACATATATATATATAAAAGTATATATTTTCTGCTATCTCTATATCTGTCTATCTATGTATCTATATTTAGTTGTTCCATGTATTTTTGAATGAATGTTTTTAATTTGTATTTCCCTAGAAATTTTTCCTTTTTTTTTTTTTTGGAGATTTAAAATTGACAGAAATAAAGTTTTTCATAATGTCTGTTTAATTCTGATGTGTCTCACCTATCTTTTTTTTTCACCTATCTTTCTTGGTAAATCTATTAGCAATAGCAATTTGATTAACCTTTTCAAAGAATTAACTTTTTATTTTGTCAATGTTATGTATTGTTAGTGTTTTCTATTCCATTGATTTCTGCTCATGTTCTTATTTCTTTTTCTTTGAGTTTATTCTGATGTCCTTTTTAATATCTTCTTAGGCTGGATACTGGGTTCATGAATTCTAAGCCTTTTTTAAGTTAAGTATACATTTTCTGTTAATATCACTTTTTTGAAATACAATGCTTTTATATATTGTATTTTAAATTTCTTATCATTTTATTAATTTTCCAATTTTTATCATTATTTTCTCTTTGACCCACTGTAAAATAGGTGTAGGCAGCATGCAGATGGCCCAGTTTACCTTGATTAACTCCACAAAGGAGAAGTGTCTCCAGCAACAACATCCACAGTACAAAATTAATTCCTATAAGGTCAGACCTTATAGTTCATAATTCCTATAAGGTCTCCTATGCGCCTGTATCTACTTGTACTAATTCCAACATCAATCATACTGCTCTACTGGGTCCAAAATCCACTGTAATGTCCACATAGACCTCACAGAAACATACTTATGGTTATGAGGTTTATTAGGAAAGTTAAGAGGCAGAAGCATACAATCCCTCAGTCCAGATAGTTTCTTAAGTGTAGTTTCAGGCCCTTTGACTTTCAGCTTCATAGTGTAGGTCAGTGTTACAAAGTTCTCTTAGTCCTGTCGGTTATGATGTCTTTCCTCTGTTCTCCAGCAAATTGGGTGAAGGCCTCTGGCTCTGTCTACACAGGGCAGCAGTCACAAGTCAGCTCTGTCTCATGTTCGTCTCTGATTCTCTCCTGTGACTGCTCTGGCCTTGAACAGTATACACTGCTTCCTGTTCCTTCTTGGTACTGAGATTCCCAAGTTCTGCTGCTGATCCTGCTTGATTTAAAACTAGTGGAATGGCAAGATAAGCCAATCCCCTGTTGGATAGACTAATCCACCGTATTTGTGATCCTGCCCCCATCTATGTAGCAAAGTCAAAGTGAAAAGCTGGAAAAACCATAAACCGTTGGCACCATACACACTAGTTGCTGAGAATATTTTTTTTAAAAAAATGACTGTTTCTAAACACATTGTCTTCCTAGTTGTTCCCAGAGATCTGCTGCCAGCCCAAGGCCCCACAGGCATGCAGCGAATGACTCAGCTGAGATGGACTGGCATATACCACTTTGAATCGAACACTCATATGATCTACTATGCCAGGAATTCAAAACTGGTGAAGAATGATGTTGCATTCATAATTAACAAGACAATTTCCTTTGACTCAATGCTGGATAGAAACACTGTGGCTGCCTGCTAGGGGAAGGTGGTCTCTGGCTGCTGTGTTCACTAGCATCACCAAAGACAATCACAGACTTTAGAAGAAGTGCGCACAGGCTGGAGAGATTCCCCACCAGGCTACACACAAGAATGGATAGGGTGACTGAATAATGACAGGGCCCTTCCTCCCTTGATTCCACACTGGATAGAGAAAGAAAATAGCCTGCCAAGGAAGATTGATTTCTGGCTGTTCTAAGCATCAAAACCACCTAGGAAAATTCCTAACTTTAGAAGAGGCAGGCACAGGCTGGAGAGATCCCATCAGGCAATATCTGAGAAGGTGGCTGGATAAAGGTAGGGCCCTGGCCCCCTTGGTTCCACAGAAGATAGAAAGAGTACAGTGAACAGCAAGGGGAAATTGATCTCTGAGTGCAGCGCTCACCAGCACTACCAAGGACAATTACAAACTTTAGAAGATGTGGGCACAGGCTGGCAAGAACTACCAGGCTACATGCAAGAACTGAGAGGGCAACTAGATCCCACATGGGATAGAGGACGTACAGCTACAGTCTTTGGCTGCTCTGTGCACCAGCACCACCAAGGACAATTACAAACTTCAGAAGAGGTGGGCAGCACTCAGGCAAGATTCCCGCAAGGCTGTGCTGGAGTCCAGAGAGAATTTGAAGGGTTTAGGAAAAGGGAGCTTAACCCTTAACAGGCCCAGAAAAGACTCCTGGCATGGTGAGTTGCCCTTCTTCATAAAGGGAACACTTTGAGTGTGCAACTAGTAAGTAACATCATAAAGATAAAGAACTGTCCCCAAACTACGCAGACACAGTAGAAACAGTCATACCAAGAAAAACTTCAGAAAATTTCAATAAAGCAGCAGACAGGTTCAAACATTGTGAAAAAACAAAATAAGCCTTCTCCTAAAAAAACAGAACATATTACAGACCCAATGAATACCCAGAGACAGAGAGGCAGAAGAAATATACTGATGCAGAGTCATATGAACAGCTATCAAAAAAGGTACAATGATAGATGAAAGAACAGAAGCCGTAAATAAAATGAGTACCCCAGAGACAGGGAACCAGAAAAAAAAATACACTGAAGTAGAGTTATATGAATAGGTGGAAATCATGGAAGGAAGAATGAAAGCCATAAATAAAGCAATACTCTAGAGACAGGGAGCCAGAAGAAATATATTGATGCAGAGAAACATGAACAAATATGGAAGGAAGAAATTGCAAAAGATGGAAGAAAGAATTGAAATGATATATAAAATTATTATAAATTATCATAAGACAGAGAGAGAGGAACAGTCAACAAAGTACTTGAAATGACAAATTCATGAACATGCAATCCAGAATATCAAGACCAAAAAGGCAGATATTTCCAACATGCTGGAGGGACAAAAAAGCAAAACAGAAGAGATGGAACAGAGTCAGTAACCAGGAAGACAAAAACCTCAATGGGAACATGACAGAAGAGAAAACCGAGAGAGACAGAAGGAAAATGAAGAAAACATTAGACTTGTATGCGATGACATCAAAAGTAAAAACATACATATGGTTGGGATCCCAGAATATAAGGAGGCAGGGAAAACACAGAAAATGTGTAAGATGTATTAGAAAAACCCTTCCCAGGCATTTTGAAGAATGAAAAATTCACATTCAAGAGACTTAGCAAACTTCAAACAGACTAGACATCAAACAAAACAGCAACAACAACCCCCCCAAAAAACCCATCAAGAGGTATCATAGTCAAATTCTCCAAAATTAAAGTTAAGGACAGAATACTAAAAGCAGCCTGAGGAAAAAACCAGTCACCTACAAAGGAGAACCAGTTAGACTAAGTTGATTTCTCAGAAGAAATCAGGAAAGTAAGAAGACAATGAGATGACATCTACAGAAGGTTGGAAGAAAACAATTGCCTGCTGAGGATCCTGTACCCAGAAAAGCAGTCCATCACATATGAAGGCAAAATTGGGTCATTTGCTGGAAAACAGAAACTAAGGGAATTTGTGAAAACCAGATCAACTCTACAAGAAACTCTAAGGGAAGTCCTTTACACAGAGATACCAAAGAAAAGAGAACAGACCATAGTAATGAGAAACAACAGGAAAACAAATATAGCAAAATGGCAGCAATAAAACTTGACCGATCAACAATCATACTTAATGTGAAAGGACTAAATACATCAATTAAGAAAAAAAAAAAGAGTAGCAGATTAAATTAAAAAAAAAAGATTGTCAGTATGTTGCCTACAAGAGACACATCTAAGAACTGAGGGGAAAGATGGGTAAAAATCAAAGGATGAAAAAATATACTAAGCGAATGCCACCCACAAAAAAAGCAGAAATGGTAATACTAATCTCTGATAAAATAGACTTCAAGGTGGAAACCATTATAAAATAGAAGAAAGGGCACTATATAATGATTAAAGTCACAGACCACAAGACAAAATCTTGGTCTCTATCTATGCACCAAATGTTAAACATGCAAAATACATAAAACAACAGTTAACAGATTTGAAAAAAGAAGTAGACAGCACTGCAATAGTAGTTGGGAGAATTTAACACATTGCTTTCAGAAAAGGATAGGCCAACTTGAGAGAAAATGAACAAAGATGCAGGAGAGGAAGGCCCTCTATGAGGTGGATTGATTCAGTGACTGGGATAATCGAGATGGGAGTGTCAGAGACAGTGCGATTGGCACAGGACAGAGCAGAGTTTAGGGCTGTTGTACATAGGGTCGCTATGAGCTGCAAGCGACTCGACGGCACAAAACAACAACAACATACAATCAGTCAGTTTGACTTTGTGGATGTATTCAGGGTACTCCACCCAATTAAAAGTCAATTTACTTTCTTCTCAAATGCACATGGTAAATTCTCCAGAATTAATCACATACTAGGACACAAAGCAAACCTCAACAAATTAAAAAACATTGAAATAATACAAAGTCTCTTCTCAAAACACAGTGCCTTAGAACTAGAAATAACAGCAAGACAGTAAATCTCACAAAACCACCCATGTGTAAGCTAAATAACTCCCTGCTAGAACATGGAACATGACTAGGTTATAGAAGAAATAAAAAAAATGAAATTATAAAGTTTCTCAATGAGCTCTGGTGAAGAGAAGCTGCACTGGAATCCCTGAGGTGAGCAGTTCAAATCCACCAGATGCTCTGCTGGAGGAGGAACAATCTTCTCCTGTACCAGTCAGATCCGATTTGATGGTGTACACACACACACATAAATTTTTTAAAAAAAGTTTCTCAAACAAATGATAATGAGAATACAACATGCCAAAACTTCAGGATATAGATAAGGTTGCCCTCAAGGGAAAGTTCATAACAGTAGGCAAACACATAAAAAAGGAAGAAAGAAGCAAAATTTATGACCCAACTCAACACCTCTATTAAATAGAAATAAAACAATAATCTAAGGCCACGGCTTCTAGAAGAAAGGAAATTATAAGGATACGAGCTGAAATCAAGGAGAAAGAAAAGAGAAATACAATTGAAACCATCAATAAAACCAGGAGCTGGTTCTTCAAAAGGGTCGATAAAATAAACAAACCACTGGCAAACTTAACAAAAGAAAAGAAAGAGAAGACACAATTAACTCAAGTAAGAAATGATAGAGGTGTCATCATAACAGACCCAGATAAAATTAAATCAATAGTATTGGAAAATTATGAGAAGCTATACTGTAATAAATTTGGAAAACCTAGAGGAAAGAACAAATTCCTTGAAACTCACAACCTACCCAAATTGACATAGACAGATGTAGAAAACTTGAACAGACCTATTACAAAAGAAGAAATTGAGTAGATCAGACCTGGCCCAGATGGCTTCATGGCTGAATTCTACCAAACATTCAGAAAATACCTATCACCAATTCTACTTAAATTATTTCAAAATATAGAAGAAACACTCCCAGAGTTGTTCTAAGGAGCAAGAATAATGTTAATACCAAAACCAGGCAAAGACATTACAAAAAAGAAAACTACGGAACCAGTATCTTTCATGAATATAGATAGCAAAATACTTAACAAAATCCTGGCCAATAGAATCCAACTGCACATAAAAAAATAATTAATCATGACCAACTGGGATTCATAAGAGGTATATAAGGATGGTTCAACATAAGAGAAAAAAAATTAATGTAATTAATCACATTAACAAAGCAAAGAACAGGAACCACATGGTCCTGTCATTCAACACAGAAACTGCCTTCAACAAAATCCAAGAGCCCTTCCTAAGTAAAACACTTCGAAAAATCAGAATAGAAGGGAATTTCCTCAACACAGTGAAAAATGTATATGCAAAACAAAGAGCTAGCATTATTCCCAATGGAGAAAGACTACAGGCATTCCCCTTTAGCCTAGAGACCAGGTAAAGATGGCCATTTTCACTCCTCTACTCAATATTGTCTTGGAAGTACTTGCTAGGGTAATATAACAAACAAAAAAAAAGACAATAAAAGACATCCAAATTGGCAAAGGAGTAAAACTGTCACTGTATGCAGACAATATAATAGTGTACACAGAAAACTCCAAGGACTCAACAAAAAAGCGGTTAGACCTAGTTGGCCAATTTAGTAGAGTGGCAGGATACAAGATTAATATACAAAATCAATGGGATTCCTCTACAGTAACACAGGACATACAGAAAAGGAAACTAAGAAAGCAGTATCATTTACTACAGCCAACCACAAATAGAGAAACTTGGGAGTAAACCTCACAAAAGACCTTTATAAAGAGAACTACAAAACACTGTAGAGACAAACGAAAAACACTACTCTGAGAAACAATAAGAGATATAAATAAATGGGAAAACATTCTCTGTTCTTGGAAAGGAACACTCAAGACAGTGAAAATGACAATCCTACCAAGCAGTATACATGTTTAATGCAATCGTATTACAGATATAAAATTCATTTCTCAAAGAGATATAAAAGGCAACTGGCAAGTTTATTTAAAAAGGAGAGAGACTTTGAATTAGTAAAGCATTTCTGAAAAAGAGTAGGAGGAATAGCACTCTTTGATCTCAAAACCTGCTACACAGCTGTAATAACTAAATGAAAATGGTACTGGTACAAGGAAAGACACAGATCAATGGAATATAGAGTAGAAAACTGAGCTTACAATGAGCCAGTATTCAACAGGAAACAGAAATCTATCAAATGGAGAAATGACACCCTTTTCGAATGGTGTTAGCAAAACAGGATTTCTACCTACAGAAAGCCAGTGTAGGGTCCACATTTTACACCAAACACTAAAATCAACTCAAGGATAAGAGACCTAGGGGTAAAACCTAAAACCGTACGGATCATAAGAGATAAAATGGGACTAAATTTAGGAGGCCTAGCCTGTGGTATAAACAGGCTGGTAAATATAGCCAGAAATGCACATCCAGGAGAGGATAATATTGGTGAATATGACCTCCAAAAATTAAGTGCCTGTGTGCATCAAAACCTTTTACCAATGGAGTGAAAAGGAAACCTACTGACTGGGAAAAAACATTTGAAAATGACATCTCAGACAATGGTCTCATGGCAAAAGTTTATAGAATGCCACAAGGCCTCTGCAAGATAAAACTGAAAAACCAATTACAACAAAGGCAAAAGACATGAAAAACTTTTCAGAGAGGAAGACACTCAGATGGCCAACAGACACATGAAGAAATGCTCAAAATCACTGGCAATAAGAGAGATGAAAATCAAAACCACAATGAGATAACATCTCACGCTAGTAGCAATGGCAAAGTTTAAGGACTGCTATAAATATTGGGGAGGATGTAGAGAAATTGGAACTCTCATACACTGTTGGTGGAATTATAAAATGATATAATCATTCTGGAAGGTAGTTTAGTGTTTCCTCAAAAAGCAGAACATATTCCTACTGCCAAAGGGGCCCTTTAGAGTAGTGAGAGAAGATCTTCACCCTGAAACCCACAGCGTCCCTTTTCAGCAGGAAGTAGCTAAGAGAATACGCCGTCCCCTTTTCCTTATGACTCAGGGTGAAGTCTCTCTCAGGGAGGAGTGATAGGGAATGGCAAAGGACACACTGACAAAGAAGATTAATCAGAACTGGCTTTGACAAGCACTGTGGCATTTGGACAAGAACAAACTGGGAGGAGGGTAGAGAGAATAGTGCAACAAGGAATGAATGGAAACCCAAAATCTCTGTAAATGTTTATGAAAATTAATAAAATATAGAAAAAAAAAAAAGAACAAACAGCTATGTCTTGGAGAAAATACAACCAGAGTGGTCCTTGAAGGTATGGGTATCAAAACTTCAACTCATATACTTTGGGTATGTTGATATAAATGGCTATTCTTTGGAAAGGAACATGCTTGGGATAGTGGAGTATTAGCAAAAGAAAGGAAGACCCCCAAAATGAAAGTAATTTACATAGTGACTGCAGCAATGGGCTCAAGAGTGTCAGAGAAGATAAGGACGGCACAGGATCGGACAAATTCAGATCTGTTATTCACAGGGTCACCATGGATATATACTTGACTTGATGACACCTATCAATAACAAAACTCTTTTTTGTTTAAAAAAAATATAATTTGGAGCATATAACAATGCCCCATGATCTCTTACATATATGCTAAATATAATTAAAACTAAAAATGTTTTAGACTCAAAACAAAAGCCAAATCTATTCTTCTCATTCAAGGGTCTCCTGCAAACAGCAAGATAAAAATCTTATTTTGACATTCAAATCCCTCCATAACTTATCCTCAATATATCTCCATGCTCCTCATTTCTGCCTATTTAACCCATTGCCATCTGGTAAATTCTAACTCAGAGGGGATCTCCATTGGGTTTCTAAGACAGTAAGTCTTTATAGGAAGAGACTGTCCACCTACTGCAAAGTGGCTGGTGGATTTAAACCGACCTTTTGATTAGCAGCTCTACATGTAATGGACTCCACCATCAGAGCTCCTTTCATTTCTATCACTTACCCTAAATTTTCTTCATTCCATTTATACTTAATTGCAAATAAATCTGGTTTAAAAAAAAAAAAAAGCAGAACATAGAAATTTCATATGACCCAGCTATCCTACTGGTAGGAATATACAATCCAAGGGAAATAGAACTGAGACACAGACAGAGATTTGTATACTGACATTCATAGCAGCATTATTCACAATATTAGGAAAATAAAAATAGCCCAAATGTCCATCAGTAAATGAATGGACTGAGAAATTGTGGTACATATACATGATGGAATATTATGTGACACTCAGAAGCAATAATTTTGAAAAATAGTAAAACATGGGAGAGGCCGGAGAGCATTATGCTGAATGAACTAGTTTAGTCTCACAAGGATAGATATTGTATAAGATCGTTATTGTAATATAGAAGGATAACTAGTAGACTTTGTACAAAAGTTGGGGTGGGCAGGGTGGGGGAAGCTGGAGGTGGCAGGAGAGAAGGGAACAGAGGGACTGTGGGGAAGGCAGCAGGAATCATGAGGTCACAGAGTTTGGTGGAGAGAGAGAGGAGGGGGTGAAGGAATTAGGAAAGATCCAGTGGGGACCTGAAAAGAAGGGGTATAGTGAGAATAAATAAATGGTGATTACTTCTATAAAATACAACAGATGAGAATGATCTATGAAGAAATGTGAATTAGAGAATGTGTGAAACACAATGTATATAAATGAAACACAGTGCAAAAGAAAAAGACAATTTCAAGATCTATCCTAAAGTACAGTGTTGTGAATGATAGGATACTACTCCTATGCATAAAAGGAAGACTTATTAATTCAACTATTATCCAAATATACCAACAACTAACATCAAAGAAGAGGAAATTGTGGGTGTTTGCCATTTTTTTGCAGTCTGAAACTGACCAAACATCCACTTAAAGTGCGTTAATAATTATTGGTGACTGGAATGCAAAAGTTGGAAACAATGAAAAAGGAATAAAAACTATGGTCTTGGTAACAGAAATGAGACTGGAGACCTAATGGCTGAATTTTGTATGACCAGTGATTTATTCGTAGCAAATATATTTTTAAAAAAACATAGAAGGTGACTTTTACACATGGATCTCTCTTGATGGGCTGCACAGGGATCAGATTGACTATATCTACCATAAGAATTGTTGGTGAGGCTCAATAACAGCACTCAAAACCAGGCCAGAAAAAACAAAAACAAAACAGGCCAGGTGTTGACTGTGGAACACTTAATTACTCATGTGCAAGTTCAAATTGAAGATGAAGAAAATGAAAACAAGTCCACAAGAACCAAAACACAACCTTAAGTCTATTCCATCTGAATTTAAAAATCATCTCAAGGGAGGGGTGGACAGGGAGAAAAAGGCAACAATGAATGAATGGAAATCCAAAATCTCTGCAAACGTTCATTAAAATTAATAAAATAAAAAAAAATAATCTCAAGAACAGAAAGACCAAAAGGGCTGTGCAATGACAGAAGTATATCATCCATGAAGAGACTAAGAAGTCATTACCCTCTCGAGCAAGACAGAGGAGGAAGAAAAACCAATATGGATGTCAGAATGCACTATAAAAATTGCATTAGAATGTTGAAAAGCCAAAACAAAGGAGAGAGACGCCTATGAGAAAAGGGCTGAACAGAAGGATTCGAAAAGCACCTTGAGAAGATAAAAAATACTATAAAAAATGTGCAAAGAACTGGAGTCAGAGAATAAAAATGGAAGAATTCACTCAGCATTTCTCAAGCAAAGAGAACTAAAGATAAAATTCAAGTCTCAAGTTTGCAATACGGAGAGATGCTATGGGCAAAATCTTGAATGATCAAAAGAAGATGGAAAGAATTCACAGAATCCCTGTACCAAAAAGAATTGACTGACACGGAAAAATTCCAGGAAGCACCATATGAACAGGAGCCAATGGTAATAAAGAAAGAGGTTCAAGCTGTGTTGAAGGCATTGGCAAAAAGTAAGGCCCCAGAGTTGACAGGATACAAATTGACATGCTTGAACTGACCGATGCAAATCTGGATGCACTTATCAGTCTATGCCAGGAAATTTGGAAGACAAATGCCTAACCAACTGACTAAAAGAGATCCATATTTATTCCCATCCTCAAGAAAGGAGATCCAATAGAATGTGGAAATTATCGAACACTATTGTTACTATCACATACAAGCAAAGTATTGCTGACAATTAATAAAAAAATACATTGACAGAGAACTGCTAGAATTTCAAATGGGGTTTAGAAGAGGCCATGACACCAAGGACATCATTGCTGTTGTCAGATGAATCTTGGTTGAAAGCAAAGAATATCATAAGAATGTCTGTGTTTTATTAACTGTATAAAGGCATTTGACCATGGGCATCATAACAAATTGTGGCTAACATTAAGAAGAATGGGAATTTCAGAACACTTCATTTTCCTTGTATGAGATCTATACATAGACCAAGAAGCTGTTGTCTGAATGGAACAAGGAAACACTGCCTGGTTTAAAATCAGGAAAGGTGTATGCCACAGATATATCCTTTCTCCATACCTATTTGGTTTAGATGCTGAGCGAAAATTTGTGAAGCTGGATGCTATGAAGAGGACTGTGGCACCTGGATTGGAGGAAGACTCAACAGTATGCATTATGCGGATGACACAATCTCGTTTGCTCAAAGTAAGGAGGACTTGGAAAGCTTGCTACAGAAGCTCAAAGACTATAGCCATCAGTATGGATTCCATGTCAGCACCAAGAAGACAAATATTTTCACCACTGGGTCAATAGGCAACATCATGATAGATCAAGGATTGAACAGTCAACACCTTTGGTACCAACAGTCAGGAGATCAAGAGACACATTGCTTTAATGCAGGGAAGGTTGGCTCTTAGAGATCTCTTCAAAATACTGAAGAGCAATGATATCAGTCTGAAGACTAAAGAGTGCCTGATTCAGGCCATGGTCTTTTCAATCAGCTGCTAGGCAGGCCATCTGAGATCTGGAAAATGAATAAGGGTGATAGAAGAATTATGCCTTTGATTGTAGTGTTGAAGAAAAGTACTGAATACCCCATGTACTGCCAAAAGAACAAACAGGTATGTCTTGGAAAAAGTGTAGCCAGAGTGCTCCTTGGAGCAAAATATGGTGAAGCTTGGGCTTTACACTTTGGGCATATTGCTAGGGGATGCTATTCCTTGGAAAGGGATATCATACTTGGAGAGACAGAGGGTCAGTGAAAGAGAGGAATACCTCCAATGAGATGGATAGACACAGTGACTATAGCAGTGGGCTTACGTGTATCAGAGATGACAGGATGGTACAGCATGGGACAGGGTTCAGATCTGTTTGTTGTTCATAGGGTCACTAAGAGTCACACTCAACTCAATGACACATTATATCACCAACAAACACATTGGATTTCCTAGTTAATTTTGTTCTTCTCTTTTGTTGAATTACATTACAGTCAGAGCAAAGGTCCTCATGGCGATCTTTGTTCTGTATGCATACAAAGAAGGGGCAAATTTGGGTGCAGTGCAAATGTCTCTTTGTAACACGGACTGTGCAAATTGTCTATACTTGTCTATTTCATTTGCATTTTCTAACACTTACTGAGAGTTACATTGTCTTACAAATGTAACTTATAAACAATGTAAATTGTCTTACAATTTATCCTTATAATCGTGAATTTGAAATATTCTCCTATTTTATCTCTGAGAAAGGCTAGTCCTAGTCCACGGTGCACCGAAAGACCACTGGGCATGAGAACACCTATGGTAGGTAGACTCAGCTACGTTCGATCTATGACCAGGTTTGAAAATGGGAGTCTTAATTCCTCTATGACCAGAGTGCTGCCAGAAGACAGCCTTAACTGTCAACTCATTGGAGACTGCCTAGGTTTAATAAAACTGCTTTAACCAGTATTATTCCATCTTTAAGTGATAGCTCAAACCCAAAGTTTGATCAACGTGGAGGCATAAAGGACTGGCTACCTCACTCCAACCTGACATGACTCTGAAGGTATGTTCCAGCCTGGCACGCCCTCTCGTGGTTGACTGAGGTCTTTCCTGATACTGCATCTCAGCTCACTCTTTCCCTCTGTCTTCCCCTGCTGCAGGTGTTGACTTCAAGAGTATTTCCCGTTGCTCATCTCTATCTGTGTTCCACATAGAAACACAGAAAGTCTAAACGCACCAGTCTCAGACCCTGCATCCACTCCTGCATCTTACACCCCATCCTAACCTGGTCATCATGGCCATCTCCTACCAACCCCCAACTCTACTGCTTGCAAAAGAGTCAGGTGGTTTTTGCAACATGCAAATCAGATTGCTCTGGATTGAATTGTGTTGTAAATACCTATCATTGTAGCAGTTATGCAGTTATAATCCCTTTTGGGAATGGATTTTCTGCTATATTAATGAGGCAGGATTAGTGTAGAATATATTTCAAATCAATCTGACTCTGGTGGCTTAGCCCGCAGGGAGTTGCACTGCCAATCTAAAGGCCCCCTCCCCCCTTTGGAGGTTCGAATCCATTAGCTGCTCCATGGGAGAAACATGGGAATCTCCTCCCATGTGATTCATAGTCTCTCAGAAAACTGCCGGAGGATCAACCCTGAGTTTTTGAGATACTAAGGAGCAGATAAAGAAAATGAATAGAGACAGGGAGTGACAAATGCCATTCTACTTTAAAGACCAATTAACCACTGAAACCAAGCTGCTCCTTGGAGGTAAGGATTTTGAGACTTTGTCTCACATACTTTGGGCATGTAGCCAGGAAGGACCAGTCCTTGGAAAAGGACATCATGCTTGGAAGGGCCAAGGGACAGCTCAAGAGAAGAAGATCCCAGATGAAATGGATTGACACTGTAACTGGTTTAATGAGGGTAGGTGTGTCAGGGACAGTGAAATTGGCTCAGGAAAGAGTAGGGTTCAGAGCTATTGTATACAGAGTTGCTATGTTGCTGTTGTTGTTAGGTGCCGTCAATTCGAGGATGACTCATAGCGACCTTATGAACAAAATATCTGAACCCAGTCCTGTCCTGTGCCATTCTCATACTTCCTGATACATAAAAGCCCATTGCAGCAGTCACCATGTCAATCTACCTGGTTGAGGGTCTTCCTCTCCTTTGCCGACCTTCCACCCTTCCCAACATAATGCCCCTCTCCAAGGAGTAGCACCTTCCAGTAATATGTCCAACGTATGCCAGGCAAAGGCCCTCACCACTCTTGCTTCTAAAGAGCACTCTGACTGTAACCTTTCTAAGACACACCTCTTTGTTCTCTTGGCTGTCCATGGGATGTTCAGTGCTCTTCTCCAATAGCAATACTCAAAGGTGGCAATTCTTTTTCTGTCATCCTTATTCATTGTCCAGGTCTCAGACGCATAGCTAGTAGTAATTGAAAAATCTATGGCCTGAATCAAATTCACTTTAGTCCTCAAACTGACATCACTACTCCTCAATAATTTGGAAAGGTCCCTAACTGCAGAGTTTCCCAGCGCAATGCATCTCCTTATTTTTTGACTGTTAATACCAAGGGTGTTAATTATGGATCCAAGCAAAACGAAACTGCTGACAGTTTCAATCTCCTCTCCAACCATCACGACACTGCCAGTGCTAAGAATCTTTGTTTTCTTGATATTGAGATGCAATCCAAACTAAAGGCTGCATTGCTTGATCTTCTGCAACAGTGCTTCAAGTCCTCTTCACTTTCAGCAAGTAAGGTTGTGTTATCTGCATGATACAGGTTGTTAAGGAGTCTCCCTCCAATCTGGATGTCACATTCCTATTCACAGAGTCCAGCTTCTCAGATAATTTGTTCAGCATACAGCTTGAACAGGTATGGAGAGAAAATACAACCCTGATGCACTCCCTTCCCAATTCCAAACCATGCAGAATTCCCCTGCTCTGTTCACACAAGAGCCTCCTGGTCCAAATATAGGTTCCGCATGAGCACAATCAAGTGCCCTGGGATTCTTCTCAATGTCAGCTACAACTTGTCATGATCCACACAGTCACATGCCTTTGCATAGTGAATAAAGTACAAATAGACCACCACCACCACCAATTGAAGACCACCAAGGAGCCAAAGTTGAAAAAAGTTCAAGTCCTCCTTCCAGAGCCAACTGAGGGAAAACTTTCCCCTGAAGCTGGCACCCTGAATTTAGATGTTAAGTCACCTAAATTGTTAAAAAAAAAGAACTGTTTTTTAAAGTCACCAGTTGTGATATTTCTGTGCTCCCAGTACTAGATACTAAGACAAAGATCATGCTGGCTTCTTGCTCTAATCAGTCTAGTAATTTCTTTTCACTCTTATTTAAAAAAAGGAAAACTCTTCATCATGACTCACAAAGGAGAATTTTTTCTGCCCTCAATTATTGCCACTGCTCTTGATCCCATTCCAGCAACAACACATTTTCTTTTTTGCTGCTTACTTCAATATCAAGCTTGTGCCTGCCCTGAGTCTTTCTACTTGTTTGGCCCTCTCTTGCCCTACATATTTGATGGTTCACTCCTCTCTGACCAACCCAACACAGGCATCATCTCATCACAGATCCCTATACCCTTCTTTACTTTCTTTGGAGTGGTTTGCTTAATGCCTTCTTAGAATACAGGTCCCACAAGGAATTTGTCTATCTCATTCACTATTGTATATTCTATGCCTGGAACAATGTCCAGTGCATAGGAGGTGTACAGTATATGCTTGTGAAGTGAGCTGGATTAATGAACGAGAGTGACTGTGTCCTGTAACTTGCATTTGCTTCGTGGTACAGCTTGGACAGGAACCCAGGTCTTTGGACTTTCAGGCTAGGCTCTTTCTCCTACAATACTTAATTTTGAGGGGCTGAGAATCACAACTTTAGTTTAAGGGAATGAAAAATTACTTCTGGCTCCGAAAGCTTCTTTTCCCGGCAGGGCTTGGCTCTCCTTGAAGTGCAGAGCACAGCTCGCTGCAGCAGTTTCTGGACGCACACTCATGCTGCAGAAGGCCCAGGGGCATCTCAACTTCCCAGGCAACTGCAGTGCTAATGCATACCCATTGCAACAGACACTGGCTGCACACACACAAACAAGTGGTGATCAACATGTGCGTTGGACCTCTTGGAAAAATAAAATAAAAATTCTTCCATTGTTTTACAGTCCCTCCCCCCAGGTCTACTCCACTATGCAGCCTTCGCTCTGGACTCCTTTCATGACAAAAATACCTAATCACATATCCTTTTAAACAGTTTTCTCCCTCATCGGTATCAATGCAGTATATATTATTGAACCCATCTTTCTCAGTCTCTCCCCAACCCCTATGTCAGTCCTGTCTTACAACAGTGGCACCATGCAGTATTTGTCCTTTTGTGGCTGGGATGCTTCACTCGGCATGGGTGTCCTCCAGGGTCACCCATTTTGAATAGTGCTGCGTGGGTTCCTTGTTTTTCGATGCGGCGTGGTGTTCCATTGTGTGAGTATACCACAGCTTCTCTATCCATTCATTTATTGATGGGCACTTAGGTTGCTTCCAACTCCTTGCTATTGTGAACAAGGCCACGATAAACATGAGTGTGAAAAAAACTGACTTTTTTAATGTGTTGTAGAAACATGATTTTGAGCCAGTATTACATGGCTAATGAATTGATGATTTTTTAAAATTTCTTTCTCTTCTTTTTAATTAAAACTTGCCTCTGTTTTAGAAAAAAAAAAAAACATGTGCGTTGGAGGGGACACACACACACACTCTTAAGAAATTCTATCATGCAGGAATTAAGGCCTCTACCTCCCTTCCTGCCACACAGGAGGACAAGCAGCAGTGGTCTTGGCAGAAAACCTCTATCCCATTCTCTTTGTCTCTGAGTCTAGACCATTCACTTCCTCTCATTCAACAAGCTTTTATTTTTGGCTCTGTGACTTTCTTTTGTGAGTTATATCTTAGGTTCTCGGATTTTGTAACCTATGAATCTCCTGTCAAGACCCAACCTTTAAACCCCTGAATACAAAAGACCAAGTGAGCAAATGTGTTTGTGGGAAAGAAAGGCACTGGGAAGGAATAAACATAGCTCAACAATCCAGTACAGACCCCTTGACTGTAATGAAAAATTAACTTCCTTCTTCAGAACATGGGATCTCTATGCAGTACAAATGGTTTGCGCTTTTCCCAAACGTTGGTAGTTCAACAAATCCTCGCAGCAGTTGCTGCAGAAGTAAGGCCTGGAAATCTTCTGCTGGGAAGATTACAGCCAAAAAAATCCTGTGGTGCAGTTCTCCTCGGTAAACACATGGGGGCTGCCACGAGTCAGAATCGGTCGACTTAGCAGCAGGGCCCCCTTACCCCAGGGCACTGAGTGTGTGTTGTGTACAAATGACAGACTGCTAACTAATAGGTTGGAGGTTCAAGTCCACCCACAAGCATATCAGAAGAAAGAACTTGTGAGTCAGTCATTGAAAAATCCATGTTACACAATTCTACGGGGACACATACGGGGCTGCTGTGAGTCAGAACTGACCTGACAGCAACTAATGTGGTTTTATGGCTTTTTTCAAAGTTCGGAGGGATACTAGGCTGTTATGTTGAACAAGTGACACATTGTGGTCACTTCCCGTCTCAGAGAGCAGGTGAGCCAGGAAGGTTGCATTGTCTGATTGCATTGGCTGGGAGAAAGGCATATTGGATAATCGAAGAATACCGGAGTATCTGGGCTCGTCACTATTATTCTCTCTAGCCTGTCATAGTCCCTCATCCTGGGCTTCTTCGCCTCCTCTCACATTGCTGTGTCTCCTCTTCTCAGATTGCAGCCAATCGTTCTTTTCCCATCCTGTGAGACGTGAAGAGCATCAGAAAGTGACTTGCCTTTGCCTCTTTCTATCCAGGGACCACCATTTCTGACTTGCCCTATTTCCAAGTAGGATGTGTGTTCTTGAACTATGGAGGACAGAGAGAGAAAGAGAGATGAGAGAGAGAAAGAGAGATGAGAGAGAAGAGAGAGAAAGAGAGATGTATTCCGCCCTTTAGATACTAAGGCAGAAGCAGAAAGTTCAAAAGGACACAACTGTCTGGCGGAGAGCCGCTGCCATCGCCGAGGCGGCAGGGGGCGCTTACGGCTCCTCTGCGCGGTAAGAGCTCGGAAAGGGTTGGGGAAATTCCGCCTGCTAAAAACAGAGCCAGTCGTCAGAGAGAGCAGGTTGGGACACTGCGGACCTTCCTGGTTTCTGCATATTCGTATCCACATACCTGCGCTGCCCTGAGGCGCTCTGCCAGGCTGCCACCGCCCACGCCAGCTCTCCGGGAGGCAGAAGAGATGCAGACAGCAGCTTGTCCCCCCCTACATCCCACACCAGAGCTGGCTGATGGGTTAGACTCTGCACCCTTTGGGTGGCCCTTCAGCTCAACCAGTTCCTTCACAGAAAGTCGGCTCTGATCAACAGGAATGGCCCTGTTCCCCAGGGGTATCTTTGGAACTCTTTGTGAATCTACTGCATGAGGGAAGCTCAACCACCCGCATAGATAAGCCTTATCCACATACTTCTGGCGGCTACTGCTGAGAGCTCAGGGCTCTCATCTACCCAGTGTCCCAGCATAACAGGCAAAATTAGAGGAGCTGAAGACCAGAAAAGGGACAAGACACACACTTCTCGACCCCTTTTCCTAGGTAATGCCCATTGGGAAACAAGACAGAAAAGTCATAGTGTTAGGATAGGCTGGTCAGCGCCAGAGACGGATGCCCCAGGAAGGGAAAGGCAAAGAAGCCACCATCTGCTAGTACTTCTCAGTGCCAAGCACATTTTCAGTGCGATTTATACTTTATCTCATTTAATCCCTTTAACAGCTCTTCCTTGTGTGTGGACACGTAAATTCACGTTGCTGAAGAGCTTGAGGAGGCAACGGGAGAAAAAGGAACGGCACCCAAGGTCACCCTACTGGATGTGGACAGAGCATGTTCTTCGTGTATATGTCATAAACCATTTCTCACTGAGCAGGTGACAGGGCAGACACATGGAGACAAAGCAGACCAGGACCAGGAAGTTGGCTCTGGGTGGAAGGATCGGCCCTTCCTGCTCAGTTCTACAGCCAAATAAGCCTGGCACGAACCCAAGCGGGGCCGGGGGGGGGTCGGGGGGAGGAGGAGAAGCGGGGAACTGGCAGGGCAGGACCCATGGCTGCCTTCCGCAGGTACTACTGCTCCTGCCCTTGAACAGCGGGCACTCCCCACACATGTGGTCAAGGTCCTCTGAGGTCGGGGATGGGTGGAGCTCGTGGGTGACGGATGAAGAGGGAGCTACTCTTAGAACTTGGCTTGGGCTAAAATTTTCTAGTTGCAACTTTGAACGCTGTAAAAAAAAAAATAAATAAAATAAAAAAATCCTAAAAATCACTCTCACAAGAGTTAATGATTCACTCTTTCCATAGGCCCTATGACTTTTGCCATGTGATTTGAGATTCTGTTTGCTTTTCTTAAACGTCTTAGGGTTTGTAACTGGACCTATGTCCTTGAAGTAAGGGAGAAAAGAATTTACAATTCTGTAAGAAGCTTGATTTTCCTTTTTTGCCCTGGATCTCTCAGGAGTTTGGAAACAATGTCTCTGTGATGGACTGTGAATTCAGGATAAAATGATGAACTAAAATACTAGTTCTCGTCGAATTCCGTGTACAGGACCCTAACCCAGACCATTGAGTCGATTCTGACGCTCCATTGGGTTTTCACATGAAGCTGAAAGTGGATTTGAACCACTGACATTTGGTTAGCAATGTAACACAACACACTAAGCCATCATTATGCAGGGCTATCAGAAACAATGATGTTAGCTGAAAATCAATTCACAGTTGCGCCTCCAGCAGGTTTTCAGAGGTCCATCTTTCTCCTTCAAAGCAACAGGTAGATTCAAACTGCCTACCTTTGGATTGGCAGTGTGACTCATTAGGCCACCAGATCTCCTTATGCAGGACCATGTTGTTGTTATGTGCCATCGAGTTGTCTGTGACTCATAGTGACCCTATGTACTACAGTCCTAAACTCTGCCTTATCCTGTGCCAACCTCACCATCTCTGACACACCTACCCCCATTACCCCAGTCACTGACTCAATCCATCTCATAGAGGGTCTTCCTCTCCTGCGCTGTCCCTCCACCCTACCAAGCATGACATCCCTCTCCAAGGACCGGTCCCTCCTTACAACATGTCCAAAGTATGTCAGACAAAGCCCCAGAATCCTTGCCTCCAAAGAGTAGCCTGGTTTAACCCTCTCTAGGATGGATCTGTTTGTTTTCTTGGCAGTCCATGGTATATTCTTCTCCAGCACCACAGCTCAAAGGCATCAATTCTCCTTCTATCATCCCTAGTCGGTGTCCAGCCTTTCCTCTGAGGTGCCTTTAGGAGGGGTTGGACTGATAACTTTTAGGCTAGTAACTGAGTGCTTACTCAGGCTCGCCACCCAGGAGCTCCAGTGTTAAGAACAAAGGAGGATGGGCATTCAGCAAACAGGGTTGGAAAATAATCTGTTGGGATTGCTTACAAAAAAAAAAGACAGAAAAGAACTAGGAATGACAAGTTGGTTGTCTGGCCTCAGGTAAGTCACTCAACCTCTCTAGGTCTCAGCATTCCTCTGCACAGAGGAGCAGGAACGTGCTCCAAGAGGATCCCTTAAGGGTAGTGCTCTGCAGCCTGTAGTCTAGGCGGTGACCTTCAGAGCAGTCCAGCTCTGGCCCATTGCTTTTGGCTCAATGATTAGAAGGATTTGTTGGGTCATTCCCATATGTCTGTCAGCTGGCTGGACATTTTCACTGAGCACTCAGTGAAAATAGGTAACACCACCCGACATTGGCTGTCTTCCCCTAAACACTCTAATCTTCTCTTCTCTCTTCACTCCCCACTTTAACCCATATCACTGACAAATCTGTCTCACTAACCACAGCTCTGGACAACTCTCCCTACTGCAGAAACCTGAACTGCTTTCTGTTGCCAAGTGAACAGACTACTGCTATTTGAGGTCCTCCACAGCATTATCCCAACCTAACAATTTACGCCCCTCCTACACAAGCCCCCACCTTCATCTCAATGCAGCATTCCACATATAGCCCAGCCTTCTCACCTGTCTCCACATCTTCTTGCTGGGTCTCGAACATGCACAGCTCCTGAACTACCTTACCACCCTCTGCCTCTTCCACCACCTGCAGCTCTAGGGCTGCCTTCTCCTTGAAGTTTCCCAGAGGCCTCTAGTGAGGATCAGATTCTCAATTATTCATTCCATAGCTGTATATTGAGCACCAGCTAGGTGTCAGACCCTGTGCCCGGTACCGGCAATTT
>NW_006400012.1:412898-416926 GCF_000299155.1 Elephantulus edwardii
CAGTCCATAGTGAAGGCTGCAGTCCTTGACCCTCTGCAGCAAGTGCATGAGTTCTTCCTCGGTTTCAGCAAGCAGGGTTGTGTTAGAAAATATTTAAATAAATACTCCTGGCTAGAGGGTGAGTGCCTCGTAATATCTTTCCTTGTCAGGATTAAAAGAAAAGGATATTTGTCAGCCTCACAATTCTGAGAGGCATCTTTTAGTGTGAGAACCTCACTCAGGGCAGAAGAAGTTCTATAGGGCGGGGGAGATCTGAGATTTCATCCCTGCTCCATCAGTTACAGCTGAAAGGTTTTGAACAAATTTCTTCTGTGAGCCTTTCTTCATCTGTAAAATGAGAATGTATGAAATAAATTGCTTTGTAAACTTTTTAAGAAAAACAAAAAAACAAAAGGCCTTCAAGTCAACTCTAACTCACAGGGCTCAGAGGGGGTCACAGTAAAACAATTATTTTCTAAACAGCTTTAATTTTTAATATCTTCAAGTCAACTGCAACTCATGCTCCATGTGTTTCTAAAAGGTTTTCTAGGACCGCTTTTCTGGCAGTAGATCACCAGGCCTTTCTTATGTGGCCCAGCGCCTTCACCTTTTCTGTTAATGAAGGCTTGTTGCCCTCAAACTGATACGGACTCATGATGACCATACTCACCACCCAGGGACCAACTATGAAACAAAGCACTTATGGTGACAAGATCAAGTGAGGATTAGCCTAGGCCTCAGAACTGGCTTTGTTTGGGGGATACCAGAGCAGCCCAGCTGCGGCTCCAAGCAGAGACCTTCTCGGGAGAAGTATGCTTAAAATAGTATTTCTCAGTCTACATTTCTGATTCTTGAGGAAGAAAAGTCCTAACCTCAGACTGTCTGAGAAGCAACTGAGTTTTCCCCTTTCCAATTAAAAACTATGTCCTTGTAATGTTGCGCCTTTTCTAATTGTTGGGATGCGTTTTGCTTCTCTTGTGACACTCTTGTGGAATGCTGGTGGCCTGTTGTTAGGGAGTTGCACTGTCAATCCAAAGGCAGGCGGTTCCACCAGGTGCTCCGAGGGAGAACGATGGGCAATCTCTTCCTGTGTGATTTACAGACTCTGAAAACCTGCTGGAGGGTCAGCTTTGAGTCAGACCCAACTCAACAGCAACAGGTAGCAGTGCTGTTATGTGTTAACTACAAGTCTGAGTGATCCTACGAAGAACAGATTGGAATCTTGCCCTATCCTGTACCATTGTCGTGATGTCCCACATGCTGAAGAATAAAAAAGGGGTTAGAGTCCGCACCCTGAGAAACTCTCCCAACATTGGATGAGGGCTGCGACAGGTTTAAATGTATTGCCTTCTGCCTTTAACCCTTTTACAGCTGTTTGATTTACCAAGTCATGGAGGGTCATTCCATAAATTCTATGTTACATCCTCTCACACACATATTTTGGGGAACACAATACCCTCTAAGGCAAATGAGATAGAAATTGTTACTTTGGTAGGACTGTATATCCTCCAGACTAAGTACACGAAATAAGAGGAAATAGATTTAAATAACTTACAGCTTTGTTAGCACACGAGTTATTTGAGCACTCCTAGCATTATATTCCACGTTCCATGTTCTAGTCACTAGAGTCTGTTTGTAACTATTCCTCCTTCTTGGTAATTTCCAATATGAGGAGGCCGCCTCTGGTGCCATATAGGCTGGTCTAATCTAAGGGTGCTTTATAGTACACAGGGTTTTTTAAAGTGGATGTCAAGTTCTTCTTCCTAGTGTGTCCTACTTTGTATGTTCACCTTTAGAGCAATGTTAGACAGACAAGCATTTTGCCAAAAGAGCCAATGAAAGACCCTTCCCCATGACACAGTGAACAGGCTCATTGTTGGTTCTGCGCCCCCTTCCACACATGTGTCATGATCTGCTCCCCGCCTCACCAGCATCTTGCTCTGCATTCTTTCTCCTCACTCAGCCGACAACTCCCTCTCCCCGTCCCCCAGCCGTTTCTGGCAAGATGGCTCAGGCCACTGGACTCTCTGTCAGCTCATTTTCTCTACTCTCCTGTGATATTGGTGCATGAAAAAAAATGAATATATTACACATCAATATTTATTGTGCGCCAAGGTTCATAGCAGTATTATTGCTCATCACAAGAATATGGAAAGAGCCTAAATGTCCAACCACATTCGAACGGATTGAGAAATTATGGTTCATTCACACAATGGAATTCTACACAGCACACAAAAGCAATGATTTATAAATCACTAACTTGGGAGGGATTGGAGAGCATTATGCTAAATGAACTAACTCAGTTCCATAAGGACAAATACTGTATAAGAAAATTGTAGAAATAGAAAGATAACTAGTATAACATGTATGAGGATACAAGTGGGGAGGCTGGGGGCAGGGGGGTGAGGATGGGTGGGGGTGGTTGGATGGAGGGAGGTGTGGGTAAATGAAATTGGAAAGATCTGGGGTGCAAAACAATGTATACAAACTTTGTAAGTAAACCAGTTTATAATAAAAATTTTATTTAAGAAAACCCACACCAAAATGAACATATTAGTAAATAAAAAGGGGGAAACCCTAAGCTTTTGTCTTGGGAACAATGAAAGAGGGAGTTCAAACTGCTCTGAATGAACTGGCAAGAAATAAGACCCCAGGAATTTATGGCATACCAACTGACGAATTTCAGCAAACAGATACAGCCCTGTATGTGCACAACAGGATTTGCCAAGAAATAGTCTATGGTATAAAAAGACAGCCAGAAATGCACAATCTGAAGAGGACAAAATTGATGAATTGGACCTTCTAAAGATTAAATCCATGTGTGTATCAAAAACTTTTCTCAACAGAGTGAGAAGAAAACCTACTGATGGGGAACAAACATTTGGCAATACCAGCTCAGACAAGAGTCTCATAATAAAAGTTTATAGAATACTCTTGGGTCTTCACAAGAAAAAGACTGATAACCCAACTATAAAATGGGCAAAAAACATGGAAAGAATTTTCACAGAGGAAGATATTCGAATGGCTAACAGGCACATGAAGAAATGCTCCAAATCACTGGCAATAAGAGAGCTAGAAATCAAAATCACAATAATATACCATCTCACTCAAGTAACAGTGACAAAGCTTAATAAAAAGGACAGCAAGTAATAAATGTTGGAGAGGATGTGGCGAGATAGGAACTCTTAGACATTGTTGGTAGGATTGTATAACGGTACAATCACTCTGGAAGGCACTTTGGTGCTTCCTCAAAAAGCTGAACATACAAATTCCCTATGACCCAGCTATTCCACTGCTTGGTATATACTCCAAGAGAATTAGAACTGAGGCACAAACGGAGACTTGTGCACCATTGTTCATAGCTGTGTTATTCACTATCGCAAGAACTTGGAAACAGTCCAGGTGTCCAACCACAATTGAATGGATTGAGAAATTATGAAACATTCACATGATGGAATGCTATGCTGCACTCAGGGGCAATGTTTTTGTAAATTATTACCTAACTTGGGAGAGCATTATGCTGAGTGAGCCAACTCAATCCTACATGGCCAATACTGTATATAACCATTAATGAAGAATGAGGATCCAAAGGGGGGTGGAAGCAGAGAGGTGAGGATGTGTGGGAAGAGGGAGTGGGGATTAATCATGGCTCATACAATTTGATAGGGAGGGCAGATGAGGGAAATGGGAAGGATCTGGTGTGAAAAACAATGTATTCAGATTTTGTAAATAAACTAGGACTTTAAAAAAGTAAAATAGAATGTATATGAATGATTGTATGAAACAATGTAAATTAAAGATTGTATAAAATAATATAAATGAATGAAACATACTCTGAAGGCATTATATGAAAATAAATAAAAAATATTTAAAAAAATATCGAGGACAGCTATCTGGCCAATGGACTGGAAGAGATTCTCCACATTTATTCTCATTAAAAAAAAAAGATGATCTGACATAGTATGGAAATTATTAAATATTATCACTAATACGCCAGGGATGCATCCTATCTCCATACCTTTTCAACCTATATGCAGACCAGATTATCC
>NW_006400012.1:417536-418763 GCF_000299155.1 Elephantulus edwardii
TCGGGATGGGAGTGTCAGAGACAGTGCGATTGGCACAGGACAGAGCAGAGTTTAGGGCTGTTGTACATAGGGTCGCTATGAGTCACAAGCGACTCGACGGCACAAAACAACAACAACAACCAATACCACCCACAAACAAAATTCTGCTGAAGATCATCCAAAAACAACTGGAGCAGTACATTAAAAGAGAACTACCAGGAGAGCTCTGGTGGCCTAGTGGCAAGAAGCTGTACTGCAGTCCCAGAGGTGCACGGTTCAAATCCACCAGATGCTCTGCCGGAGAAGGAAGGACAATTTCCTCCTATATCAGTCAGATCTGATTTGACAGTACATGCACAAAAAAATAATAATAATAATAATAATAAAAAAGAGAACTACCAAGAATGCAGGCTAGGTTTAGAAGAGGCCACGACAATAGTGACCTTATACCCAATGTCAAATGGATCTTGGCTGAAAGCAGAGAATACTGGAAGAATGTTGTGTTACATTGATTATACAAATGGATTTGACTTTTTGGATCACAACAAATTCTAACAAACCTTGAGAAGAATGGGAATCCCATAACACTTAATTGTGCTCATGCGAAACCTATACTTGGACTAGGAAATGCTACATGGTTCAAAATCAGGAAAGGAGGGCTTTAGGAATTCATTCTCATGTGCAAGGCATTTGGCAGGGTGCTGTTTGTTTCTGACATTTGGTTCCAGCCTTCATGAAACTGACCACTCAGAAGGAAATGCAAGATGCTAAAGCAACAAGAGACAGGCATGGTGCTTTTAAGTGGTTCACAGAACAGTGCGTTCAGAGTAGGCTCTTCTAGCTGATGTGCCAAAGGAGTCAGGAATGTGAGGTGGGTCTGAGAAAGGGAAGGCATTCCACAGTGATGGCTTGTAGTTGTTATGTTTAGGCAAGTCAGAATTGACTCACAATTGACCCTCTGAGGGTTGTTAGAGGCTGTGAATCACACAGGAGGAGATTGCCATCTTTCTCCTGTGGAACAGCTAGTAGATTTAAACCTCCTACCTTTGGGTATCAACAATCTGTGATATGCAGATGACACAACCCTGCTTGCTGAAACTGAGGAGGACCTGAAGTGCTTGCTGCAGAGGGTCAAGGACTGCAGCCTCCAATATGGATCGAGGCTCAATGTCAAGAAGACAAAGATTCTCACCACCGGACCAATTGGAAGCATCAGGATGAATGGTGAAGAGATTGAAATAGCTGACA
>NW_006400012.1:419344-426991 GCF_000299155.1 Elephantulus edwardii
TGTTGTACATAGGGTCGCTATGAGTCACAAGTAACTCAACAGCACATAAAAACAACAACAACAAGCACCTTTGGGTTGACAGTGCAACTCCTTACCCACTAGGCCACAAGAACTCCATTTTAGTGGAACTAGACCCACCTCCCCCTGACCGGGCCACCAAAGGTAAAGGTGAACAGCAGTGGCGGTAAGGGTGGGAGCAAGCTAATATAGAAACGATATTCTATTATTCTCATATAGTCTGCAGCCTCATAAATAGAATGTTTTCTGCTTTGTCAGGGATTGATGTAAGAGATGGATATTAAAGACTCAAAACAATAAAATAACTTATCGGCAAACTAATTTGCCATTGTGTGGAATTTGTTTGCCTTTCTGATCTATAGAAAGGAGGTTTGGCGGTGTGGTGGTTAAATGTTTAGGTAGAACTCACCTAACAGTCCTAGGAGAGAAAGATGTGGCAATCTGCTCCCACAATGATTGCAATTCTTGGAAATTCAACGGGGCAGTTCCACAGAGCCACTATGAACTGGAACTGACACCATGCCAACAAGTTTGAGTTTTGATCTACAGAAAACTGAGAAATGTTAAAGTCACTAAGGTTAAAGGAGAAGAGAATGGCAAGGGGTGAGAAAGGAAACATCTCAGCTGGGAGAGCTTGAGTCCATTGCATAAGAGGGAGAGCTTCTTGAGGTAAAAATAGCTTCCTTTCCTTTGAGAAATGTGAGAGATCAACCAATAAGGGAAAATTCTGAGGAAAATGAGTTACTGAGCCTAAAGTCATTATAATAAAATCTTTTCCATCTTTCCTATAGTTTTCAATCCTGTTTGACCCAAGGGATTGTCCCCATTTTTCTTTAATAACAGATGGGCAGGATCTGCTTCTAGCTCTTCAGTTAGACAGCCAGTCATTGCTAAGGAGTTAGAACTAACTCATAGCTGACCTTTCACTGGGTTTTAGAGGCTGTAAGTCACACAAGACGAGATTGTCTATCTTTCTTCCAAGAAGTAACTGATGGAGTCAAGCTGAAAGGAAAGTTCTCCTCACTTGCATCTTCTGAATCTTACTGAAGAATGATTGTTGGTGATTTAATTTATCAAATTATCAAAAGGAAATACTTATTTTAAGTCAACTAGGAACAATAACAGGAAAGATTAAAATGACAAAATGGAATTTTATGGAAAAATTCTTATTCATTTTTTTCTTTTTATGGTTTATTATTCTAGGAAGTTTGTTCCTCATAGGTCTATTATTTGGCTCAAGACTGAATCATAGGGGTGAGTTTTATTTCATATTCAAAGGGTAATTTCAGGGCTATAGATTTGGATATCCTGCCAGTCTCTATTGGAATAGTAGGCATGGCCAGTCTGTGTTTTTTAACTTTGTTCCACACTTTTTATCCATTCTTTTCAGGACCTTCTACTCTGACCCCTATCTAGTTCTTCTGGTCTTGGGGCCAAGGAGGTTGAGTTCCTGTGCCACATTAGTCCTTTAGACTCATAGTTCTATGTGTCTTTGCTTTTTCTCCCAGATGGGCAGAGGACTATTTTTCTCAAGAGAATGATTAGTTTCTCATTGAATCTCCTTAAGCAAGCTGCTTAAACTCTTGACTTTTTTTTTCTTATCTGTAAAACAAAGACATTAACACCAAACGCAAGGAGTTGCCATGACTCGAGGAAAATAAGATCATAATCTTAAAAGCACCTAGCCTTGCTGGGCAAAGGGAGGCCCTCAATCTAAGTGTGCACTCCACCAACAAATCAATGACAGAAAGGAAATCAACCCCATGTTTTATGAAATCTTATTGTAGAACTTCCAAATAGCGCTATAAAATCCGAGCTGATCTTGGCACCTTAGTGTCTGGTCTAAAAAGGAAATGTCAACGTGACCTATTTTCTCATGCAAGTAACTAGTTTATTCTTAAGAGCAGTAAGGCAAAAGGAATTTTATGAAAAACTAGATTCTGATTTATGTAAAAACAAGACACCCAAGGGATTTATTTTTTTATTTTATTTATTTATTTATTTTTACTTTTATGGTGCTTTAGAAGAATTTATAAAAAGGCAGCCTGGTGGCACAGTGGTTAAACATTCAGCGCTAACCAAAAGGCCAGTGGTTTGAACCCAGCAGCTCAGAAGACAAAGCTGAGGCTGTCTGCTTCTGCAAAGGTTCTAAAGCCAGGGCAACCCTCTCGGGGCAGTTCTACTCTGTCCTATATGATTAGCATGTACAGAATTAACCTGATGGTGGCAGGTTTAGGGTTTTTGGTGCTTTTAGACTTCATAAAGGACTTTAATAAGCCGTTTCTCTTTTAGACTACCAAACTCAACCTGGGGAAAAAAAGGATGTAAAAGACTCAATCTTCTTCTTCTTCTTTTTTTTTTATTGATTAGCTTACAAAGTTAATTTACATTGCATTTCACAATATTCTTCATTCACACCATGTTTCATACAATCATTCTCATGCATTATGTTCATAAAATTAATCACCATTGGACCTTGCCCATCATCACCCAGCCTTTTCGCCCAGATCCTTCCCCTTTCCTTGTCCCCTCTCCCTCCACCCACCAAACTGTGCAACCCTGTGGTTTTGCTCTCACCTATCCTTACCCCTCATCCGCTCCCACCCCTCTGTCCGCCTTGAGTTCCCATACATGTTTTAGTAGTTATCCATTTTTACGATAACGGTCTTTATGCAGTATTTGTCCTTATGAGATAGCATTAATTTATTCAGTATGAAAATGAAGACAAGACAATAAAGAAGTCATGCATGTTAAATCAAAGCTGATACAAATCCCTCACATACACCCTTTCCAATTTTTTTTATTTATTTTGTGTGCGTGTACCGTCAAATCGGATCTGACTGGTATAGGAGGATATTGCGCCTCCTTCTCCTTCAGAGCATCTGGTGGACTTGAACCGTGCTCCTCTGGGATTGCAGTGCAGCTTCTTGCCACTAGGCCACCAGAGCTCCCCACCCTTTCCAATTTTGAACTATGCAGTGTTCCCATGCTCTGTTCTGACAACTACCTCCTGGTCCAAATACAGATCTCACATAAGCACAATCAAGTGTTCTAGGAATCTCATTCTTCTCAGAGTTAGCCACAGTTTGTTGTGATCCACACAGTCAAATGCCTTTACATAGTCAATGAAAAACAGATAGACATTCATCTATTACTCTCTGCTTTCATCCAAGATGCATCTAACGTTAGCTATAATATTCCTAGTACCACGGCTTCTTCTAAACCCAGGCTGTACTTCTGGCAGTTCTCTGTTCATGTGCTGTTCCAGTAGTTTTTGGATAATTTTCAGCAGAATCTTGCTTGCATGTGATGGTAATGATATTGTACAATAGTTTCCACACTCGGTTGGGTCATCTTTCTTTGGAATGGGAACAAACATAGTTTCTCTTGCAGTCAGTTGGCCAGGCGGTTGTCCTCCAGATTTCTTGGCACAACGAGGTGAGCACATCCAGGGCAGCATCTATTTGTTGAAATATGTCAACTGGTATGCTGTCAATTCCTGGGGCCTGGTTTTTTTTTGCCAATTCTTTCAGAGCAATTTGAACTTCTTCCTTCATCACCATAGGCTTTTGCTCATATATTGTTTTACGATACTCTTCTGTGTCTGAAAATTCCTTTTGGTACAAGGACTTTGTATACTCTTTCCATCTTCTTTTAATGCTTCTTGGACCATTTAATATTCTGTCCAAACCATCCTTAAGTATTGTAACTCAAAGCTTGAGTTTGTTCTTCAGTCCCTTCAGCTTAAGAAATGCTGAGCAAGTTCCACTCCTTTGATTTTCTGACTCCAGCTCTTCGCACATTTCATTTTAATACTTTGTCTTCCTGTGCTGCCCTTTGAAATATTCTTTTCAGCTCCTTAATTTCTTGATTTCTTCCCTTTGCTTTGGCTTCTCAGTGCTCTAGTGCAGTATCCATACCTTTTAAATCAATATGCAGAACAGATTATTTGGGAGGCTGGGCTCTATGAGGAGAAATGTGGCATCAGGATTGGAGAAAGACTCATCAGCAATCTGCATTATGCAGATGACACAACCTTGCTTGCTGAAACGGAAGAGAAACTGAAGCACTTGCTGCAGAATGTCAAGGACTGCAGCCTTCAATATAGATTGAAGCTTAACATCAAGAAAACAAAGCTTCTCACCACTGGGCTAATTGGCAGCATTATAGTAGATGGTGAAGAGACAGAGATTATTAACAGCTTCAGTTTGCTTGGCTCTACAATCAACACTTTGGTACCAGCAGCCAGGAAATTAAAAAACAAATTGCATTGGGATAGTCTTCTGTCAGAGACCTCTCCAGAGTACTGAAGCGCAACAATGCCAGTTTGGAGACTAAGGTGCACCTGGTGCAGGCCATGGTCTTTGTAATTACTTGCTATATATCAGATAGCTGGACAATGAGCAGGAATGTTAGAAGGAGAATTGATGCGTTTGAACTGTGGTGCGGGAGAAGAGTATTGAACATACCATAGGCCGCTAGAAGAACCAACAGGTTCATCCTGGAGAGGGTGAAACCAGGCTGTTCCTTGGAGATAAGGATTCTGAAGCTTTGTCTTCTGAAGCTTTGTCTGACTTAGTTTGGACATGTTGCAAGGAGGGACCAGTCTTTGGCGAGGGATGTCTTGCTTGGGAGGGTGGAGGAACAATGCAAGAGAGAAAGACCCTTGATGAGATGGATTGATTCAGTGACTGGGGTAGGTGTATCAGAGACAATAAGATTGGCACAGGATAGAGAAGAATTTAGAGCTATTGTACACATAACAACAGCAATAACAATATAAATCCAGTTTCCTACATCTAGTTCTAACAAAAGTTTCTATGGTTGATATATGGTAGCTAGTTAGATGGACGAGAGATAGGTGCTGTCAAGTGGACTATGATTCACAGCAACCTTATGTACAATAGAATGAAATGTTGTCCAGTCTTGTGTTATCCTCATGATGACTGATGTGTTCAAGTTCATTATCTTAGTTATCTCTCATTGCCATCAAGTAGAAACACACTCATAGCTGGCCTTCCAGTAGGTTTTCAGAGGCTGTCAATCACATAGCAAAGAATTGCCTATTTTTATCCCACAGCACAGTTGGTGGATTTGGACCTTTGGGTTGACAGTGCAATTCCTTACTCATTAGGCTATCAGTGCTGCTATAACAGAGATACCATGAGTGGATGGCTTTAACAAACAGAATTTTTTTTCTTAAAATTTAGGTGGTTAGAATTCTATGTTTTAGAGGAAGACTTTATCTTTCTTTTAGTTCTAGAGGGATGTCTCTGTCTTATTTCATCATCTTTTGGCCTGACATTCCCTGGAGATTTCCATGTGTTTTGGCATTAATCTTCCCAAAGGTCGAGGAGGTTCTCAGCATATGGAATCCAAGTCCACAGGATGCCCTCCACTCTCTTAATTTTTCTTGGTACCTTTGGTACCCTCATAGTCAAGTACCTTTCTCTCTGTCCCTTTTCCTCCTTTTCTTTTGTAAGATAAGAGAAGATGCAGATTACATCCCAGGATACTTTCCTTACATAGGATAAGGGCTATGGCCTGAGTAAGGGTGTTGCTTTCCACCCTAATCACCTGAAACTTGATTAGCTGATCAAATCATAAGGAATGACTACATCATCCCATAACTGCCTCTAATCCTGCTTCATTAACATCATAGAGATGAAGATTTACAATATGCAAAATAATTACACCAGATCACAAAATGCAATATAATTACATAATACTGAGACTTCATGTCTAGGTAGGCTGATGCACATTTGGGGGAGGAGGACACAATTTAAGCATTAATTATTGCAGTTATTGTGCCCATCTGCCTCATCAGGGACTTCCATTGCCCTTTCTGCCTCTACTTCACCAAAAAAGATGCCCTTTTCTTGTGACTGATCCCTCCTACTGATGTATTCAAAGCAAGGAAGTCAGATAATATCCTGTTCTGATCCATAAACTTATTATTACTATAGTCCATCTGACTACACCTAACAATATGAAACAATAACACTGAAAATATAGATAATAGGACATTTGCCAGTGCAATTCATTTCAACTATTTAATAAAACCAACTAAAACACTCATCTTGTACAGCCATTACTGACATCCCTTGCCAAATGTTTCAAGTGCATATTCAAAAACTGAATGCTACCTCAAAAAAATGGGTTAGTTTGTTTGTTTTTCCACATACAAAATGCTGTTTGCATAAGAACTTGGACTAGTATTTGGCTTGTTTCCTTGACAAAGGTATGAGAGGTTTTGCCTAAGTGACTGAAGTCCTCAAATGTGAATAAGCATCAGCTGAGTAACAGGGGTGATTGAGGATGAAGAGGAGGTCAAGGGGTCTGTCCTGAAGGACTGCTGTGGACTTGTTGAATTGAAGGCTCTTTTGTGCAGCCTGTTGTGTGTTGTCAGTGATGGCTGTCAACACACAGCTTCATGCCTCTCAAATCTCAGCCCGGACAGGCCTTGTAGAAGACCTGGGTCACCCAACACAGACTAACCCTACTGCCACCAAGACAAATTCAGCACATAGCAACCTTACAGGACAGGCTAGAACTGCCCCATTGCCTTTCCAAGGCTGTAAATATCTCTCAGAGCAGTTGGTGGGTTCAAACTCCTGGATCTTTTGACTAACAACCAAATGTTCAACCACTACTGCTCCTGGGCCAACTAGGGCCTATATTAAGAGCTCTTTATTTATCATCAAAGCACTTGGATGATTTTCCACTCTCCCTTCTGTTTCTCCATGGCCATCCTGTCCTAGAGCAGTCCTCTGAAGACACAGTAAAATTTGGGAGGGCTTGAGTTGCGGTGACTCTCTGCCAAACCTCAGCAGCATCAATAGGGCAAGTTCATCAGATGGAGCCTATGTCTGCTGGTCATGGTGCCAGGGACCCCCAAGATCTAGTGAGCGTCCCTGCCTCCAAACGTAAGGCAGTCATTCTCATTTCACACTTCTAAGACAGAGGTGAGAAAGAAACAGTTCCTAATGTCTTTCATTCAGTGTCCTCTCAGAACAGTTTCAGGGAGTAGTGTAAGAGAGGCAGCAAATAGGGAGTGCCTTGTGAGTTGCAGCCTCAGTTTTGTATGACTGGCTAGTGCACTCAGAGTAGTTAGGTTAGTGCCCTGGTGTTTGAGCATTAAAGTGCTTCATATTCCTTCCACTCAGTCCCTTCAAGTACTGAAAAAAACAAAAAACAAAAACAGCCAGCCAAACACCTCCTGCATGTCTCCCATGACTGTGGGGCGGGGGAGAGCTGCACAGTTCTTACTTGAAAAATCACCAAGCTAGTGTGACTCTCAAATTTTTTCTGAAATATTTTATCTAAAATCCGTGTGGTCCACAAGATATGAACTACAGGCAAAAATCTGTTTTTGTACAACCCTTGAGCTGAAAATAATTTTTATGTCTTTTAATGGTTGCTATATATAAAAATCCCAAACTCATTGCCGTCAACTAGGAACTGACTCATAGCTGACCCTGCAGCGGGTTTCTGGGACTGTAAGTCACGTGGGAAGAGATTGCCCAGTATTCTCCTGTGGACCTGCTGGTGGATTCAAGTTATCAAACAAATTACTGCCTTAGCAGTGCAGCTGTTTATGGACTATGCTACCAAATGAAAAAAAAAATT
>NW_006400012.1:427112-466132 GCF_000299155.1 Elephantulus edwardii
GAGGAGGAAGAAGAAAAATGACAGAGAAAGAGGAAGTACAAGACAAAGAAGGGAAGGGAGGAGCTTGAGAGCTCACAGGCTGAAATATGTGCTGTCTGGCCTGTTACTGGAAAATATTGCCAAGCACTTCCCACCTGCCAACCACATTGCTAGGTGTGTTAGATACTCTGATAGATAAAACAGAGTTGTTTCTCTGGTTATTGGGGGCTGCAGAGTGGATTCCAACTCCTAGTTGGAGAACAGCCTCAGGGTTTTCTTGGCCTTTACAGGAGCAGTTTGCCAACTCCTTTTCACATGGAGCTACTGGGTGAGTTTGAACTACCAACTTTTCGTTTAGCAGCCAAGCACTTCAATGTTGTATCACCAGGCCTCCCTATTACTATCCAAAGGGAGTTTACGGTCATGTGTGGAAAAAAGGAAGTGCAATGCGCTGTGTGCAATGAGCAGGAGACTTCCAAGAGGAGGAAGCACATAATATTGGAATGCATTAGCAGAGAAAGCATTATCATGAAGTTGAGGAAGGATCAACACTCGCTGCCCTGGGGTCTGTTGTGTTTCAGTGACTTTCCACTGGGGCTCTGAAGTTACAGATGTTTTTGGTAGGAGACTGCCCATCCCTCTCCTGATGAGTGACCAGTGGATTCAAACTGCCAACATTTTGGTTAGCAGCCCAGTCAATGCATGATGTACTATGCTATTAGCACTCCTTAAGATACAGTGGAAAGATAGAAAATTTGGTTTAGGCATAGCCTAAAAAAGAGAAAGAGGTGGAAGAGGTGATGGTGGAAAGAAGTAGAAAGTGATGGGAACTGAAGCTGTGGAAGAGACTGAGGGCAAAACCCAAAGGCCTTGCTTGTATGTCATAGTTAGATGCTTAGACCTGACGTAAGCCCAAATTCAGGCACAAAGAGTGGCTTTGTGATCTTTAGCAGAATACTCTCTGCGTTCTTCTGTGCAGCATGTGGTTAAGGGTGGTATTTGTCTCACAGGGTTCCTGTAAACATTAAAAGGTAATATACACAAAGCACACAGGACCGATCCCACCATAATGAGCACTCAGCACATGGGAATAATTGTTGTTGTCAGTATCACTGATCTTATTTTAATGTGAGCAATAGGAAGGCAGTGAAAAGCTGTGAGCCCCTCCTCTTTACCAATCTCTACAGCACTAAGGACACAGTGGTTGCATTGACATATGTGTATGTTCTCTCTCTACCCAATATGTGTTGTAAATGAAAACCTGTGGTGATAGACATATTTGAGGATTGTCTTTCTTATTTTAACAAGCCAGTAATAGTGCATTTTTGAGAGGTAAAAGGAGAAGATTTAACAAGGAAGAAAAGAAGCTAAGATGGGGCCTAGAGTTAGATGCCTTACCACGTGAAGATCTCCAAGAAGCAAGGAATAGAAGCCAAAGAAAGGAGAACCTTCAGAGAAAGCTTTCCTCCACAGCCAGCATCCCAAATTCAAACTTTCAGGCTCCAAAGTTGTGAGAAAACACATTTTGGTTGTTATAGTAGCACTGGGTAGCCAGTGCAGTGTTCTTCTAGATCTGAAGACATCTGTGTAAGACTCAGTCCTTGTAGACAAACAGGCAAACATTGTTATGACCATGGTTATGACTGTTGGCCAGTTACCAGTGGGTTTAGGGGATGACAATGCCCCCTCTGCCCTCTGATGATTGGTGCTTCTTATTGTTAAATGCCTCAAGTCAACTTCGATTCACAGTGACACTATGAATTAAGCTTAGGTGTCAGTTGTAGAGAGCCCAGGAAAGCAGTTGCCCAGAAATAAAGATATCAAGATCTCCTCAAGGTTAAAACCATATGCTTCTCTCTTACTCTTAAAGGAAAATGTGAAGTATTCCTTCATAGTGGTGAGAGTTATTAAGCAGACATATTTTTATTTCCCTTAATGACCCATTCTAGTCATTAACTATAAATTCCATTTGTTAAATGGTGTTCGCTGTCACAGAGTTGACTCAAGGTGACTTCAGGTCTTACAGAATGAAATGCTTCTCTGTCTTGCATCAAACACAATCACCTGCATATTTGAATCCATGGTGACTACTGCGCCCTTCGACCTTACTGTGCCCTCCTAGGGTCTCTCCTTCACCAAGCACGACCTCCTCTTCTAGCAATTGAGCCCTTCCTTTCTTACAACATGCTCAAAGCAAAAGAACCAGATCATGTTCTGTTTGGATCCATAAAGTATTTACTGGTCAGTTTTTCAGAGTAAATGACCAGATCTTTCTTCTTGGTCTGTTTGGAAGTTTCTCTGAAAACTGTCTAGCATGGGTGATATTCGAGAAGCTGGTCATTTAGCTTCCAACATTGTGATGGAAGTCACCACAAACAGGCCACCACAATGTAACAAACTGATAGGTTGTTGGTAGGTGCCGTCGAGTCGAGTCCCGCTCATAGTGATCCTCTGAACAACATATCTGAACCCTGTCTATCCTGTGCCATCTCATAATCTCTGTCACACTCAAGGTCGTTGCTGTAGTCACTGTGTCAGTCTACCTAGTTGAAGGTCTTCCTCTCCTCTGCTGTACTTCCACCCTTCCAAGAATCATGTCCTTCTCGAGCAACATGCTCAAAGCATGTGAGATGAAGCTTTATCATCTTTGCCTCCTAGGAGCACTCTGGCTGCCCCTTTTCCACGACACATGTATTTGTTTTTTGGCAGTCCACAGGATAGTCAGTACTCTCCTCCAACACCACAGTTACTCTGCTTTTCATTCCCGGCAGAGTATACCATGTGATTGTCTCATTCAAAGTGGCCAACACCACCAATCCATCTCATCTTATCTCATCTCATCTCACTATGGTGGTAAAATCTCTGCGGTCCTATGCAGTTATTTAATGAATTTCTGCTTCTTTACAAAGAAGAAAAATCTCCCTGTACATATATGCCAGAGGAGTTCTGGTGGCCTAGTGGCAAGAAGCTGTGCCGCAATTCCGAAGGCACATGGTTTGAGGCCACCAGCTGCTCCATGGGAGAAAGATGGACAGTCTCCTCCCGAGTGATTAACTACCTATGAAAACCTACTGAAGAGTCAGCTATGGGTCAGTTCTGACTCTACGGTACACAACAGTAATAACAACAATATATATATCTCAATCCTGGACTTGAAGTTCAAGACAAAGGAAGTTTTCTCAGAGCTTTCTAAGAAGTTGTCCTTGATACTTGTACCTAACAGCTGTACTTAGAAACTTTTAAATTGAAGCGCTACTAGCCTCAACATAAGAGACTGGCAGCAGCATGAGGTGTTCAGAATCACAGAAATCCTGATGGCTTGAGACTTAAGCCATCACATCAAGGGTTGATCAAGCGGAGAGAGGTGTTGAACGGTGTAGGTGGAAGTAGAAAGGGATGCTGGTGGAGTTGAAAAAGGAGTGGGTAAAAATACACATGGCAAGGATGGGTAACAACATTGACTCTATCGGTCATTTTCCTAATTGGGAAATGTCTTTTATCTGCTCTTTTCTGAAAAATGCTTGTCTGTCAGATACTATTATTAACACACACACACACACACACACACACATGCACACACACTAAGACACACTAGGAAGAAGGATTGGCCATCTACTTCTGAAACAGGCCTTCAAAAACCCTATGTACAATAGAGCACACTTAGACTAGCAAACACAGCAATTGAGACTGAGATCTCAGATACGGAAACACAAAGAAGGAGGAACAGCTGTAAGCAGACACTAGTGGTTGGAATGTGGAAGGTGAGAAGCACAGAGGTAGGAAAATTGGACCTTGTTAAGAAATAAATGGAATGCATTAATACTGACATACTAGGTATTGGTGACGTGAGATGGCTTGGCATTGGGATATTTTTAATCAGATGGTCATATGATCATACGCCAGGGATGAAAAGGTGAGAAAAAATGGGTTTGCTTTCATAACTAAAAAGTCATTTCTAGTTCCATCATGAAATACAATGTGGTGAGTGCAAGATAATATCCATATGCATACAAGGAAGTCCAGTGAATACCACTATCATTCAAATATATACACTGACAACTAGAGCCAAAAAGGAGGAAATGGAAGATTTCTACCAACTTTTGCGGTCAGATATTGAACATGCAATCAAGATGCATTGATAATAATTGGTGACTGGAACACAATAGTTGGGAACAGGGAAGAAGGATCAATAGCTGGAAACCACAGGCTCGGGGACAGAAATGAGGCTGGAGATAGAATGATAGAATTCTGCACATTCAATGATTTATTCATTGCAAATACCTTTTATAAGACACACAAATGCAGGCTATACACATGGACTTCACCTGATGGTATGCATAGGAATCAAATTCATTACATTTGTGAAAAGACTCGCTGGAAAAGCTCAGTATCAGCTGTGAAAACCAGGCCAGGTGCTGATTGTGGGACAGACCACCAACTACTCATATGCAAATTCAAGCTGAAGTTGAAAAAAATTAAATCAAATCTACGGGAACCAAAATTTGACCTTAAGTCTATCCCACTTGAATTTCAAAACCATCTCAGGAACAGGTTTGAGGCCTTGAGCATCAATGAGCATAGACCAAATGAGCTCAGGGAAGATATCAAGAATATCGTCCATGAAGAATGCAAAAGATCATTACAAAGACAGAAGAGGAAGATAAGCCCAAGATGAATGTCAGATGAGACTCTGAATATTGCATTAGAGCACCGAGAAACCAAAGCTAAAGGAAGAGATCAAGAAATTAAAGAGCTGAACAGAAAATGTCAAAGGGCAGCTCCAGGCGACAAAGCAAGATAATTTAATGAAATATACAAAGAACTGTTGTTGTTGTTGTTGTTATGTGCCGTCGAGTCGCCTGCGACTCATAGCGACCCTATGTACAACAGCTCTAAACTCCGCTCTGTCCTGTGCCAATCGCACTGTCTCTGACACTCTCATCCCAATTATCCCAGTCACTGAATCAATCCACCTCATAGAGGGCCTTCCTCTCCTGCGCCGTCCCTCCACCCTCCCAAGCATGATGTCCCTCCCCAAGGACCGGTCTCTCCTCACTACATGTCCGAAGTAAGTTAGACGGAGCCTCAGAATCCTTGCCTCCAAGGAGCCACCCGGTTTAACCCTCTCCAGGACAAATCTATTTGTTTTCCTAGCAGTCCATGGTATTCTCAGTACTCTTCTCCAGCACCACAGCTCAAAGGCATCAGTTCTCCTTTTATCCTCCTTGGTCATTGTCCAACTCTCTGATGCATAACAGGTGATTGCGAAGACTATGGCCTGTATCAGACGCACCTTAGTCTCCAGAGAGACACCACTGCTCTTCAGCACTTTGGAGAGGTCCCTAACAGCAGACTTTCCCATGGCAATGCGCCTTTTAATTTCCTGGCTGCTGGTGCCAAGACTGTTGACTATGGAGCCAAGCAGACTAAAGCTGTGTACAATCTCAATCTCTTCACCATCCATCCTGATGCTGCCAATTGGTCCAGTGGTGAGAATCTTTGTCTTCTTGACATTGAGCCTCAATCCATTATTGGAGGCTACAGTCCTTGACCCTCTGCAGCAGGCGCTTCAGGTCCTCCTCAGTTTCAGCTATGGCTGACTCTGAGAAGAATGGGAATCCCAGAACATTTGATTGTGTTTATGTGAAACCTATACTTGGACCAAGAGGCATTTGTCAGAACAGAGCAAAGTGACACTGCTTGGTTCAAAATTGGGAAGGAAGTCCACCAGGGATGTATTCTGTCTCCATACATTTTCAATCTGGGCTGTACAAGGAGTAATGTGGCATCAGGATTGGTGGGAGATGAATCAATAACCTGTGTTATGCAGATGACACAACCCTGCTTGCTGAAACTGAGGAGGACCTGAAGTGCTTGCTGCAGAAGGTCAAGGACTGCAGCCTTCAATACGGATTGAAGCTTAACAATAAGAAAACAAAGATTCTCACAACTGGTCCAATCGGCAGCATCAGTATGGATGGTGAAGAGATTGAGATAGTCAACAGTTTTAGTTTGCTTGGCTCTATAGTCAACACTCTTGGTACCAGCAGCCAGGAAATCAAGAGATGAATTACATTGCGAAATTCAGCTGTCAGGGACCTCTCCAGAGTACTAAAGAGCAAAGACGTCATGCTGGAGACTAAAGTGAACCTGATCCGGGCTACAGTCATCACAATTTCGTGCTATGCATCAGAGAGCTAGATGGGGACTAGGGATGATAGAAAGAGAATTGATGCCTTTGTGTTGTAGTGTTGAAGAAGAGTAGTGAACATACCATAGACTGCTAGGAGAACAAACAGGGTTCATCCTGGAGAGGGTGGAGTCGGGCTGCTTCTTGGAGTCAAGGATTCTGAAGCTTTTTCTGACATACTTTGGGCATGTTGCAAGGAGGGACCAGTCCATGGAGACAGACATCATGTTTGGGAAAGTGGAAGGACTGCACAGGAGAGGAAGACTCTCAATGAGATGCATCGATTCAGTGATTGGGGTAGTGAGATTAGGTATGTTGGAGACAATGAGGTTGGCACAGGATAGAGCAGGGTTTAGGCCTCTTGTACATAGAGTTGCTACGAGTTGCAAGTGACTCGATGGCACATAACAAGAACAACAATACAAGTGTAGAAGCTGCTCTAACAATGACATCCACAAAAGGGATAACCTATCTGCTCTTCTCTGTAAGTTTCCCTCTTGGGTGCATGGACCAAGCTTTTGGCTTTTCTTAGACACTGACACAGCAGGAGAGTGATTGTCCACTTGGAACTGACAGGCCTACAAGACCTCTCTCTGACCCTTGGTAATGGTGCAGTGAGCCTTTGAAAGCTTCTAACCTGTTATTGACCTCCCTGGTAGACCACCTCTCTATAAAGGTTGACCAGAGGTTGCAGACATGCTGTGGCAGCTCTGAGGTCCTGGAGGCTTTGGCTCAGGTGGAAGCGACTCCAGGTGCACTGGGCTTTAATTCTGCCTATCCCCTTGCAGTAGCAGCCCTCTGCTGGCAGCCACACCACCCAGCCCAGAACCAGTGCAAGCCAGGAGCTGAATATGCAATCACTAAGTGCTCTGGGCTCCTTGGAGAAGGAGGGCATTATCTTTGAAATTATTATATAATAATGAGAAAATGTTCCTGTGTTCTGCGGTTTTTCTGGCCAAGCACATTGTGCTCTGGGAGGAAATAGGGTTACAGGAAGCATGCTCTTCTTTATCTTTGCTCCAGAATATCAGAGTTGACAGCAAAGAGACACAGGGAGGTTGCTGTGGTCATTCTGGTCAATTGCAGATCACCTGCTCCCCCACTCCAAGCTCCATTCCCATCAGCTCTGTCTCTTGTCCCCAGGCCCTCACCTTCTCTCACCTGTCTTCTACCAGTTGCTGTGGATTAATTCTTGCTCTTAGCAACCTCATTTGTGTCAGAGTAATACGATTCCATGAAGTTTTCAAGAGCTTTTGGGCTTGGAAGTAAATAAGCCAAGCTTTTCTTCAGGGGTACCTTGGAACAAACTGGAATCTCCAACCCTATGGCAAGTTGGGTTGTTAACTGTTTACAGTACACAGGGACCCCTCTCGCCTTGTCTACACCACCTCCTGATAGTGCTAACCGTGTTTGTTTAAACAGTGCACTCAAATGCATTAATATAGTTCTTATAATAGCCCTGTGAGTTAGGTATGTACTTGCTTCAAAAGATAAAAAACTAGAGCCTTCAATAGGATTATATCTCAATATTAAGAAAACAAAAATCCTCACCACCAGGCCAATAGCAACAACATGACAGATGGAGAAAAGATTGAAGTTGTCAATGATTACATCTTACTTGGATCCACAATCAGCAACTTGACCAGAAGTTAAAAAATCAAAAGATATGTCAAACGGGGGAAATCTGCTGTCAGGGACAGCTCCAAAGTGATAAAGAGCAATGAAGTAATTTTAAAGACTAAGGAGCATCCAATTCAAACTACGATCTTCTCAATTCCTTACCATTCATCTGAAGGTTGGACAATGACTAAGGATAATGTGTGGTGTTGCAAAAGAGGACTGAATGTTCCATGGACTGCCCAGAGAACAAAAAGATATGTCTTAGAGAAAGTGAAACCCGGGCGCTTTTTGGAAGCAAGCGCGGTGCAACTTCATCTTATATCCTCTGGGCATGTTGGGAGGAGAGACCAATCCTGGGTATGGCTTTCCGCGGGTCTTTGTATGGAACACCCTCGTCTTCATGATCCCTGTTGTCCAGGGCAGTGGGAACAGTGGGACAGGAGAACTCTGTCAGCACTGACCACCCATCTAGGTGAGAAGGGCTAAGGAGGCATAAGACATTCATGATGGACAGAACTCCCTCCACCTAGACCCTTCCTAGAATATTCCCTGGACTTGTTGGGTAGTCCTATGGTTTGATAATCCACAATCCCTGTGGGTAGCCCAGCACCTCCACAGAAATTCCTGGGATTCTCAGAGTTTTCCAGAATCATCTGCAGTTTTAACAGCTGAGCTATCAGCACCTCGCAGGCCAGCTGTCTGGGCCCTGGCAGCACTGTGCAATAGGACCCTCCTCCAATGTCCAGGCAACATCTTTTGGAGCCTGGTACTCTTTGGGTGGCCCGTCTATGAGTGCATATAGACAAATGTGTATCTCACAAGGCTGCATTTTACTGCATTATCTTTATGTTTGCCCTCTTGAGTGTATGTTCGGGCATGTGTCTGTGTTCTGAGTATCAGCACAAAGGTATGCGAAAGTTTGTATTAGCACAAGTGACAGGCTGGGAGTATCCAACTGTGGATCCATGTGTCACCAAGTGAGAGCGTGAACACTCTCTCCTGGGAGCTCCTGGTACAGTTGTGCTCACAGCTGCCTTCTTACGCATGGCTCCCTGCACTGTGCTACGGTTCCTGGCTATATCCCCAGGGAATACTGCCACTGCCTTACAGATGGGGGCCATTTTGTTCTTTGTTAGTTTGGTTTTTCCCTCCCATGGAAACAGGCCCTGGACTCCCACTGGTGGCTGTTTTCCTCTGTCCAGCCTTGCTGGCCTCCCTGGCTGCATCAGGATGGAGCTGGGTACCATTTAGGCTGGAAGCAATAAGCCAAGAAAAAGACAGTGCCCCAAAACCCCTGAAAGACCTGACAGGGCTGTAGCCACACATGTCTGCATCGATGCCACCTCTACTTGTGACCTGAGCCCCTTCTCTAGGGGAGCACCACTCGTGGGGAATACTTCCCTCTCCAGTCATTTTACCTCCAGGTGGTCCCAGTGGGAAGTAGCAGTGTTCTCTGGGACACTTCTGTGGGGCTTTTGCTCATAGCCCACATGGTTCCTGGTGGGGCTGGAAGACAGGGGGAGAGCTGTGGGGTCATTAAAACCTGTGACTCTTGGAATCTCATGGAGAGGGCTGTTAAGCTGGTGGTGGGCTCTAAGAGAGGTGTGATATGCACAAGGAGATGCAGGAGTTGGTTTCTACAGCCTGGCAGGAAGAGGCAGCTCTTGGCAGCAACCCCAGCTGTTCTGTGAGGACTGATGCAAAGTCACTTCCTCTGCAGCAGCTCTCTGTGTTCCACCTTCCACTGCCTCCTCCTCGGCGCCTTGCCTTCTCCTACCTCTTTAGTGCTCATTCATTCCCAGGTCATCCCCGTGGGTGACCACTATACTCAATACTGCTCTTTGTCCACTGAGGCAAGGGACTCCCAGGCACTCTCTTGTGAGAAGGAACATGATCAGTATTTTCTATGACTTTCACAAATTGTTGAGGCAGTGGGCTTAGTTTAGTAAGCATGTAAAATAGGGATAGGACCCAGCAAGTACTAGAGTCACAGTGGGAATTAATAGGCCACCTTAGGTAAAGTACTTGGGGATGGAGGAAACAGTTAGTTGCTGACTACTGTCAAGACTATTCCAGTAGCCCATTTTGTCTACTAGGGGAAGGGGTGGTTGGGTAGTGCAAAAAAGTTAAACATTGCCTAGAAGCCCAAGACTATTCCAGTAGCCCATTTTGTCTACTAGGGGAAGGGGTGGTTGGGTAGTGCAAAAAAGTTAAACATTGCCTAGAAGCCCTCACAAGACTGGCAATCTCCTTCTGAAAGTTCCCAGCCTTAAATATCCTACACCTTGCAGTTCTACTCTGCACACATGAATCCATCATAATCCAGAATAGACAGCAAATATTAACAATTGGTGGGCATGGAGGAGTGGGGTTTGGGCGTGACGGCAAGGGGAAGCAAATCCCTGGGTAGTACAAACAGCTAAAATGCTCAGCTGTTTATTGAAAGATGGGTGGTTCCAAAACAACTATGAGATATCATTTTACCCCCGTAACAATAGCAAAATTCAACAGAGCAGCAAACAACTAATGCTGGCAAGGTTGTGGAGAAACAGGAACCCTTATTCACTGTTGGTGGGAGTGTAAAATGGTGCAACAACTATGGAAGGCAGTATGGCGCTTTCTCAAAAAGTTGCAAATAGAGATACCATCTGACCCAGCAATTCCACTACTGGGAATATATCCCAAAGAGACCATAACTGACATCCAAGCAGATATATGCACACCCATGTTTATTGCTCCTTAGTTCACAATAGCAAAGAATTGGAAACAACCCAAGTGCCCATTAAAAACAAATAGAGAAGCTGTGGTATATTCACACAATGGAATACTATGCTGCATTGAAAAACAAGGACCTCATGAAATATTATACAAAATGGGTTATCCTGGAGGACATTATGCTGAGTGAAATATCTCAGTCATAAAAGGACAAATACTGCATAGTGCCACTGTTGAAAAGTAGGTCTGACATCGAGGTTGGGAGGAACCTAAGAAAAGAGGAGATAAATAATGTATACTGCATTGAAACAGATGTGGGAGAGAACTGTTTAAAAGGAATATAGGATTAGGTATTTTCATGAGGACTTTACAGAAAAAGAAATGCATAGTAAAGTGGACTGTGGACTTGGGAGGGGATGTATCACAATGAAAGAATTTTTTTTTTTCCTTTCAAAGAGAAAAACGAACTGGGGGGGGCGGAGGGAGGAAAATATGCAAAAATGAATAAATGGAGGGAAAATTAAATGGAAAGAATATGCTGTAAAAATATATATGTTGCATTAAAAATCATTAATAATAATAAAAAAAGAAAGATTGGAGGTTCAAGTCCACTCAGCAGGAGGTTGGGGAGAAAGACCTAGCCATGCCCTTGGAAAACTTAGCCATTGAAAACACTGTGGAGTACAGTTCTAGTCCGACACACATGGGGTCGCCATGAGTCAGCATTGACCACATCTTTTATTTTTTTTAAACTAAGGGGAAGGGCGTGGGGGAGACTTGTTTTCTGTGGCATTAAGGGATGGAAAAAGGGAAGGCAAATGTCCTTTCTTCCAGCAAAGGATTCCACTGTTCTGGCATGATGGTATATGCTGGTGAAGGGGATGCAAGCACAGCAGCCCCCTCCCGGGCAAAGCCTGGCTTCTCTCCTTTCTTTATCTCTGAATTCTTTTCTTAAAGGTCAGCAGTGCCAAGAGACCCTCTAGAATTTGTCTCGGGTGATAAGGCTTGCAGACGTGAGCTCTATAAATGAACCTTAATAAGATTTTTAGGTAATCAAGTTCCACAACAATTCAGATCACGATTCTTTTTCTTTCCAAGAGCAATGCACCTGATTGCAAAGGCCCTTGCCCCAGGGGAAAATGTCAGACTCCCACAGCTAACTACCCTGGGAAAGGCTCAGCCCAGGTCTAGCTTGCCTGGAGATTTGGCACCTTATTGAGAGAGCAGCCTTCAGCCCGCTCCGGGGCTGGGTTGAGGCGGGAGGGGAGGGCTCATCCCTGCACCCTGAGCCTACTTGCCTTTGCACTGGGTTTCTGGAAGGGAGCCTGGCAGGGAGAGGGGAGGGGGCTGTTTGCTCTCGTGATCACTTCGCCTTCCTCCGGCAAGTGGCTAAGGGCGGGGTGTGTGAGAGGGAGCGGCTGGTCTGCACCCGAGCTTGTCTCTTGGGGACAGGCCAGCAGGCCACAGTGCTGACAAGTCGCCTCTCTCCTTCCCAATGCAGAAGGCAGAGCGGTGCGGGGACCACTGCCAGCCTCTTCCTGGCCATTCTGTAAAAGAGATGGCTTGCAGGGGCGTGATGGAGAAGAGACAGAAGACGACGCGGTGCGGGGTGGGGATGGTGAGAGGGACAGCAAAGGATCCCAGTCCCCAGAGCCTCAAGGGCTGTGTCCTTTCGCAGTGGGAGGAAGAGCAAGCGCCCTCTTCAGTCACTTCTCAAGACTGCTTCTCTCCTTGCTACTCTCCATCCCCCTCCCCATCTGGGCCCCCTGAGGGGGATGGGGAAAGGCTGGGGCAAAGAAACAAGAAGGGAAAAGGACCCAGAACAGGGCCTCGGGTTTTAAAGATGCCACCTGGGCGGTGGCTCCTGGAGCACCCTCGCTAAAGGTCTCCTGCTGCCTGGCCTTGGCCTACCCAGCCGCCCTCCTGACCTGTTCAATTGCCTTCCTCCTACGGGTCTTTTCCCTGCTAGTCAATTGAATGGTGGAATGCTTTGACTATTTCCTTCCAGGAGCTGTGGCTGAGGCCAACTGTCCCAGCTATATTGCAGTATTTCTGTTGTCCAGTCGCTTGTCTCTGACATGATGCATTTCCTCATAATGAATGTAGGTGGCTGTCACTGTGGCCACAGCTGACACCGGGCATCTCACTAAAGGTGACAGAGGGAGAATCACAAAAACAGCTTAGACTTAGGCCAAAGAACTATTCCTGAACCTCCAGCTAAGGAGGTAGCCAGGGGCTGGATCCTGTTATCACCCACGTGCCTTCTGACAGCAAGCACCAAGTACTTTATATGAGTCACCTCACCCAATCTCCCAGTCACCCTACACATCGCTGCTGGCATCAGCACAGATCAGAAATGCTGGAGGTTAAGTAAGGTGCCAGAGTCCAACAGCATTGCAGTAAGAAGAGCTGGGATTTGGGCCGGGATCCACCTCACTTTGCACTCTTTTCTTATCTATCAAGCGGCCTCTGGTCCCAGAAAGCCATTTCCTCCTCCTCCTCTCTGTCATTGCCCCACCCCCATTCCTGTCCCAGGTACCCACTTGCAATGTGTTCAGTGAGGAGGGCCTGGAACTGCTTCACACTAAGATTTCAATGATTAGCAACAGCTTACTGTGTTTCCTTTCTCTACCTCCACTCCTCCCTTCACTCACAAGTGGCCTCCTACGTGGACTCTGTCTCAAGTTAAAAAATGGATATTCTAAGGAAATTGATTAGGGTGATGGCAGAAATGCTGGCAGTACTGTCAGCTCAAGGAGCCCTGAGGGCACGGCAGGCTAAATGTTGGGCAGCAGCTCAGTAGTTTTGAACCTAACACTGCTCAAGTGGAAAAGAATAGGACGATATATACTCATAAAGCCTCAGAAACCTGCTGGAGGCTAACTGTGACGCAGAATTGACTAGAAGAAAGTGGAGATTGTGGGTACAGAAAGCTGTATTCCACACAGTTACCTATGAGGTAGCTGCTGTACGTCATCTCATGCTGGACTCTTCTTAGGGATTAAATTACTTAGTCAAAGTTACACTCCAAATCAGTGCCTCAGTTGGGATCCAGATTGATTTATACAATCGTTCATTAAACATTAAAATAAAAAGTTTAACATTTCCCTCTACATCCACAGATACTGAGATAAGATATAACCTTTCCTGCCCCTCACAGATTTCTGCTCTCACAAGAACAAAAACACATACAAACAAATCATTCCAGGAGATTGTTGCCATGTTATGACTGATCGTGTACAAGGCTCTAGGGAAGGTTCTTGGTAGCATGAAGTCTTCACTCTCAGCTCTAACTTGAAAGATAGTGGTTCAAGTCCACCCAGTGATGCAGTGGAAAAAAAGACCTGGCAACCTGCTTCCACAAAAGTTACAGCTAATAAATTCCTAGTGAGAGTTCTATTGAGCCAGAATGAACTCAGTGGTAACAGGTTTGGGTTTTAGTTTTGTTTTTGCTTATCAGTAGCAGGAGGTGGAAAAGGAGAAAGACAACCAAAAAGCAGAACTGAGCCCAGGGCCAGAGAGGTGATTCTGACCCCTGGCAACCTGAAACTCACGGGTTTCAAGGTTGCAAATCTCTACAGCAAGACGGCTGCCTCATATTTTTCTCCTATGGAGCAGCTGATGGATTTGAACTACGAACATTTTGGTTAGCAGCCCAACATATGAAGCACTAGGGGAGTAGGGTAGGGAAGAAGAAATCCTTCTTGAAAGAGATCTGTGGAGCCCTTTCCTTTCTCCCTTTCTCCAGTGGCGGGAATAGAGAAGTGGAAGTAGCCTCAGAGGAAGCCACTTAAAGTCTCTGGACAACTCTGCTTCACCATGGCATCCGGAGGATTATTAGATCATTATGAAATGCCTTGTATTTCTTGGTATATAGTCAGGCAGCCTGACTGTACAGGAATTATAATTTTCCTTTGCTTTCCCAAGCTCAGCAGAGGATGATATTAAAATATGCTCAACTTGAGAGCAAGGATTTTTTAAAAAGAAGAAGAAATGTAGGCGTGTGGGAGCCTGAGGTAAAAATGGAAAATAGATTAAACCTAAAGTATTTTCAAGGTGTCTTTCTCTGTGTTTCTATTTTGCAGGTTTTAAAAGCAGAATTAAAGTGTAAAGCAGAGGGAAATTTCTCTGATGCAGCATTTACATAAGAAACACATTCAGAAAAAGAGGCTGTGATTCTCAGAGTGTCCTTATTACACTGCACCAAAATCTCCCCTGGGGTAATGGGGGAGGTTGAAATTAGTTGAGGATAGAAAGAAATGCAAATGCAAGTGCAAATCTCTCTTAACTTTTTTTCAAAATGCAAATCTCTCCTAACTTTGAAAATTCCCGCTTTGAAACTGCCACACTGTGTTGATGAACAAACAAAGCCCTTCTTGTGTGAGAATCACCTTCTCCTGCCATCCTCACAATGCACCAGCCCTGCCGGCACCCCCTTGACAAGTCCCAACATAGCTCTTGGTGCTGGTGCTGCATCACAGACCTGGGCACAAATTGCAAGGAATCTTTGTTTTCAATGGTTGTGCATTTTGCTCTAAACATTTAATTGACTTGGGAAATTGAACTAAGTAAGAATAGCACAAAATGCCATGCAGTTTCATAAGCCGGTATTCTGTCTGTTTGTATTTGCATATATTTTCTCTTACATCTATCAAATATTTGCATGCCACCCTGCACAGTATTTTACATACAAGGATTCTGGTTATCCTGCTACAACTGCTACAAATGAATTACCCCAACTTTAGGGGCTTAAAACAGCAGTTGTCTTTGGTATTCTGATCATGCAGATGAGGAATTTGGACAGGGCTCAGCTGGATGATTCTATTGCCCTGAGTGCCATTGCCTGGGATCAATCAGTCTGGAGGGTCCTAGACAGTTTTACTTGTTGCCTTGGCATGGATGGTTGTCATGTTTATGTGTCTTTTTTGACATTCCCTTGGGAACTTAAATTATATGGTCCCTTTCAGTTGAGAGACTCCATGAACCCTCCCCCCCCCCTTCTCTGTGTAGATTCTGAAAGTCTCTATTTGGTGTCTCCAGCAAAAGGTCAGACTTTTTACATGATGTAGCCAGAACTGTCAGTCCTCATGGAAAGCTTTCCTCTGAAGTCTTAACATTTGCAATTTCTTCTTCATCCTCTCTCTTATCACTCACTCAGGAATATGTTTACTGTACAGAGAAATGACACAGTATCTTTTCTGATATAGTCTGTAGGTCAAAGCAAATTACTGGCTAACCCACAGTCAGAGAGAGGAAATAGCTCTCATTTCTCTGTAGGGAAAATTGGTAAGGAATTTTCAGCCATGTTCAATCCACTATACCAAACAAGAAACAGCCAGAGTCCTAAAATCTTGCAAGGATCCATGCAAGGCACAATAATTGGTTTCTGTTCACCAAAAAAGAGAGCTCTGGTGGCCCAATCTATAGGGGGTTGGCCTGCTAATCCAAAGCTCTGTCACTCTGGTGGTTCTAATTTCCCATTATATTCAAGGGGAAAAGATGGGTAATATCCTCCTGTAAAATTTACAGCATCAAAAACGCAGTGGAAAGTCAGCTATGAGTCAGTTCTGACTCAACAACAATGAGTTATTCACCTAGAAACCAGAGAAAGGAGAATTGGAAACAAGAGGAAGTTGTGGCTAATTGTCTCCATGAACTGCTTTGCCTTGAGACCAGAAGAACTAGATGGTGCCCTACTATTATCACTGAACAAATTGACAAAGATTATATGGTAACATTCTTATTAAAAGCAGAAAATGAGGGGAAAAAAGAAGCAGAAAATGTGCCTTACTTTGTCCCCATTTTGGAAAGTTAAGCCATGTTTCCCTTCTAATTGAATTTCAAATTCTTATGTATGCCCGTTTTCCCGAAGCCATGCAGGCTGGATGAAACTTTCCCTGACATCAACTTTAAACCTTTAGGGGATAACCAAAAATATCTCCTAATGTCTTCTTAAGACCAAACTAATTTAACTAGTCAAATATCTGTCTGGAGCATTTTATTCTTTAAGATTTATCTATACAAGATCAATTTGACAACAGCAACTCCAAAGACTAGTTAGGAATTTTGGGGGCAGAGAGTTTAGGTTAATGGTGGAGGAATAACTCAGAAAAGGAAGATGAGAAGAGTTACACAACTTGAAGAATGTTATCAGTGTCACTGGATTCTTCATGTAGGAACTGTTGAATTCATGTTTGTATGTATGCTGTGTACATTCCCAACAGCAACAATGAAGTAAATAAAAGGAAAAAACCAAAACCAACAGCTGCTTTTTATTTAGTTCTAATTATTTACTATGTTTCAGAGCTGGACAATGACTAAAGATGACAGTAGAAGAATAGATAAAAAGATATCTACCTTTGAGCTGTGTTGCTGAGAAGAATGTTGAACACAGCGTGGATTGCCAGGAGAACAAACAGGTCTGTCCTGGAGAGGGTGAAACCAAGCTCCCTGGAGGTAAGGATTTTGAAGCTCCATCTCACATACTTTGGGCATACGGATAAGAGGGACCAGTCCTTGGAGAAGGACATCATGCTTGGAAAGGTAGAGAGACAGCGCCGTAGAGGAAGACCAGGGATGAGACGGATTGACTCAGTGACTGGAGAAATGGGATTAGATCTGTTGGAGATGATGAGATAGGCTCAAGATAGGGCAGGATTCAGGGCTATTTGTACATAGGGTGGCTATGAGCCACAGGTCCTTTCATGGCACATAGCAACAGCAACAACATGGACCACCAAGAGAACAACCAGATCTCTCTTAAAGCGGGTAAAACCAAGTTTCTCCTCATAGGCTAGGATTTTAAGGCTCCGTTTCACATACTTTGGGCATGTGGCCAGGAGGGACCAGTTCTTGGAGAAGGACATCATGCTCAAAAGGGTAGAGGGACAGTGCAGGAGAGGAAGAATCCGGATGAGAAGGATTGACACAGTAACTGGGATAATAGGTGTTAGGTGTGTTGGAGTAAATCAGACTGGTTTAGGCAGGCTTCAGAGTTATTGTACATAGGGACTATATGAGACTCAGGTGAATCCATGTCACATAACAACAACATCTTAAAGAGATTTCATGTGTGTCAAAGTAGAGTTATACATTATAAAGTTTTCAAGGACTGGGGATTTTTTTATAGTTCAAAGTAACTAAATAATTTATTTTATAATCTTTTAAAAAAGTTGAATACAACTCTAGCTTGTCATTTTTTAAAAAGTATCCATGTTTCAGAAAAGAGTAAGAAAACTCAAATGTTATGTCAAGTTCTGACACGATTTTTAGGCTGAAAAATAAGTCTTTAGCAGAGTAAACAAAATATTATGATAAAAAATTACTATAGAAACAGTAGGAATTTAGAAAAATAAAAATGTCTGTAATTAATAACAATGAAGTATGTCCCAGGTACTTAAAACAGAATAATTAATGGGCAGATATCACTGGGCCAACTTGGCCAACTGACTGGAAGAGATCTATATTTTTTCCCATTCCAAAGAAGGGTGACCCAACTGAGTGTGGAAACTACAGAACAATATCATTGATTTCACATGCAAGCAAGATTCTACTGAAGATTATCCAAAAACGACTGGAACAGTACATCAGCAGAGAACTGCCAGAAGTCCAGGTTGGGCTTAGAAGGGGTCGTGGTGCTAGGGATATTGTAGCTGATGTTAGATGGATCTTAGCTGAAAGCAGAGAATACCAGAAGAACGTCTACCTGTGTTTCATTGATTATGCAAAGGCATTTGACTGTGTGGATCATAACAAACTGTGGCTGACTCTGAGAAGAATAGGAATCCCAGAACATTTAATTGTGCTAATGCGAAACCTAAACTTAGACCAAGAGGCAGTCGTCAGTACAGAGCAGGGCAACACTGCATGGTTCAAAATTGAGAGGGGTGTACGCCAGGGATGTGTCCTATCTCCATACCTTTCAACCTGTATACAGAGCAGATTATCCAAGAGGCTGGGCTCTATGAGGAGAAGCATGGTGTTAGGATTGGTGGAAGGTCTATCAACAATCTGCATTATGCAGATGACACAACCCTGCTCACTGAAACTGAGGGTCACTTACTGCAGAGGGTCAAGGACTGCAGCCTTCAGTATGGACTGAGGCTCAATGTCAAGAAGACAAAGATTCTCACCACTGGACCAATCGGTAGTATCAGGATGGATGGTGAAGAGATTGAGATTGTTCACAGCTTCAGTTTGCTCAGTTCCACTGTCAACACTCTTGGCACCAGCAGCTAGGAAATAAAAAAACGTATTGCGATGGGAAAGTCTGCTGTTAGGGACCTCTCTAAAGTACTGAAGAGCAACGGTGTCTCTCTGCAGACTAAGGTGAGTCTGATACAGGCCATGGTCTTTGCAATCACTTGTTATGCATCAGAGAGTTGGACAATGACTAGGGAGGATAGAAGGAGAATGGATGCCTTTGAGCTGTGGTGCTGGAGAAGAGTATTGAATGTTCCATGGACTGCCAAGAAAACAAACAGATCCATCCTAGAGAGGGTTAAACAGGCTACTCCTTGGAGGCAAGGATTCTGGGGCTTCATCTGTCATACTTTGGACATGTTGTACGGAGAGACAGGTCCTTGGAGAAGGACATCATGCTTGGTAGGGTAGAGGGACAGTGCAGGAGAGGAAGTTCCTCTATGGGGTGGAATGATTCAGTGACTGGGGTAATCGGGATGGGTGTGTCAGAGGCAGTGCGATTGGCACAGGACAGAGCAGGGTTTAGGGCTGTTGTACATAGGGTCGCTATGAGTCGCAAATGACTCTACGGCACATAACAACAGCATCATCGGGCTGGTTCTGTAGCTAGATGACTGGGAACTTGACTATACACACTTGATCCTCATTTCTGAGTTAGCAATGAGGTTACAGATACTCAGAGAAAGCTTCACAAGTTCATAAACCCTCTCACAAAAGGTCTTAATTTTCTTAGAAATTATATAAAAATTAAGGCATAGGAATATGAAAATAACAATCCACATCTATATTCGTCTTGACCATTTCTCAGAAACTTTTAAATATTTTTCATATTTCTGATACTCATAATCATCGTGAATGCTAGGCAGATTTTATTTATTCCAGTTAGGTATATTCTCCCATAAACAGCAAATGATGCCAAGAAAAGTTTACTCTTTAATGGAGTATTTATGTATTTCAACAAGAGTGAAAAGTTTTTAAAACAATGTTGTTTTTCTGATTTAGCTTTAGAAAGTACATTAGATGTTTGTTTCCAGAAACCATCCTTTATAGAGAAGAGAAGAAATTTCTAAAGTCCATCCTTGGACGCTTCTGGGATTCCTGTTGACTGAGCAACAATTTTAGTTGTGAGAACTGTTTCTTCATTTTCTCATATTCTTGAAAGAAGAGAAAGTGGGTGTTGGCTGTCCAGACGCAGGTGTTCTGAAAATCAGTGCCGGATTCTTTCTTCCCCGTGGAACCAAACTTCTCATGGTTTGGGTTTGCAGAACTTGGAGTCTTTCTCTGGGGAGTCTTTAAGGAAGACTGAGGAGTGCTAGGATTGCTTGTCAATGATGATAGAAAGTGTCTACTTTTACCACGATGTTTAACTGTCCTGTTGCACGTTTTACAAGTGACCAAAGGAGATAGCAGGTCTGGCTTGGGCAGCTGACTTGGAGTTTCTGTGCTGCAACCTCCAGGTAGTGCTTCTGCCTCATTGTCATCAGTGGGATCCGGACACAACGGAAGCCAAGGACTGATTTTTCTGAAGTAGATTGCCAGGCCTTTCTTCTGAGGTACCTTTGGGTGTGTTTTGGGGTGTGTGTGTGTGTGTGTGTGTGTGTGTGTGTGTGTGTTTTATGTCATACAGGTAATATGCCAATGCTATAACAAGGTTTAAAGTGGCACATGTCATACAAAAGCATGAATACCCAATCATCATGTTCATGAACCAGAAAACGATCCTCTCTTTGTGTTTTTAAACCTTCAGTCTTTTAGTTAGAATTGCATACATTACCAGACTGTCCCACTGCTGTGGAGTTAGTTTTAACTTATAGAGACCCTCAAACTAGTTTCCAAGGCTATAAATCTTTATGAAAAGAGACTGCCCATTTTTCTTTCTCAGAGTGACTAGTAGATTTGAACTGCTGACCTTTCAGTTAGCAATCTAGCGCCTTATGTACTAGGCCACGAAGGCTCCTCCTATTACCTAAGAGCTCCCTAATCCACTACACTCAATATCAATGTGTTTTATGTTTAGACTTACGATTCCAGAGTTAAGAATAGATTGAACAGAGGCATAAAATCTGAGATTTGGAAAGAGATTTAAAGATTATCTACATTAACATGTTACATTAACGTGTTAACAACTGTTTGGCTCCACGGTCAACACTCTTGGCACCAGTAGCCAGGAAATAAAAAAACATATTGTGATGGGGAAGTCTGCTGTTAGGGACCTCTCCAGAGTACTGAAGAGCAATGGTGTCACTCTGGAGACTAAGGTGCGTATGATACAGGCTATGGTCTTTGCAATCACTTGTTATGCATCAGGGAGTTGGACAATAACTAGGAAAGATAGAAGGAGAATTGATATCTTTGAGCTGTGGTGCTGGAGAAGAGTATTGAGGGTACCATGGACTGCCAAGAAAACAAACATATTCATTCCTGGAAAGGGTTAAACCAGGCTGCTCCTTGGAGGCAAAGATCCTGGGGCTTTGTCTGACATACTTTGGACATGTTGCCAGGAGGGACAGGTCCTTGGAAAGGGACATCATGCTTGGGAGGGTGGAGGGAGTGTGCAAGATGGGAAGATCCTCTGTGAGGTGGATTGATTCAGTGACTGGGGTAATGGATATGAGTGTGTCAGAGGCAGTGCGATTGGCACAGGATAGAGCAGGGTTTAGGGCTATTGTACATAGGGTCGCTATGAGTCACAAATGACTCAATGGCACATAACAACAACATTAACATGTTAATTTTACAGATAAGGTTACTGACAGGTCTATCAGTTTGGGTCACATAGTTCAGCAGTTGCAAAGACCAGGACTTCTGACTCCAGTCAGATTTAATTAGATGATCACAGAATGAGTATATGGTCCACAGATTGGCCCTTACCCTGAAGGGAGGGATACAAAGTTGAGTAAGATATAATTCTTGTGTGTTGCAGTATTCTTTTTTAACTAAACTTTTTTATTATAATTATGATTATAACAAAAGTTTACAGAAAAGTTAGAATTTCATTCATTCACTGTTGCATAATTTACCCCTCTCCCTTCCTTCCCTGTCCTCAAGTTGACATTTTTAAAAACACTAGTGTATTTACATTTGAATACATTGTTTTTGAGAAGAAATTCTTCCAATTTCCTTACCCCCCCATCAAATTGTACAACTCCATGATTAATCCCCCCTCCCCCTGCACATCCTCATCCCTCTGCTTCCACCCTCGCACACCCCCTTTGGATCCTTATAATCATTCTACAGTAATGGTTTTATACTATAAGATATCATTCTTGATATCAAAATGTTTACAACACAGTAGAGGACCAGAGTCAAGAAATATATTTAACAAAGGAAAATAAGAATTATAAAATTTCTCTACAAATATGAGTCTAATCTGATTAAGTAGTTCAGAAAAAGGATTTCTGGAAGACCTAACATTTGATATAGGTTTGTCTTGGAGGGTGTTTTATTTTGTTTTGTTTTTTAAATTATTAAACAGAAATGAAAGAATGGTCAGTTGTATCATACATAAACTCAGTTTATTGCAACATAGTAATGGGAAGGCACAGAAATAAGACCTCAAGACACTCATTGAGTACTGAAGAGTCAGAATTAACTGTCACGATGTAAATTCAATGATTAGACTTCAAATGTTACCTTTAACAAGTGCTCTCAGGAGAAAGGTTTAACTGTAAGTGTAATTTGAAGATTTCTTATAGTAAGTGCTCTGGGCAGGATTCAGTGGTAATGTTTCTGCAGTCATCAGAGAGAGAAAGTGAGAATCTGAGTGTAAAAAGAGCAAAGGTCACATGGGAATGACCCTATCTAACCTTTACCAGCTTCAAAAAGGGGAACTGTCCTTGTCAACAGCATCAATGACCAAAACCAATAATCATTACATATCTCTCATAGTCCCATACATCTTCTACTCATCTCAATCTTACTGCGTTGGTGGGTCAAAAATCTAATGTGATAGCTTACAGGGCACACAGAACCATGTTAGGGAAACCAAAAGGTTATAATCCAGATTAGTAGCAGGATACAGTCAGGACAAGTTCTGAAATGTGCATGCACGCGCCTTAGTTTTGAGCCTCACAGCTTTAAACAAGTGTTACAAAGTTCTTAGTCCTGACAATATTGATTCTCTCCAACCTCCTGCTCAAATTGTCCTTCAAACCTGGGCAAAGGCTCTTAGCTTAGCTCTGATTGTGTCCAGAGAAGAAGGGGTAGCAGCCAGTTCCATCTCATGTGAATGAGGTTTCTCCAGTCCTCTGCTTCAGCTATGGTTGCTGCTGTGGTAGGTATAGCTGGAGTAAGAATATCTGCTCCTAAGGGAGTCCTTCATTCTCTTGCTTCTTCTAGCAGGGAAGGTCTCATTGGCTACTGGAGCTGCTCAATTTATTGGTGAGACTGGCCAATCTCCTTGTGGATAGGCAAACATGTCCTGTTCACATATTCCGGTCCATCCACATGGTGAGGTCAGATTTGATGACTATGAACGTCATATTGAAAGATAAACTCCACACTGAGAGGGCTTTTGCTCCTGATTCTCTCAAGAAATGAGCAGAAATTCAGAGTTTATATGTAATTTTCTTATTTGAATTGACATGGTAAGGGCCAGGTGATATTATGTTTAACCAAGATTAGTGAGTTATTTTGTGTGTAGATTATTAAAAAATATGGATAATATTAAGAATAGGAGTTACAGAACACTTAATTGTGCTTGTGAGGAACATATACATGAACAAAGAAGTAGAGGTTTGAAAAGAAAAAGGAGATATTACATAGTTCAAAATCAGGAAGGATGTGCATTAGAGTTGTCTTCTTACATCATATCTATTCTGTAGATATGCTGAACAAATAATCCAAGAAACTGTACAATATGAGGAAGAGTAAAGCATGAATATTGCAGAAAGACTTATCCAACAACTTGCATTATGAAGATAACATAACCTAGCTTACTGAAAATGAAGAGGGTTTGAAGTGCTTACCGAGCAAGATTATATTCTTAGTCTTATCTTATTCATATAGGATTAATGACACTTCAACATCAAGAAAGCAAAAATCCTTTCACTAAACCAATAGACAATACTGTGATAGAGAAAAGGTTGAATTTATCAACGATATTGTTTTACTTGGGGAATTCTGGTAGCCTAATGGTAAGGAGTTGTGCTGCCAACCCAGAGATATGTGATTTGAATCCACCAGCTGCTCTGAAGAAGTCACGTGGACAATCTCCTCTTGAGCAATTTACAGCTTCTGAAAACTCACTGGAGGGTCAGATATGAATCAGTTCCCACTCCATGGCTCATAAAAACAACAACACTGTGTTGCCGGATCCTCTTGGATCCACAGTCAACAGTCCTTGAAGAAGTAGTCAAGAAACCAAAAGATATGTTTCACTGGGCATATCTGCTGTCAAGGACAGTTTAAAGGTGCTGAAACACAGTGAGTGAAGTGTTTCTGACCTAAGCATTGGTATTTTCAAATGTTTCATGTTGTTGTTTTGTGCCATTGAGTCATCTGAGCCCTACCTTGTCCTGAGCCAATTTCACTGACTCTGACACACCTACCCACATTACTTTAGTTACTGGATCAATCCATTTCATCCGGGTTCTTCTTCTCTGCACTGTCCTTCTACCCTTCCAAGTATGATGTTCTTTTCCAAGGACCATTCCCTCTAGACTATGTGCCCAAAGTATGTGAGAGGGAACTTCTAAATTCTTTCCTCCAAGGAGGAACTTGTTTTCTCCCTCTCCAAGACAAACCTCTTTGTTCTCTTGGAAGTCCAAGGTATGTTCAATACTCTTCTCCAGCACCATGACTCAAAGGCATCAATTCTTCTTCTGTCACCCTTAGTCATTGTCCAGCTCTCTGATGCATAGCAAGTAATTGCGAAAACCATGACCTGGATCAGGAGCACCTTAGTCCCTAGACTGACAGATACTATTTCTTACTCTTTAGGACTTTGGAGGTCCATGACAGTAGACTTTCTCCATGCAATTGGTCTTTTAATTTCCTAACTACTGGTGCCAAGAACGTTGAGCTGAACAAGCTGAAATTGTTAACAACCTTATTCTCTTCTCCTTCTAACATACTGATTGGCCCAGTGTTGAGAATCTTTGTCTTCTTAATATTGAGCTTCAATCCATATTGAAGACTACAGACCTTGACTTTCTGCAACAAACTCTTCAGGTCCTCCTCAGTTTCGGTAAGCAAGGCTGTGTCACCTGCATAACACAGATTGTTGATGAGTCTTCCGCCAATCCTGATACCACATACCTCATCATAAAGTCCAGCCTTCTGAATTATCTGTTCCACATACGAATTGAAAAGCTTTGGTGACAGCATGCATCCCTGATACACCACTGCTTTCCTGATTTTGAACCATGAAGTATTTTCTTTGTTCTTAGGATTGCTTCCTGGTCCAAGTATAGGTTTTGCATGAGCAAAATCAAGTGTTCTGGGATTCCCATTCTTCTCAATGTTAGCCACAATTTGTTGTAATCCATGAAACCAAATGCCTTTGCATAGTTGAGAAACATAGATAGACATCCCTCTGGTACTCTTTGCTTTCAGCCAAAATCCATCTGACATTAGCAATAATGTCTCTAATGCTATGGCCTCTTCTAAACCCAGCTTATGTTTCTGGTAGTTTTTGGTTGATGTTCTGTTCCAGTCATTTTTGGATAATCTCTAGCAGGATTTTGCTTGCATGTGGTATTAGTGATGTTGTTAGATAATTTCCACACTCTTTTAGGTCACCTTTTCTTGGAATGGGAATAAATATGACTCTCTTCCAGTCAGTTGGCTAGGTTGTTGCCCTCAAGATTTCTTGGCACAGCCTGGTGAGCACATCTAGGGAAGTTTGTTGAAATATGTCAGTTGGTATTCCATAAATTCCTGGGGCCTAGTTTTTCTACTTTTTTCTTTCATAGCAGCTTGAACTTCCTCCTTCAAGTCAACAATGAATAAGAAGCACCAAAGAAGAGTTGATTCCTTTGAATTGTGGTGTTGGTGAAGACTATACCATGGCATGCATCTTCCTAAAAAAAAAATCTGTCTTAGAATAAGTCCACTCAGGATACTCCTTGAAGGCAAGGATGGTGAGACTTTGTCTCATATCATTTGGGCATGTTTATGAGGGACCAGTCCTTGGAAGAGGACTTGCTTTGGAAAGTAGAAGATCATTGAAAGAGATCCATCAATAAGATGGATTGACACAGTTACCATAGCATTTGTTAGTGTAAAGACAGCAGAGATTGTGAGGATAGTGTAACATTGTGCAAGATTTTGAACTACTACACATGGAGTAGCACAAGAGGAGATGACTCAATGACATTTCTTCAAAACGACCTGATAATAGCATTGCATCTTCCTTTAGGATTAGATATTAAGGAAGTTGTTGTGGTATATTTATCAGTTCTGGAGGACTTGTGAATAGAAAATTAAACTGTCAACTCGAAGACAGTTGGTGGTTCAAATCCATCAATTGCTTCTTGGGAGAAAGATGAGCTCTCTCCTTCTGTGTGATTGTTGAGTTGAGAGGTGGGATTCAGGTTTGGGGTTTTAGTTGTGGTTTTTTGTTTTCAATTTCCCAGGTGATCATAATGATAAACAGGCTTGAAAATCACTTGGCTAAAGACAGTGCTTATGAAATTTTAGTGAGCATCAGAATCACTCAGAGGGTTTATCAAAATTCATTTTTAGTGTTTCTGCCTCAGAGGTCTGGACTACAGATGACACAACCTAGCTTGCCAAAATGAGAAGGACTTGAAGTGTTTACTGAAGAAGATTAAGGACTACAGCTTTCAAAGTGGATTACATCTCAACATCCAGAAAACAAAAATCGGGGAGCTCTGGTGGCCTAGTGGCAAGTAGCTGCATTGCAATCCCAGAGGTGCATGGTTCAAATCCACCAGATGCTCTGCTGGAGAAGGAGGGACAATCTGCTCCTGTACCAGTCAGACCATATTTAATGATACATACACAAAAAATAATAACATAAATTAAAAAAAAGAAAACAAAAATCCTCATTACTGGGCCAAAAGGTAGCATCAAGACAGATAGAGAGAGGATTGAAGTAAATTTCATCTCGCTTGGATCCACAAACAAAGCCCTTAGCACTAACAGTCAGAAAACCAAGAGAAGCATTGCATTAGGAAAATTGGCTGTCAAGAACCTCTCCAGAGTGCTAAAGAGCAATGATATTAGTCTAAAGACTAAGGTGCACGAGATCCAAATCGTGATCTTCTCAATTGCTTGATTTGCATCTGAGAGCTGTTCAACAACTAAGGATGACAGAAGAAGAATAGATGCCTTTGAGTTGTGGTGCTATAGAAAAGAACTGAACATACCACGAAGTACCAAGAGAACAAACAGGTCTTGGAGAAAGTGAAACCAGTTTGCTCCTTGGAAACATGGATGCTGAAACTCCGCCTCACTTTGTATATGTTGTCAGGAGAAGCCAGTCTTAGGAGAAGAACATTATGCTTGAAAGGATGGAGGGTCAGTGCAAGAGAGGAAAGACCCTTGCTGAGATGGTTTGATACAGTGACTGTGGCAATGGAGTTAGATGTATTGGAGATGGTGAGGTTGGCTCAGGAGAGGGCAAGGTTGAGGTCGATCTTCAGAGGACCATTATGAGTTATAGCAGACTCAACAGCACCTAACAAAAACAACAACACTTTCCCAGATGATACGGATCCCTAGACTACCCTCGGAGCTCCACTGCCCTAGCAATTGACTCAGCCAGACACACATCTAAATCCATTTCTGTAGCAATTCTGTCATTGAAAGAGGTGCAGTTATAGGCTATGTATACAAAGCTTTTGTTATTCAAAGTGCATCTCCTGGACTGGCAGTTCCAGCATCCCCTGGGTGTTTGTAAGATGCACAGAATTTCAGGTTGAATCAGGATTTCTATTCTAGCCTGATTGCCCAGGTGATTTGAAGACACATTGTGAGAAGCTCTGCTCTCCAGCATGTTTAGTGCCTCCTGATCAACTTTTGAAGTCATGGCCTTTCCAGTTAAGCAGTGGGCCCTATATACATCAACTATAAGGTCTTACAGCTTCAATTTACAACTGTTTTCATCTCTGACTGCTGTTGTCATTGTTAGGTGCCACTGAGTCTAGCACAACCCATAGCTACCCTAAGAACAACAAATCAGTCCTGTCCTATCCTGTGCTATCCTCACCATTTCTGATATACTTGGGCCTTTACTGCAGTCACTCTGTCAATCCATTTTGTTGAGGGTCTTCCTGTCTTTGGTCAGTCCTCCACTTTTCCAAATATGATGTCCTTCTCCAAGGAATAGCCTCTCCTAACAACACGCCTTAAGAATCTCAGACGAGGCTTTGCCATCATTGCCTCCAAGGAGCACTCTGGTTGCACTTTCTCCAAAGCATCTGTTCGGGGATTTTTTTTTTTCTGGCAGTCCACAGGATATTCAGTACTCTTCTCCAGCACCACAACTCAAAGGCATAAATCTTTTGTCATCCTTATCCATTGTCTAACTTACAAATGCATAGCAAGTCATGGAGGCGTTTTTAGAGCACCACTGACTAGTGATACATTTATTAAGAAGTACTAAAATACCTAAATAATACAAAAAAGCACAAAGAAAACAGGCTCTTATTTCTTAACTTTTAGGAACACCTTTCTGTGGTTAATTGCTATGGATTTGATTCTGACTCATGGCAACCCAACATGTGTAGGTCAACTTACTGTGGAGATTTTTGAAAGCAGTGACTTTTCAAGCACATCATGAGGCCTGTCGTCTAAGTTGTCCCTGGGTAGATTCAAACTCCCAACCTGTAGTAGAGGATATAGAGTTTTTCCTGCCAGGGTCACTACGTCAGGGATTCCCACTCCTTTATATTCACACCACCAACAGGCTGCCCTAAGCCATATTCACAGCATTTGGTCCAGTTCCGCCTAAAATGAAGCTGCTATTTTGATTCCAGGTGTTGATTATCTCCTTCGCACTGACTCGCTACCCACTCAACACAAAAAGCCCCCTTGGCTCTGCTTTCCTGCCTCCTTCCTCTCTACAGTGTAGGAAGTTAATGATCTAGTCAGCTACGGTTTTCACCGGTGTTCTTGGAATTTACCTTATTTTCTAAATCAGCTATACCGATACATTAGTTACACCACCATTAGCTGGTTGCTGTCAAACCAGTTCTAATGTGGTGAACCCCTGTGTGCAGAGGACTCTATAGACTTTTCAAGGATGTGACTGTTCTAACAAAATCACCAGGCCTTTCTTCAGAGGCACCTCTTGATGGGTTTGAACAGCAAAGACATCAGCTGGAAGTACTTAGTTGTGCCACCCAGGCATTTTTGCACCACTGGTGAGACAGGTACAAGTCTTCTTAACCTATCTCCATATCTAAGATTTCTTACCTTAACTTCTTACCCAATTAGTTCAATTTAACCTCCTAATCCTCCAATGAAACCCCTCCATCCCCTGGAGGAACACAGCATGGCTCATGTTGGTAGCCTGTCTTATTTGCCAGTCATGTGATCTATTGGGTTTTTCTTTTCTTTCAATATTTTTTTTTTAAATGTGGCCTTTCACAGAAGAGTTCACCTGAGAAAGGCCTCTTCAGTTCTTATTGTTTGCGCAGGTTTGTATTAAATGCCACCTGGCAAAGCTTCAAGAAAGACAATTCCTCCTGGACATTCTTGCCATTTTCACAAGATGTGTCCTTTTTCTGTGTTCAACAAGTGAATACTATTGTCAAGGGATAAGAAAAAGCTAGGCTCACATAAAAGAAGCAAGTCACATTAACACCACTGAAAGAGTGAAGTCTCCTGATAGAATAATCCATTTTCTTGTCAAGGTACAGGTGATTGTACTGTGACTGGACAGGCCATTAAAATCACCCCTGCCCAGCTGATGAACTTGCTTTGAATATATTACCTCATTGCAGAAAGGAGACAATGCTGTATCTGCTTCTTTGTGAGTATATATACGTGTGACCATCATTACGAAAAACAATATGCAACAAATAGTGTTTGTGAGCCCGATTTATCAGAGGGAGATTATCTGTATTGCAAAAGAATTTACCACAGATTTCCTACATATAAAGAACCTTGTGTTGAAGAACAGTTGTTGTTGTTGTGAGGTACCTTTAAGTCAACTCTGACTCATTGTTCTATGAACAATGAATCTGACCCTGACCCTGTCCTGCGTTATCCTCACTGTCTCGGATATTCTAGAGCCTCTTGTTAGGGCCATTGCGTCAACCCCTTGCCAAGAGTTTTCTTCTCTTTCTCTGACTCTCTGCCTTTCCCAGCATGAGAGAAGTTAAAAGATGCCTTGAGGGAAATCAGCTGCGGTGTGTGTGGGGTGGTTTTTCAAGATGACATAACCCATACATGGGTAATCAGAACCTGTTTTCTGCATTTGCAGATAGAGAAGCTCAACCTGGACCGTGCGGGACTAACTATGACTAATTTAACTCATAAAAGACTAAAGTATACATAAGTTCTACATAGAACTTGACAGCACATAACAACATCATACAGAAGTTGTCAATTTGCTGGTTTATCATGTTGTTGTTGTTGTTGTTGTTATGTACCATCAAGTCAGTCACTTGCAACTCACAGCGACCCTATGCACAACAGCCCTAAACCCTGCTCTGTCCTGTGCCAATCACACTGTCTCCGACACACCCATCCCAATTACCCCAGTCACTGAATCAATCCACCTCATAGAGGGCCTTCCTCTCCTGCACTGTCCCTCCACCCTCCCAAGCATGATGTCCTTCTCCAAGGACCTGTCCCTCCTTACAACATGTCCAAAGCATGTTAGACGGAGCCTCAGAATCCTTGCCTCCAAAGAGCCGCCTGGTTGAACCCTCTCCAGGATGAATCTGTTTGTTTTCCTAGCAGTCCATGGTACCCTCAATACTCTTCTCCAGCACCAAAGCTCAAAGGCATCAATTCTCCTTCTATCCTCCTTAATCATTGTCCAACTCTCTGATGCATAACAAGTCATCACAAACCATGGCCTGTATCAGATGTACCTTAGTCTCCAGAGTGACACCATTGCTCTTCAGTACTTTGGAGAGGTCCAAAACAGGCAGCCTTTCCCATGGCAATACGCCTTTTAATTTCCTGGCTACTGGTACCAAGAGTGTTGACTGTGGAGCCAAGCAAACTGAAGCTGTGAACAATCTCAATCTCTTCACCATCCATCCTGATGCTTCCTTGGTCCAGTGGTGAGAATCTTTGTCCTCTTGACATTATGCCTCAATCCATATTGGAGGCTGAAGTCCTTCACCTTTAGCAGCAAGTGCTTCAGGTCCTCCTCCGTTTCAGCAAGCAGGGTTGTGTCATCTGCATATCGCAGATTGTTGATAGATCTTCCATCAATCTTGACCCCACATTTCTCCTCATAGAGCCCAGCCTTCCGGATAATCTGTTCTGCATACAGGTTTATCATAGGAATTCCTCATTCCACTAATTCAGTAAGTATTCATTGGAAGTACCGTCTATGAACTCAATCTCTCCTTATGACGTGTACACGTTGGTGGGGATAGAGAAACAGATGATAAGCAAATAAATATATGATGTATCAGGAGTTTCTGAGTGGTGCAAATAGATATCTGATTACTAACAAAAAGGTTGGGGGTTCAAATTTACCCAGAGACATAATGGAAGAAAGTCCTGGCAATCTACTTCTGAAAGGTTGTTGTTACATGCAGTCGTGTGGAGTACTACTCATAAAACCCCTATGAACGACAGATCTGAACCCTGTCCTGTCCTATGCCACCCTCATACTTGAGCCCATTGCTTCAGTCACTGTGTCAATCCATCTGATTGAGGATCTTTTTCTCTTTTCCCATCCCTCCACCTTTCTAAGCATGATGCCCCTCTCCAAGGACTAGCCTCTCCTAGCAACATGCCCAAAGTATGTGAGACGAAGCTTCACCATCTTTGTCTCTAAGGAGCACTCTGGCTGCACCTTCTGCAGACAGACCTGTTCTTTTGGCAGTCTGTGGGATATTCAGTGCTCTTCTCTAACACCACGCTCAAAGACATAAATTATTTTTTGTCAGCTCTATTATTTGTCCAGCTCTGAAAGGTTGTAAATGGCTATAACATCGAAAATTCAATGGAGCCTAATTCTACTCTGATACATAGAGGGTCTCCTTGAGTCAGATTCAACATGATGGTAACCTGGTTCTGATATTGCAGGTATGAATTATGGCAAAAATAAAGTAGGCTAAAGAGAAGAATACTATTAGAACAAGGTGAAGCTAGAGAGTTGTAGCTCTTTTATTTAATGAGTCCTCATGTGCTCCTGGGCAGAGTTCACATCCTCAATAGGGTCACTTCATGTGACCTCCCTTTCTTGGCCAGTTACTATCTGTCAGCTGTTTCCTGGATTGCTTTATATTTCTGCTTATTTAGCAACTGTAGGAAGTTCTTTTATTCCTCGGTTATCTTTAAGGCTCACTTTAAAAAAAGCTAAGTTACCCCTGTCCATCATCTTTGACCTCAGATCTCATTATATGAGTGCAATGTGTGCGCTGAGCATTGAAAAAAAGCACTGCCCCTTGGCCTGAGTTTAGCGCGGCTGGTCACCCTTAGCCGAAGAATCTTCTAGTCACGCACCATACAGGTTGACATTTCGACTGCTGGCATTTTGATCATCATTTTGTCCTTTCACTCTTTTGTCATTACTGCTCATGCTTGCTGCAGAATGCCACTGTCTGCCTGTATCCACTGTGAGGAGCCTTTGACAGAAGCGACAACAGGAAAGAATTGAAGGGTTCACCTCAGAAGGGGATATTAAAAATTCATGTGAGACAGAGCTGTAAATGAGAGCAACCAGGTTGCATGTAGTAGGAGCAATAAAGCAGTAACAGTGAAACAATAAAACAATCCATTACAGGAACAGGGGACATAGCTAAACACACAGGGCAACTGACCCGTGGCCTGCTGGAGATCCAGCCCAAGCGACTCCAGTTTATCACAATGGGGCTGCTCCACACCTGTTTGCAAAAGGCCAGGTGGAACAGATTGACGTGGAGTAGCACCTGAACGTGAGGGCCATTCCATGTACCCATGTACCCCCTACCCCCACATTCTCTCACAGAGGACTGGGTGCCCTCCTACAGAGCTGTGCCCTAAGGGCAATCTGGAATGGCTAAGACCTTCTGCAGAGGTCACGGCATTGCCTCAAACTAGAGTCTCTTTCCATAAATGTGGGTTCTACAATCAGTCTAGCATCTCCTGGAACAACCTGGAAAGGGTGCTTAAATAGAAGGTGGTTTGCAAACTGTGTGCCCTACTAAGCTGTTGCCCATAAGCAATCTTATAGGATAGAGCAGAACTGTCCCACAAAATTTCCAAAGCAGGGCTATTTGCAGAAGCAGATTGCCCCATCTTTCTCCCTCAGGGCAGATGATGGGCTTGAACCACAAACCTTTGGGCTAACATCCAAATGCTTAAGCAACACACCATCAAGGCTCCTCCTCTGTTCTATGAGACCCTGGCTTTCACACACATGAGCTTATTGGTTGCTCTCCAATAACCCCAAAAGTTATAATTCATCTTACTGAGGAATAGTGACATTAATGCAGATTTGGCTATTTACCTACTGTCATGTGGCCTTTAAATGGAAACCCAAGATTCAAATCAAGGTTATTTTTATCCAAAGTTTGTACATTAATTCAGCAAGCACATTTTGAGTGCACCATAGGTCCACAGCACGGTGCTGGGCAGGAGAGTAGTTAGATGGCTTTCTTTTCCTGATCAGATACAGGGTTTCCCAAGCCTGCCCCCCTCCCCAACCAACCTTTTTTAAAAAAAAAAAGTTGGTGAAAATATATGCAGAAGAACACCACCAATGCAATTGTTTCTACATATATAATTCATCGACATTGATTACCTTCTCTAAGCTGTGCAACCATCCTCCTCCTCCTTTTTGGAGTTGTTCCGGGAGATCTCCTTATCAGAGATTCTCCAGGCCAAGTTAGATGGACTAAAACTGCATTTCTCAGTTGGGACAAATGCCACAGGCTAAGTGATCTCTTTCAGCCTCTGCTTGTCCAGATCTGCCCCAGGCTCAGGAATGGCTGACTTGAGAAGAGACAGAGGGGTCTCCTATGTCCAGGTGGCTTGGAGAGTCAATTGTAGAATAGGCTTTAGTATTAGGGTCACTTGGGGAACCTCAGACAGTAAGCAGACTTACTGTAAACTTTTAAATTTCTTTGATTCCTTTTTGGATTAAACTGAGTCCACACAAATATATAGACTTTATCTAACCCCTGTATCTGTGAATGTGATGTGATATAATGTAAACATCTTCCATAATGGAATTTAATGTAATATAATCAGTCAGCTGAGGTCATGCCAATGAAAGGTGAATTGTAAAGGTGAATTGTAAACCTACTTAATTTTGCATTATAAATAGTAGCACAGCATGAATTAATGAAAAATAATCTTTTTCCCCCCTCCCTCTCAACCAACATATTTAGTATACAACCAATGGCGCAGTGTATGTATGGGTTTTTTCCAGTAACAAAACAATACCATTTTTATTTTGACAACTTTGCTGATAGGTTTCCATGACAGCCATTTTAAAAAAAATAATATAAACCAGCCTGACTTTGGATTTGTCACACTATTCAGACTTCATCATAGTGTATAAAGATAAGATGGGCAATAAATACATTTCAGGTGAATAGGATAACAACTCTTTTTACTTTTCTATTGCATTCCTAAAATAAACAAATTCAGAGAAAAGTGAATGAACAGTTATTTTATAGTTGGAAAAACTGTGTAAGAAATGACTGACATTCAAAGCTGAAATTACTAATTCTGTTTGTGGTGGATACAGAGACTCTAGGGCCAAACTCTAGAAACTGAGAAGTAAGTATGTCTTTGTGGAAAAAAATGGACATCATCAATTACTGAATTTTACTTAGATCCATAATTGATATCCATACTAAAACTGTCAAGAAATAAAAATATGTATTGCATTGGGAAAATTTACTGTCAAGGACCTTGCCAATCTCTTTTTAAACCTTCATTAAAATTAAAGGAAAAATAAACTTCCATGGCAACAGCAAACAATGAAAAAAGAATAACACAACTATGGAGACTTGGGAAGAAGCCAGACACTATCTGACCACTTTGGAGACAGATGAATCTACAGGTCCAGCAACTCCAAGGGTCCCATCTTTAAGATGTTGAATAGGAAAAAAAGGATCAGACCCTGATTGCAGGCTTCTAGCTTCCTAAATTGTATGAATATGAATTTCTGTTCTTTCAAGTCATCCATTTGAAGCATTTCTGTTATAGCATCACCAGGTAACTGAGACAGATTACAAAGAGAATCTACTCAAAACAAGTGGGAGTTTGGCAAGGCAGCATAGAAAAATGAAAAAAGATTGAAGTTTGACAAAAGAAGCCCCAGATTTAGGCTGCCTGAACAAGCCACCTAATCTCCCTGAACTTCTATATCCTCACCTGAGAAAAGGGGACAGTGATAGTCATGACCTATCTGTCTGTCTCCCAGTGAAGCCTATATGTGGCACCAAGATTGCGTTTGGTTAGAATCCAAAATGTTGGTGATTTTAATTCAGTTTGCCTTGTCATAGAAGACAGACCTTGTGATCTGTTTTTTTCATAAAGACTTCTTAAAAAAAAAACAACCCACAGGATGAGCCTAGAAGATGTTATGCTGAGTGAAATATCTCAATCACAAAATAATAAAACCGGCATAGCACTGCTGGTATAAAATTGAACTGACAGTGGGGGGTTTGGAAGGAGGATAGGAAGAGAGTGGATACATAATAAACACTGCATTGGAGCAGATGAGGGGAAGGACTGATTGAAAGGAGTGTATGATTGGGCATTGTATGCATGACAACAATCTGAAACAGGAGATGCAATGCCAAGTGGACCAGGGAGAGGGAGGGAAATGTGCAATGATTAATTAATTTTTTTTTAAAAGGAGAGGAAAAAGTCAAGAAAACCTCATGGAGCAATTCTGTTTTGTAACATATGGGTTACTATGAATGAGAATTGATTTGATGGCAAGTGGCTTGGCCTTCCTTCTGGAAAAAGACATCATGCTGGGAAAAATGGAGGATCAAAGAAAGGGAGGAAGATCCTCAACAAGACACAGTGTAACAATGGGTTCTAGTGTATCAGAGATGGGGAGGATGATTCAGGAGAGGGCAAGGTGCAGATCCATAGGGTTTCTGGGAGTCATAGTTGATGAGATAGCATTTAACAACAACAGTAGCCTCCAGGGGCGCACACATTCCAGAACACTTGGCATAAGAACATATAGAAACGCCGTGAAGTAGATTGTCCCGCAGTCTGCTTACAATGTGGGCCAATTGTGGAACTTTGTGCAACATTCTAAGCTAAGTAGAACTTTATCTCTGGATGCTGCCGCTACTTTGGAGAAGACCAGACTTGTTCCAAAGCCATTATGTGCCCTGACGTCTTACAGGCTGAGGGCAGAGTATCATCTTGCTTTCTATACTCAGCCAGTGTCTGAAATAAATTATCTGTGTCTGGTTTTTTACTTCAGGGAAAAGAAAATGAAATTGATATTAAGTTATTGAAAGTGTTTATCTATCTATCTATCTATCTATCTATCTATCTATCTATCTATCTATCTATCTAATAATCTATAAATTACCTGTCTAGCTATCTAACTAGCTGACTATCTAGCTATCTATCATCCAGCTATCATCTATCATTATATCTCAGTTTCCAATGTCTTTTGTTGACAGGAAGGCTGGGACAGTTGCTAACCTTTTTGTAAGCTTGCAACATGCCCTTTTCTATTTTCTACATGAACCCTGGCTGGTCTCCTTGCAGCATTTTCATCTTCAGAGTCATTCAGGTAAGTTGAGTGGGATCTGTTTATTCTCGTTTTTGCCCTTCTCTATAACAGCATAAGAGGGGCTGCTGCATTTAGTCTCCCCAGCAACTTGGCGTATCCTGGGGGTATGAGGGGTGGGCAGTGAGGGGAATAAACTATCCTGGGACATAAATTCTGTCAGTCCCACAGTGCTGAGCACAGGCTCAATCTTTTCTTCCCAGATAGGGTCTTACGCCTCATCTAACTGAGGGTTTCTTACCTCAATTAGACTCAATTTTTATTTAATACTTAGGTTTTTTAATAGCCGAGTCCTTCAAATGAGCTTTGAAATTATTTACTTTGCCTCTGATGAATCTGTCTTCTGATCTAAAGCATTCAATCCCTCCCTGTTGTGGGATTTATAGCCCAGCTGCTCTAGGTTCGCAGAGCTTTTTCCATTAAAGGTCTCTCTCCTCTGCCAATATTTATTGCTTGAGTCGCTATTTGCCCAGAAGCTACTGTCTGCCGCATCTTCTGGGAAATGAAATTTATGTCTCCTGGCACCAGTGGGGCTGACATCACTGAGGCGCTATTTACATCACCGAGTGGCATAAGCGCAAAGCTTAAGCATCCCAGTGGATGGCAGAGGCAGGAGGGGATGGAGTCTGTTTGCATAAACAAACACCCTCCATCTCTTCTCTTCCTTTCCTGCTCTCCTATCCCTTCCTCCAGTAATATTGACAACATCATTCTGCAGTTAGAGAAATCTCATAAAGTGCATGGGAGGAGCCCTGTGAGGAGGATGGTGGAGGAATGGGAAGGAGGGTGGTGCTCAGTCTTTTTCTATGGATGATGTTTGTCAAAAGCACAACCACCATGATTTCCTTTTACAGCAGCGTATCACTTTCAAGTCACTGTAGTTTGAACCATGTGACAGGCTTTGCTACCCTGTATTGACAAATGAATTAACTAAGGCACAGAGATTTGGGGTTTTGCTAGTCCTGGGCATTGTTGGGATTTGAAGCCAGGGCTCTCTGCTGACTCAGGACTCTCTCCTTTGCAATCTGTGGCCTCTTGGTACCCTGAGGGAGAAAGAAGGCAGATCTCAGCTTGAGCCCTTGTCCACCTGCCCACAGGAAAGCTGCCCCCAAGCAACACAGTAAACTGGACCAGGAAAGAGAGGTAGAAAATGCCAGGGCAGTAATTTTCTGGCTATGTTTGACTTCTCTTTCTCTATCTAGTGTCTTTCTACTACTTTATAACTTATTTTCTCCAAGCAGTGTTGCGATTTCCTCCTGTTCTAGTCACACCTTTATCTACTGCTTTCCCCCCTCCTCGCTTGCTACTCTTCGCCCCTCCTGAATCAATCAAGTTTGCCATCAACAAGCTCAGAGGAGCACCACAGTGACCCAGCTCACAGGGACTCTGTAAGCTGTAATCTTTACAGAAACAGTACATTACCTCTTCCACAGATGAGCTGGTGAGTTTGAACTGCCAACTCTTGGTTTTGGGTTAGCTGTAGAGCTCTTAACCATTGGACCTTTAATAGAACAGACACCGTTTGTTATCACGCTTGCATTCATTCTCACGTCTTCTCTTGATGAGAACTCCAGTTTCTTTAGTAACTGATGGAGACTCTGGTTTCTGAGGAGGCCCTTCCTCACAGAGGATCAATTTGATGGATTTAAACAGCCATGAGTTGTTATGAGCTGGGGTCAACTCAGTGACACCTAACAGCAACAACAACGAAACCTACTGCTCTGGATGTGGACACAATACCTGGAGCTAGAGAAGTTATCTTGTGACAAGACAGAAAATTCAACATGATCTAAGTGAGAAAAGCTGATCTGCCCAATGCCGCATGCTGTGGTCAAGTACTGTTGAATAGATTTTGACTTGTAGTGTCTCCTGTAACTGAGTAATTGCCCATAGGATTTTCTAGGCCTTTATGGAAGTAGATTGCCTGATCTTTCTCAAAAGAAACCTCTGGGTGACTTTGAAATATTTACTTTCAGATTACTGGTCAAATGCTTAAAAACTATGTACCATGGCTCCTCAGACATAGACTAACACCCTCTCAATTTTCTATCTGAACAAATCACCACTAATGCCATAAAAACTCAATGTTTTAAGTCATTGAATTTGCCTTTTTACCTATAATTAAATGTTTAACTACTATGACATCTTGACAACATTTAATGCAACATTGTGCCTTCCTGCCCTTCTAAAGCATTCTTTTGGCATTCACAACAATCACAGTGTGGATCAGATCACTTTTTCTCTCATCCCCCTTCCTCAGCTAGTCTTTTCTGTCTGTCTGTGTCTGGCAGGGTTTGCTAATTCCTTCTTTTATTAATTTGTCAGATTTGTTGTTGTTGTTGTTGTTGCTATGTGCCATCGAGTCGTTTGCGACTCATTGCGACTCTAAGTACAACAGCCCTAAACCATGCTCTATCCTGTGCCAATCACATTGCCTCTGACACACCTATCCCAATT
>NW_006400012.1:467123-492059 GCF_000299155.1 Elephantulus edwardii
CCTTCTAAACCCAGCCTGGACCTCTGGCAGTTCTCTGCTGATGTGCTGTAATTTACCCAATATTGCTTTATCCTTTCTCCATATCTATTTAATCTGTAATGCAAAGCAAGTCATTTGAGAAGCTAGACTTTATGAAGAAGAATGTGGCATTAGGATTGGAGGAAGACTCCTCAACAATCTTCTTCTGCAGTTGATACAACCTTGCTGAAAGTGAGGAGGACTTGAGGAACTTGCTGAAGAAGACTAAGGACTATAACCTTCAGTACAGATTGTTGTTGTTGATTGCCATTGAGTTGAGCATAACTCATAACGACCCTATGTACAAAAGACCTGAAGCCTTTCTATAACTATCATTGTTTCTCAAAGTTCATAGAGTTTCTAGAGGCATGTTGTTTAGGAATTGGATGCCACTCCTGTTCAATATGGATTACATTAAGAAAACAAAAATCTTCACTGGGCCAATATGCAACATCATGATAGATAGAGAAAAGATTGAAATTGTCAGTGATTTAATCTTGCTCAGATCCACAATCAACAACCTTGGTACCAAAAGTCAGGAGATCAAAAGACATATAACTTTGGGAAAGTCTGCTGCCAGGGACCTCTCCAATTTCCTGAAGAACAACTATTTCTGTTTAAAGAATAAGGTGCGCCTTATTCAAAGGTCTTTCTCATCACCTGCTATGCTTCTGATAACTGGACAAGGAATAAGGATGATAGAAGAATTGATGCCTTTGAGTTGTGGTGTTGGATAAGAGTACTGAATATTCCATGAACTGTCAAAAAAGCAGTCAGATATGTCTTGGAGAAAGTGCAACCAAAGTGCTGCTTAGAGGCAAAGATGTTGAAGCTTCATCTCACATACTTCTGGCGTGTTCCTGGGAGAAACTATTCTTTGGAAAGGGACATCATATTTGGAAAAGCAGAGTCAATGGAAGAGAGACAAAGTGACACAGTGACTGCAGCAATGGGCTCAAGCATATCTGGGATAGTAAGGATGACACAGGAAGGGACATGGTTCAGATTCATTGTTCGTAGGTTCACTATGAGTCATACTTAACCAAAGGCACCTCACAACAACAACAACCACCTGCACACCAGCAAGGAGCCATGACAGCACAATGGTTAAGAGTTTACTTACTAATTGATAGGTCAGCAGTTCAAAGCCACCAGCGGCATTGCAAAGGAAAGATCTGATAATATGCTCCTATAAAGATTGTTGTTATTGTTATGTAACATCAAGTTGTCTGTGACTCATAGCTAGAACAATAGCTCTGAACTCAGCCCTATCATGAGCCAGTCTCAATGATTCCAACACACCTACCCATTACACTAGTTACTGTGTCAATCCATCTCATCCAGGGTCATTCTCTCCTGCACTGATTGTCCACCCTTCCAAGCATAATGTCCTTCTCCAAAGACTGGTCTCTCCTGGAACAGGGTAGGACTGCACCACAGGATTTCCTAGACTGTAATCTTTTTGGTCTTCTCTAATAGAGCACATTTAGAGTAGACCTATAAAGATTATAGTCTAGGAAATAGCTTAAGTCAGAATTGACTTGAGGGCACCCACGACAATCTATGTACTGGGTTATGTGATTAATGCAACAGATGGAACAATGAAGGAGAAAGATAAGGATCCTGTTCTCACGAAGATTACATTCCAGTCCCTAGCCCACTTCTCCAACCACTGTCCACACTCTTGTTGAACAACCTCATTTCCTTTTTCAGTTTTAACCTCAGGGAATAGCTGTATTCCAATGCAAAATGGTACATTGACTAGGTAAGTCAACAATCAAAAGGTCTTTCTGCAGCGCAAAGAGGAGCAGGGGGAGAGAGGGAGAGAGACAGACAGGCAGACAGACAGACATTGACTTAATGGCTTTTGGCCAGTCAGACATGAAATAATCTTTATTACCCATTCCCAGCCAAAATAAGAGAGGAAGAAATAAAAGCCAGTTGTTGCTCCCTGATGCCTCCATTCCCCTTCAGGAGCCTGGGTGTCATCAGGGGTTTATGATCACCTGAAAGTTGGTAATTCAAATCCACCCAGTGGTTCCATGAAAGAAAGCCCCAGGAAACAGCTTCTGTGAGAATTGTTAGTTGCTGTGGAGTTTATTCCAGTTCATGACAACCCGGTGTGTATAGCATAGTGTCACTCCACAGGGTTTTAAAGGTTGTGACCTCTCTGAAGCAGCTTTATCTTCTGGCCTTTAACTGCAGACTTTTGGCCAGTAACTAAGCACTTAACCATTTGCACTATGGGGTGGTTATGAATCAGGTACTGATTTGATAGCAACCAACAATAACCAGCTCCCATTTTATTTTTCTGTACCATTCAGACACTCAACTAGATTCTACAACAGTGAACTCCCTTTACAGTCTCTTGCCATATGTGGGAATTTTCTTTTCTTTCCCATAAAAGGCACTGAATGATCCCATCAAGTTTGGAGGTTATTATATTGTCAGCTCTGCCACCCCCTCACTTACATGCAGTTACAGAAAACAGCGGGAGTGTCTCTACCAAGTGAATGCTTGTCAAATCCTCCCAGATTGCTAGTGAAGAAAAATGATGACTGAATACACTAGCAATAACAAAAGTGGCTTTAAAAAAAAACAAAACACCCCAAAACTAGACAAGTATTTGGGGGAAAAATGTAAATGAAATGGCTAACTATTCATCACATTAAATAAGAAATTGATGTAAGAAGACAATAACAATGATAGAAAAGAATTTGTGCAAAAGATGCCAAATTAAAAAAAAACCGACATCTGTTTATGATATAAATTGTTTGTGATGTAAACTTAGGACAAGTTTTACTACTATTACCCTTGTAATTCACTACATTTTTATAGTCTAGAGGAAAAAGCCTGTTATCACTTGTGGACAGAAAATAGTATCTATGAGAAATATTGCAATTCATGAGAAAGATGCACTGAGATAATGTGTTCTTTTGCAAAAGTAATTCTCCTTTCACATTATGGACACATGTTGTTAGGTGCTGACAAGTTGAGTATAACTCACAGCAACCCCCATATAGAGGACAGACCTGAATCCTGTCCTTACCTGTGTCATGCACACCATCTATGACACACTTGAGCCCATTGCCACAATCACTATGCATTTCCATTTCATAGAGGGTCTCTCTTTTTTTTGCTGACCCTTCACTTTGCCAAGCAAGGTGTACCTTTCCAAAGAACAGCTTCTTCTAGCAACACGCCCAAATTATGAGAGATAAAACCTCGCCACCTTTGTCTCTCAGGAGCACACTGGCTGCCCTTTCTCCAATGCATGTCCATTTGTTCTTTTGGCAGTCCATGGGATATTCAGCACTCCTCTCCAGCACCATAACTCAAAGCATCAATTCTTCTGTCATCTTTATTCATTGTCCAGCTCTCAGATGGGTAGCAAGTGATTGAAAAGACCATGGCCTGAATCTGGTGCACTTTAGTCTTTAGACTGACATCATTACTATTCAGTGTTTTGGAGAGATGCCTGCAGCAGACTTGCCCAATGCAATATATCTCTTGATCTCCTGACTGCTTCTATCAAGGGTGTTGATTGTTGATCCAAGCAAGCTGAAATCATTGACAATTTCAATCCTTTCTCCATCTATCACCTAATGGTGAGGATTTTTATCTTCTTGATGCTTGTTTGTTGTTGTGTACCTTTGAGTTGGAACAGACCCATAGCTGAACCACCAGTGGGTTTTCTGAGGCAGTTAATCACACACATGAAAAATGCCCATGTTTCTCCCAGGAACAGCTGGTGGGTTTGAATTGCTTGCCTTTAGGATTGCAGAACAGCTTCTTAACACTATACACTTCCTGACATTTTTCATTGTTAACTACTTCTTTTTGGTGCTGTGAGTCTGTGTATATCCTATAATAATTTCTCAGCGAATTAAAAGATTTTCATGTGGAAAAAAGGCAAAAAAATACTAAAAATAAAGGAGAATTTTACTTTAACTGTTGTATAACTAGCACCTAGAATAGAGGTTAACATACGTATGTTGATTGTTGTTGTTGTTACGTGCTGTCGAGTTGCCTGGAACTCATAACGACCTTATGTATGACAGCCCTAACCTCTGCTCTATCCCTTGCCAGTCTTATTGTCTCCAACACACCTATCCCCATTACCCAGTCACTGAATCAATCCAACTCATTGAGGGTCTTCCTCTCCTGCGCTGTCCCTCCACCTCAACCCCCACCCCAAGCATGACGTTCCTCTTCAAGGACTGATCTTGCCTTGCAGCATGTCCAAAGCATATCAGATGTAGCTTCAGAATCCTTGCCTCCAAGGAGTAGCCTGAATTCATCCTGTCTAGGATGAACTTCATTGTTCTCCTAGAAGCCCATGACATATTCAATACTTTTCTCCACTACCACAGCTCAAAGGCATCAATTCTCCTATCATTTCTAGTCATTGTTCAGCTTTGTGATGCACAGCAAGTAATTGCAATGACCATGGCCTGTATCAGGTGCACCTTAGTCTGCAGATTGATGTTGTTGCTCTTCAGGACTTTGGCAAGGTCTCTGACAGCAGACTTTCCCAATGCAATTCGTCTTTTAATTTTCTGGCTGCTGGTACCAAGAGCAGTGATTGTGGAGCCAAGCAAACTGAAGCTATTAACAATCTCAATCTCTGTTTCATCTATCATGATGCTACCAGTTGGCCCCGTGGTGAGAATCTTTGTTTTCTTGATGTTGAGCATCAATCTATATCGAAGGCTACTGTCCCAGACCATCTGTTGTAACAGCTTCAGGTCCTCCTCAATTTCAGCAAGCAGGGTTGTGTCATCTGCATAACACAGATTGTTGATGAGTCTTTCTCCAGTCCTGATGCCACGTTTCTTCTCATACAGCAGAGCATCCCAGATAATCTGTTCTGCATATAGATTGAAAATATATGGAGATAGAACACATCCTTTGTGCACATTCTTCTCAATTTTGAACCATGCAGTGTTTCCTTGCTTTGTTCTGATGACTGCCTCCTGGTCCAAATATAGGTTTCACATAATCACCATCAAGTGTTCTGGGATTCCCATTCTTCTCAGAGTCAGCCACAGTTTATTGTGATCCACACAGTCAAATACCTTTGCATAGCAAATGAAACACAGATAGACATTCATTCCTCTGGTACTCTCTGCTTTCAGCCAAGATCCATCTGACTTTAGCTAAAATATCCCTTGTACCATGGCCTCTTCTAAACAGCCTGTACTTCAGGCAGTTTTTCTGTTGATGTGTTGTGTTGATGTTCCAGTCATTTTTGGATAATCTTCAGAATCTTGCTTGCATGAGATAGCAAAGATACTGTTCAATAATTTTCACAATACTCTATAGAATAGACATTAGCTCACTCATTGCCAGTCAAAACCAACTTCTAGCTGACCCTCCAGCCGGTTCCCAAGGCTGTAAATCACATGGGAGGAGATTACTGTCTTTCCCCCTCAATGCCACCGGTAGAGTAGAGCTCCCAGAAAGGCACCATTTTTGGATTAGTAACACAACTCTCTACTGACTATGTTAGCAGAAAAAGTGAGGAAGAGAAACCACTCATTGCCGTCAAGTTGGGACACTCTCATAGTAGACTTTCCAGTGGAGTTTCAGAGGCAGTAAAGGGAACAGGAGGAGACTGCCTATTTTTCTTCTGTGAAACAACAGGTATAGTCACACTGCATGCCTTGGGTTGACAGCACAGCTCCTTAACCACTAGGCCACCAGAGCTCCCTTTCAAGAGGCGATGTGAGAGAAAACATTTTTTGAGGTTATCTAATAGTTAAACAATTTACATACAATCTTATTGAAAGCACTCCTACGTGATAAGCAAAAGATAAACAACAAATGAAGAAAATAGTCTGCTCAGAGAAGAAATGTCAATATTTATTAAACATGAAAAGCTGCTCAAATGATTTAGCAGTCAAAGAAATGCAAATTAAAAGAAGATAGAGTTATCCTGGCTCAGATTGAAATAAATGCCCAAGATTGAAAATATTCAGTATTGTTGAGTGTGTTATTGTTGTTAGCTGCTCTGGAGTAGAATCATGGTGACTTCAAGCTTGAAGATATCCTCCCAGTCTTGCCTTACTCCTGTGAAGATATCCTATGACTGCTGTCAGGTCTATTCCAACCCAATTGTCTCATAAGGTTTCCAAGGCTTCCAAGTATTCATAACTATTTTCAGAAACAAGGACCATCACATTTTCTGAGTAGGTGGCAGGTTAAAGTCAACCATTGTCCATTGCACCACCAGGGCTCCTGATGAGGCTTAAGGGAAAAAGACATTCTTTACCAGTGTTGATGTGAGATTCAATTGCTGGGGGAAAGTTAATAAAAAGAACCCAAACTCATTGCCCTTGAATCAGAACTCATTGACACCTGACCTCACAGTAGGTTTGCAGAAGGTTGTAAACCACAAGGAAGGACATTTTCCATTTTCCTCCACAGAGCAGCTGGTATATTCCAAGTGTGAGAGAGATTCCACCCTCACGTTAGCAGCACAATTCCCTACGGACTGTTCTACCAAAGCTCCCTGAGAAAAAGGTAAGAGGGAAGTAATATACAACCTCCAACAACAGTCTTTATATGAAGAAACCCTAGTGGTACAGTGATGCACATGCATCTATTTGTTTTGTTGCTTTGATCAGGCAGAAATAAATGGAAATAAATTAATGCCTGGATATCCTACTTAATAAATCCCTGTATGTCACTGTTGTGTGATTTCCTGAAGGCATGTTCTCAAAGTAACCAGGGAAACCTTTGTGTTCCTCTTGGTGATGCCATAGATTGATTGGCCCCTTATTCATTCCTAACATAATTTTCTTGGACCCATCTAGTTTATAAAGCCCAATGTTGTTATTGTTAGGTTCCCTTGAGTCAAGTACAGCTCATAATGACTCTATAAACAGCTGACCTGAACTCTGCCCTATCCTGTGTCATCCTCCACATCGCTGACACACTACTGTTTATTACAGAAATCACTGCATCAAACCATCTCATTGAGGGTCTTCATTTCCTTTGCTGACCCTCCATCTTTCCAAGCATGATGTCCCTTTCCAAGTAATAGCCTAGCCTAGCTGTATGTCCATCTTTGAGTCTAAAAAGCATGCTGGTTGTATTTTCCCCAAGACATATGTGTTTATTCTTTTTGCAGTCCATGGAATGTTCGGTAAGTACCCTTCTCCAGCATCACAACTCAAATGCATCCATTCTTGTTCTCTCATCCTAATTCGTTGTCCAGTTCTCTGATGCATAGAAGGTGTTGGAGAAGACAATGTACTGAATCAGGTGCACCTTAGTCTGTAAATGGACATCATTGTTCTTCAGGGTTTTAGAGAGGTCCTTGACGGTGGACTTGCCCAATGCAATATGTCTACTGATTTCTTGATTGTTGGTACTAAGGGAGTTAATTGTTGATCCAAGCAAGATGAAATCATTGACAACTTCAATCCTTTCTCTATTGTAATGTTGACTGTTGGTCCTGTGGTGAGGACCTTTAATTTCTTGATGTTGGGATGTAATCCATACCAAAGGCTATAGTCCTTGATCCTTGATTTTCTGCAGTAAGTGTTGCATATCCTCCTTATTTTCAGCAAGCAAAGTCAAGTCATCTTCATAATGCAGATTGTTGATGAGTCTTCCTCCAATCTTAATGCTGCATTTTTTTTTAAAGTTAATTCCAACTCACAGCAACCCTTCTTCCATTGGGCTTCTGGGACTGTAAATTTTCAAAAGAGGAGACTGGCTGTCTTTCTCCTTCGAAGTGACTAATGGATTCAAACGGCTTACCTTTTGGTTAGCAGTCCAACACATTACAAATTGCCCAACCAGAGGCCTCCTTTATAAAGCCCCAGAAATGCAAAATACAACCACGTCCTCTTGCTCAGTTCTTGAAGTGCCTATGTGAGGGGCTTGGCTAAGGAAGTGAATTCTGTGGGAAATTTTTGCTGACGTTTTGCTTTTCTGAGAAAAAGACAGCTGCAGATATTACCATAATCTTTACAAGTTTAGCTTTAAAACACTTACCTATCATCAACTCAATCTATAAGAATAAAAATAGTCATTTCAATGAACAGCTATGATTTGAAAGCAAAGGGGAATAATGGTAGTTACAGGCTAACATCAGCCTTCTTCATTCATCTCATTCCTTTATTTTGTTTCATTTGCACAGTATTGAGAAAAATCTCAATTCAGGAAGATAAGTAGTTGTAAATGTTGGAATTTGTTTACTCTTTCAATTTCAGGTTTGAGGTTTGAAACGAGAATTCTAAAATTTTTCTTCAGAGTAGAGTTAGTAACAATAGCACTTAATTCCTACTCTTGTTCCTTAGCTGATAAATGTACAATCTAGAGGAAAGTAATTAATAAACCAGTCCTTCAGCTAAATATTCATCGCTGGAAGGAAAATACAATTATATGATCAACAGCTCAGAACCTAGAAGTAAACTTTATAGTTTCAAATCCTGGAACAACTACTTATTAGCTGAGTACCTCTGTTTGACTGTCCGGTCTATAATACAATCAAAAGCCAGAGAAAAAGAACATCCTCAGCAAGATGTGTTGACAAGTGACTGGAATAATGGATTTGAGTAGAGCAGTGATAGTGAAAATAGCACAGGATTGGGCAAGGTTTTGATCTGTTGTCCCTAGAATCTCTAGGAATTGAAGCTGACTCTACAGTACCTAACAACAGCAACAACTTTTTTTATGGTTGTGGTCTCAGGTGTTCAGTTATTCCCAAAAGAGAAAGCAGAAGGTTAGAGGTTTGAACTTACCTAGAGCTACTTGAAAGAAAGGTCTTTGTTTTTATTTGATAGGGTTGAAATTCAAGTTTTAAAATAGCGTTAGGCACATCATAATGGCAACTTAAGCAAATATGAGATGTTTAATGATGCCCCATGTCTCTAACAGATATTTATTCAAATTTTTAAAATAGGCAGATATATTTTGCTTGAAATAATGAATATATATAGCTTAAGTTTTATGCATTTGCTCATCAGTTATCTAGTACTAACCCAGCAGCTTCCCATTGCTCAAGGAATGTCTTTAGTTTTTTAAAAGGAAGAAACTCATATTCAAATAACTCAGTGAAGAATCAAATGACTCATAATACGATACAGTATGATACCACAAAAGTTATCCAACTTTTTTAAACATTTCATTGTGGTTTGGATGAAATGATTATTTTAAAATGGGTTGTAGCATGGCGATACAAATCATTCGGCAACTGTATTATTTTACCCAGCATTTCATTTAGCAGAGCCTGTGTGTACTACGTTCGGTACCCATGAGTATAGTTTTGTGTACACAAAGCTGGGCAGGCTTGCGTTACAAAATAACAGTAAGAAGACAGGGTCAGTACAGAACTGTATTGCTTTGTGTCAATGGCATATTTACAAACAAGAGCATGTAAAACTGGCAGCATTATTCAATACATTCGTTTCCTCTGGTGGTGTAGCCCACAGGGAGTTACACTGCTGATCAAAAAGTGACACTCTCTGGCAGTTAAAATCCCTGAGTGGCTCAGAGGGAGAAAGATTGGCAATCTCCTCTCTTGGGATTTACAGCCTCAGAAAACTCACTGATGAGTCAGCTCAATGTAAGTCTGTTCTGACTGAATGGACTTTTTTGAGAGAAGGTAAACATTTGTTGTATGGGGTAGCAGCAGTTTGGGTCTTTTGTAAACTTAACCCACAAGTCCAGTGACAAAGGACAGAGTGAAGAGACTGTGAACTCCACCAAACTATCTATGTATACTCTGAAGGGAGCTCTTGTGGCTAAGTGGCAAGAAGCTGAGCTGCAGTCCTAAAGGTGCATGGTTCAAATCCACCAGCTGCTCCTCGGGAGGAAGATGGGCAATCTTCTCCCATGCAATTAACTGCCTCTGAAAACCCGATGCAGGGTCAGCTATGGGTCAGTTCTGACTCAATGGTATACAACAGTAACAGTCTGAAGTCAGACAATAACCCAGAGAAACATCTATTCCATTTATTAGACTGATCATATTATGTTCTGCTCCTTTAAGGAATGGTACCTAGACCACTGTTTGGCTAAACTCTCAGGATTCATAACCTTGCCACTTTGACCCATAAATTGAACCATCACAGCATGATACCTGTTGTTTCTCTTCACTAGCATACATTCTCCCCTCCTTTCTGTCAGTGTGAGAGTTCCTACTTCCTCTCTTATTTATCAGAATTTTCATAACATGCCCAACTGCCTTGGCAACATCCCTCCTCAGTGAATAAAAGAAGTCTATTATTGTTCTGTTCCTCCCCACCTCCCATGATCAATCAAGAGTTTTAAAGAGTGGCAGGTTTTGTCTTAATACTATTGGTACTATTTACCAAGACTAAAGGCGCCAAAGATGAAGCAATTTGCACACCAAGTCCTTCCTGCCTCTCCCCATTTAAGCAGACTGCTGACTTAATTTTTACTCAGGGAAAAAACCTTGGATGTTTTTGTTGGGGCATGAAGGAAATGAAGACCACATCTACACACCATGCATACACCAAGAAGAAACACAAGAAGCTATTATTAATGTGGGAAAAAGAAAATCCCATTAGATGTCTATTGCAAAGCTATAATGATGTTTTCATTGCGTAGTTGCCCCCTGGGCCTGGGCCTGTATTGCCCTGAGATGCCGTCAACTCGTGCGCCTGCTTCCTGGGTCTAATGGGGACAGTAGTTGACACTGGGAACACAGGGGCTGCCTGGAAGGGGCAGCTTGCTCAGCTTCCATTTCCATGCTTTCGTAGCTGCATTTGATCACATCGTGCTTCCCATAATTGAGCTCTGCAGGTCCCAGGAGAGTTGGGCGGGCCCAGTTCCTACTTCCTTACTTGGCCAGCAATACCTCCACCCCATGCTTGTCCAAACAGCTCCTGAATCAACAGTGCCTCCTGCTTGAAGCCTTCTCTTCATCCCTTAAACTCTCGAGCCCCTCCTTCACACACCAGCAATAGAAGTTAGAGAAAATGATGCTAAGTGATTATACTCTTTCCCAACCTCCAGATGGTGGGCATTATGTGAACCACCGGGCTTTGTGGTGACCAACCAGACTCACCATCTAGACCCTGCCAACAGGGGCTCAGGGTGGCTGCTGGGGCCAGTTACTTCCTGGCTTCTGCACTCAATTCAGACAGTACTTCTAATAGAAATGGTTGTCTCTTCAGCAACTCTTTCCTTTTTTAAAAAATAATAAATTTAATATCAATAAAATCTATATGGTAAAACTTGCCAATTCAAAAATTTTTACACATACAATTCAGTGACATTAATTATCCTCACTATGTTATGCAATCGACATCATTCTTCCCCTCCATTGTTCCACCATCATTCCTGTCTCTCACCCCTGGGGATCACTAATAAGCTTTAGTTTCCATCCCTTTGCCAACATCATATAAGTAGGATCTCATAATACTTGCCCTTTTGTGACTGACTTATTTTGCGTAGCCCGTTTAAAATCCCTCCATGTTGTGGCATGCATCAGGATTTCATTTCTTTTTAGAAATAAAACAGACACGCAAACAACCACAAAAACCCCCCAACTACTGTAACGAATTCTGACTCACAACCTCCCTGTAGGATGCAGTAGAATTGCCCCATAAGGTTTCCAAGGCTGTAAATATTTATGGAAACAAGACTGTCACCTTTTTCTCCTGTTGAGTGGTAGGTGGATTCGAACCACTCACTAGTTAACAGGTCGATGTTTAAGTCACTGAGCCATAAAATCTAATGTTTACGTTATGGAGCCACAAAGATTCCTTTTTATTTCTTTTTGTAGCTGAGTAATACTTGGTTGTTGTGTTGGAGAGGAGTATGGGATAGCCCATGGACTGCCCAAAGAACAAACAGAAAAGTCTTGGGAAAAGTACAGCTAGAGTGCTCCTTGGAGGTAAGGACGGTGAAGCTTCATGTCACATACTTTGGACACATTGTTAGGAGGGGCTGCTTCTTGGAAAAGAACATCAAGTTTGGAAAGCGGGAGGGTCAGCGAAGGGGAGGAAAAGCCCCAACTAGATAAATTGATAAAGTAACTGCTGCAGTGGATTCAAGCGTGTCAGAGACGATGAGGACGGCACAGGAGAGGACAGGATTCCGATGTGTTGTTCACGGGGTCACTGTGAGTCATATTTGACTTGAAGGCACCCAACAGCTGAAACTGTCTTATCCCTTTATCTGCTGACACACATTTAGTCTATTTCAACATTTAGGCTATTGTAAAAAGTGCTACAATGAGAATTGGCACACAGATTTCTGTTTCTACCTCTGGTTTTACCTCTTTTAGGTTAAAAAACCTCAAACTGAGATTTCTGGGTCATTTAGTAATTCTATGGTTAACGTTTCAAGGAACCATCAAACTGGGTTTTTTTTTGCCCTTTAGGTCATTCAGAAGGCCTTAAGAAGGGAACAATGTCTCAAATGGATAGTCCCTCACTCATACTGTGTAGAGACATAAATTGTTTTTATGGTTTTTTTGGTTGTTGTTTTTTTAGATTGTTGTCTTAATATCACCTTCCTCTTCAGAATCTTGTCCATGAGCCCTGCTCAGTCTTTGTGAACTCTAACCGGAGACCTCATGAAGTTGCCCTCTGCTTACTTTTCTAAGTCTATGTTTTTGAGTAAAAACCAAACAAACCAGCCCACTACCATCAATCCAATTCTGAATTGTGATGTTGGTGAAGAATATTGATGACCAAAGGAACAAACAAATGGTGAGACTTTGTCTTACGCACTTTAAGCCTGTTATCAAGAGGAGCCAGGCCTTGGAGAAGGATTTCATGCTTAAAAAGGTTGAGGCTCAGTGGAGGAGAGGAAAGTCCTCAATGAATTGGCTTGATAGAGCAGCTGCAGCAATGGGCTTCAGCTTAGCTAGGATTGTGAGGGTGGCACAGAACTGGGCAGGGTTTCATTCTGCTGTACATAGAATGGCTGAGTGGAGCTGGCCTAACAGAACCTACATGGCCCAACAAACATGTTTCCCAGATTGTCAGTCTTTACAGGAAGAAGCTGCCTATCGTTCTGTCATGGAATTAAAATCCAAACCATTGACTCAAAGCCATTGATTGACCTTTGGATCAGCAGCCCCGCTCATAACACACTGTGCCACTAGGGTTTGGTCTGTGACAAGTGGAAAGTGTCCAATTATCTGCATTGTTTCCTGGCTATAACTGCCAATGGGGCGTCTAATTTTTGCTTTGCCTTTTCTTCTATAGACAGCATGTGTATTTTGTCTCTTGTGTGAGCTATACTGAACTTCTTTCTTCCATATCTGCTTGCTTTGTGTGTTTTGACATAGTGGGTCCAAGTGAAAAGCATCATTGTAACTTTTCCTATATGCTGACCGTAGTGGTTACTCATGGATAACAGTGTGTGGTAGAGCTCCCAAATTAAGGAAGGCTTAGAAGCAACAGTGGCATCCACCTCCTAAACAACATGCCTCTGGAAACTATGAACTTAGAGAAACGACAATAGTTATAGAACAAGGTTCAGGTCTTTTATTCATAGAGTCACTGTGAGTGGTACTCGACTTGAAGGCAATCAACAACAACAACGACACGCACTTTTCTTGTACTTTTTTAATCTTTCTCCATCTCAATTATCAGGATTTCTTTCTTTCATTCCATTAAGGCCTTTATAAGTTATACTATTAAACACACTAGTACTTATTAAGTGCTTACTAAGAAAACAAGCTCTCACTTCACCGAAGACGACATTCAGATGGCTAACAAACACATGAAGAAATGCTCAAAATCCCTAGCCCTAAGAGAGATGCAAATTAAAACAACTATGAGATATCATTTCACCCCAGTCAAAATAGCAAAATTTAACAGAACAGCAAGCAACAAATGCTGGCGAGGTTGTGGAGAAACTGGAACCCTGATTCACTGTTGGTGGGAGTGTAAAATGGTGCAACCCCTGTGGAAAGCAGTATGGCGCTTTCTCAAAAAGTTGCAAATAGAGATACCATTTGACCCAGCAATTCCACTACTGGGAATATACCCTGAAGAGACCATAGCTGACATCCAAGCAGATATATGCACACCCATGTTCATTGCAGCTTTGTTCACAATAGCAAGGAGTTGGAAACAACCTAAGTGCCCATCAACAAACGAATGGCTAGAGAAGCTGTGGTATATTCGCACAATGGAATACTATGCTGCATTAAAAAACAAGGAACTCATGCAATATTATTCAAAATGGTTGACTCTGGAGAACATTATGCTGAGTGAAATATCCCAGTCACAAAAGGACAAATATTACATGATGCCACTGTTGTAGAATGGGACTGTCCTTGGGGTTAGGGAGACACTGAGTAAGATGGGTTCAATAATGTATACTGCACTGAAGCAGAGGAGGGAGAGAACCGTCTAAAAGAGAGATGTAACTAGGTATTTCTGTCATCACAGGAGACTAGAGCGAGGGCTGCATGGTGGAGGGGACCTGGGGGAGGGTTTGTAAAACAATGAAAGAATCTTTTCTTTTACTTTTCCATAATTTTTAACTCATGTACTTATAACTTGTTAGTCAAATTTGTGTCTTCTAGGTTGCAACACCCCCATGATACATCTTCAAGGGTATGAACATGTATGGCCAAGCACAATCAATAAGAGTGCATCTAAATTCCAAAATCAATCTCCATAATAGTCTATGTGTTTCCTACTGCCAAAGGGGCCCTTTAGAGTAGTGAGAGAAGATCTTCACCCTGAAACCCACAGCGTCCCTTTTCAGCAGGAAGTAGCTAAGAGAATACGCCATCCCCTTTTCCTTATGACTCAGGGTGAAGTCTCTCTCAGGGAGGAGTGATAGGGAATGGCAAAGGATACACTGACAAAGAAGATTAATCAGAACTGGCTTTGACAAGCACTGTGGCATTTGGACAAGAACAAACTGGGAGGAGGGTAAAGAGAATAGTGCAACAATGAATGAGTGGAAGCCCAAAATCTCTGTAAATGTTTATGAAAATTAATAAAATATAATTAAAAAAAAAAAAAGAAAACAAGCTCTGATGGTAGTCTGTAGCATGTTGATCTGCTAACCAATAGTCCATGAGTCTCCTGGAGTCAAATCCTCTAGTAGCTCTGAGGAGGACAGATAAACAGACCCCCCTTTTTAAAAAAAAATTAATTTTATACTGGTTTATTTACAAAGTTCCAATACATTGTTTTTCACACCAGATCCTTCCTATTTCTTTCACCACCCCCACTCATCAAATTGTGCCACCCTATGACTGACTAACCTGCCCCCCCATCCTCACCCCTCTGCTTCCACCCACCATTCCCTTGATTCTCATACTCATTCTATAATAATGGTTTGATACAGTATTTGTCTTTGTGGGCCTGAGTTAGTTCACTCAGCATAATGCTTTCCAGTCCCTCCCAAGTTAAGTAGTAATTTACAAAATCATTGCTCCTGTGTGCTGGGTAGCATTCCATCGTGTGAATATACCATAATGTCTCAATCCATTTGGTTGTACATCTGAGCTGTCTCCATGTTCTTGCGATGGTGAATAACGCTGTTAACGAACATTGGTGTACAAGTTTCCATTTGAGCCTCAGTTCTCTTTTTTTGGGAGGTATATTCCAAGCAGCAGAATAGCTGGGTCATATGGAATTTCTATGTTCAGCTTTTTTGAGGAAACATCAAACTGCCTCCCAGAGTGGTTGTACTGTTTTACAATCCCACCAACGATGTCTAAGAATTCCTATCTTGCCATATCCTCTCCAGTATTTACTACTTGCTTTCCTTCTATTGAGATTTACAGTCTCAGAAACCTATGGAGGGTGATTGGAAGTCAAAACTGATTTGATGACAATGTATGTGAGTCCTAAGTTTATTTCTTTCTGAGATAGAAATATGTAGAAGAAAAGGTCCTCCTTAAGGAGACAGAAAACTAGCCTGTTTCTGGTCCTGCTGCTGACAGCAGTATGGTGTGATTGCCCAGATCACCTATCTGAATATCAATTTCTTCAACTAAACAGTAGGAGTAAAAACATCACTCCTGACCCTCAGAAAGATGTTCTGAGGACAAAATGAGGTCAAAGGTCAAAAACGGAATATGCCCAGTACTAGTTTTAAGTTTTACACTAAATTTTGGTATAAAGCAATACTGCTTTTATTGTTGTTAGCTGCTATCAAGTTGGCGCCAAATCCCGGCAATAGAACCAGTGACTTGATAACTGTTATTTCCAGTACTATAGTCTATTGTGATCCATAAGGGTTTTGTTGGCTAACTTTTAGAAATAGATGGCCAGATCTTTCTTCTTTCTAAATCTTAGTCTGGAAATTTTAGTAAAATCAGTTTACTATTTGTGACTTTTTACTTCGAAATATCCAGGGCATGGTTTCTACCATCATGGCAGCATGCAACACATCACAATAACAAACTGACACAAGGTTTGTGTGAAAACTATGCAAGTTTCCATGTAGTGACTGCTACTCTGTGACAGGTACCAAGAAAAGTTCTTAATTTGTTATTTTGTTTCATTCTCACGACAATGCAGTAAAAGATGGTGTCATCACTATCTGCATTTGTACTTAAGCAATATGTGACTTGGTGAGATTAAGTAAGTGACTTTAAAAAAAATCACACAGTGTGTAAAAGGTAAACCAGGATTTGAACCAAGTTTATCTGAGTACGGGCTCTGAAGCCCTATATCACCATGGCACTGTCTAAGCCACAGGTATCACTATTCATTTAGACATTGATGGTGCTGGTATATCTATCCTCCATGAAGTTCAGTGATTAAGATATAGTTAAGTTCCCAGCATACTTGGTGTAGGGACTAGTCATTGGATGTTAGAGTAGGGAAGAATCCCTGGGGAAAATTTGGCTCGGTTTTTCCAGAGTCAAAACTCATGCCATTGACAAAGTGGGAAATAATGTGTAGAGGCAATTGGCATCCTTGGTACCAAAGAGATCAGCCTGTGACGTTTGGAGAAGGCATTCTCTCTAGCTATCTCTAACCTTATCTGTGAAGAAAAAGCTTAAATAAGAAAACCATTAAAGTCTTTGTAAAAAAATACTTTTATTAAATGTGTATTAAGCATAGGGACCTTTAAAAGCGTTTTATGTGCAATCTTAAATTATTTTCACTACCTCAAGAGATATTGTTATCAGTCCCATATTATGGATAAAGAAACTGAAACATAAGGAAGTTTGCCCAAAACCACAGAGAGAAGTGTTCCCATAGAGTAGAGGCAGAGTTAGAACTCTAAGTTGTCTTTCCTTCTATTTTATGAAACTATATTATTATGTCAATTATCTGCGTTATGCAGATGGCACAACCCTGCTTACTGAAACTGAGGAGGACGTAATGTACTTGCTGCAGAGGGTCAAGGACTGCAGACTTCAGTGTGGACTGAGGCTCAATGTCAAGAAGACAAAGATTCTCACCACTGGACCAATTGGCAGCATCAGGATGGATGGCGAAGAGATTGAGATTGTTCACAGCTTCAGTTTGCTCAGCTCCATGGTCAACACTCTTGGCACCAGCAGCCAGGAAATCAAAAAACGTATTGCGATGGGAAAGTCTGCTGTTAGGGACCTCTCTAAAGTACTCAAGAGCAACGGTGTCTCTCTGGAGACTAAGGTGTGCCTGATATAGGCCATGGTCTTTGCAATCACTTGTTATGCATCGGAGAGTTGGACAACGACTCGGGAGGATAGAAGGAGAATTGATGCCTTTGAGCTGTGGTGCTGGAGAAGAGGATTGAATGTACCATGGACTGCCAAGAAAACAAACAGATTCATCCTGGAAAGGGTTAAACCAGTCTACTCCTTGGAGGCAAGGATTCTGGGCCTTTGTCTGACATATTTTGGACATGCTGTAAGGAGAGACAGGTCCTTGGAGAGGGACATCATGCTTCGTAGGGTGGAGGGACAACGCAGGAGGGAAAGACCATCTGTGAGGTGGATTGATTCAGTGACTGGAGTAATCAGGATGAGTGTGTCACAGGCAATGCGATTGGCACAGGATAGAGCAGGGTTTAGGGCTGTTGTACATAGGGTCGCTATGAGTCGCAAACGACTCGATGGCACATAACAACAACATATTATATGTGCTGTAGATAGATGGATAACTACATTTGAAAACTATTACTACTCTAGAAGAAAAAGAAAGATCATGTTTGTTTTTAAGACTGGAGCCCAATGCCTGAGACATCCCTGGTCACTACATAAACATTTGCCTGACTGTTTTATTCTTCATTAAAAAATGAAGTTAAAGAGACATGGAAACAGACAAGGATAAACCCAGAAAAAAAAGAAAAGAATGAGGCTACCTTGCTGAGAGAAATTTATCTGATTCATCCTTCCTAATAAGAACTATTGGACCAGAAAATAATCCAAAGATAAACTAAAATATGGGCCCGTGAAGTTTTGAACCACATTAAAACAACCACAAAAAAATAAGCAATAACAATTTAAAAAAATTGTTTTGGTTGCAGAAGTTTTGACGTATTGACTTTGGCAATGCTTTCTCTATCACTTTGTGCCAATGAAGTTATTAGAATTGAATTGAGAGAGGATGAGGCACCAAGAGAGCAGAGAAAAGATGCTGAGCAGTTCAGTTCAATGACTCCAGTAGCTGATTCTCTGCCAAAGGCTACAATAGTCCCTGAGAGGAATCAGCCAGTCAGTCAAGCCACCCACACCCAGCTCCACATAAGCGGCTAGTAAGATTTCTGTAGGAAACCTGGGGTCTGGGGTCTATAGAAGAAGGAAAAAGATGCCTTCCCCATCATCAAGGACCAGACAGGCAAGAACTGACCAGGCTTGAGAGCAGTGAGGCTTTGCTCTCCTTACTGTCTTCCCTGGGCTGTGGCAAGAAAAGAGGAGGCAAAGCAGGATAGAACACAATGTTATACACAATCTGTGACAGGAAGAAAAAGTGGCTTAATAACCCACAGCCAGATTAATGGAATATTCCTTCTCTCCCCTGGCAGAGTTGGTCCTGTGGTGCCATCACCCGAAAAATGGACTGCTGCTGGAGGAGCTGTGGAGCTAATTAACAACTCTGCCCCCAAGTGTGCCAAAACCCATTTCACTAAAACTGCAGAGATGGAGAGGGTATAGACACAGGCTTAATGAGAAAACCACTAGCATTTTCTGGAAATCTCCATGGCTACTTGGCATCTCTTCTAGCCTCTGAAAACCAAGCTGGTTGCCAGTGAGTTGACTCTGATTCATGGAGCCCTTATCTTGGTCAGAGAAGAACTGTGCTCCATTGAGTTTTCAATGGCTAACTTTCTAAAAGTAGTAGATCCAGAATTTTCCTCACATAATATGGGCATTTTGTCAGAAGGGGTCAGTCTTGGGACATCATGATGGAAAAGGTAGAGGGTCATTAAAAAGAGGAAGACCTCAATGAGATGGATTGATACAGTGACTACAATAATAGGCTTGAGAGAAATTGTGATGACAACACAGTATAGGGCAAGGTTCAGATTTGTTGTTCACAGGGTCACTATGAGTCATAGTTAACTCTATGGCAACTAAAAACAACAAAGATCACCAAGACTTTCTTCTAAAGTGCCTCAGGGTGGATTCAAACTGCCATTTTTTCATTAGCAGCTGAATTCATTAACAATTTGTTTGCAGCAGGTAAGAGGGAGCTCAAGGGAGTTCTGCTGGTCTTGTAGTACTGCAATTCCAAAGCACACATTGCAAACCCACCAGCTGCTCTATGGGAGAAAGGCAATCTCTTTCATGTGCTTTACTACCTCTGAAAACATACTGGAGGGTCAGCTATGGTGATTTACAGTGGCATGTAGCAACAACAGGACGGAGCCCTGGTAGCCTCATGATAAGGATGTGTCCTACATGACAATAGTCCAGAATAAGAGGTGCATAGCAAATTGGACTGGGGGCCAGGGGAGGGAGGAAATTGTGCAACAATGAAAGAATCTTTTTAAAGAGAAAAATTAATAAGGGCAGATAGGGAGAAAAATGTGCAACAATGAATGAATGGAACTCCAAATTTTCATGAAAGTATTAATAAAAAAGAAAAGTTAAATAAAGTTAAAAAATAAAATTAATAGGGGGAAAAGGACATGTGCTACTATCCAAAAGGCATACTGTTCAACTCTATCAGTTGTTATCGGGGGGGGGGGTGGAGAGGAAGATGGTGGATTATCAGACTCTTGAAAATGGATTTTTCTAACCAATGTGTTAGCCCCCATTGAGAACATGATCTCCAGTACCCTAACTGTGGACATATAGCCTTGCAAATCATCAACAGCTGTGGGACAAATAGAGCACTTTCCACACTGTGAGAGATGATGATGGCAGTGGTGGAGAGACTATGAAGAGACTGTGACACTGCTGTGAAGAGACTGTGGCAAGGTGTAACCAGAGGAACCCTGGATATAAAGGTCACAGTTAAAAATTTTGCTTGCCGAATGACTGAAGGAAAAAATGACTTCTAATTACTCTGAGACAAAGTTTGTTGGATGATTGAGGAAAATAGAGGCTTCTTGCATTTCTGCAGCTGAAGTAAACCTGGACTTTCACTAAGTGAGGAATTATATCTTGCTGTTAATCTGATTTGAGACTGCTGGACTAAACCTAGACTTGCATTGTGTGATATCCTTTGCCTCCCCTACGTTTCCTATTCTCCAACCTTCCCCCCCCCCCAATAAACCCCACATCTCTGAGTATAGTCTATGAGTCAAGTTGCAATGAACATCAGACTCCGTGATTGATAGGAATAGTTGCAGGAGCCTGGGAGGTGGCTGTGTGGCTCGTAATGTGGTGTGCTAGATATTATTGATGGGGACAGTTCCCCTTTATAAAGTGGGTAGAAGTCAGACTCAGCCACCTCCAAGTTGACACTGCTTTTTTCACAGATGAGCAATCTCCTCCTGTTCACTTTACAACCTCTGAAAACACACTGGAGGATCAGCTATGTGTTGGTTCTGACTTGATGGCACATAATAAAAACAGCAGGACCCCTCTAGCTCTTCTCTCTCAGTTGGATGTGTTGCCACTCTCTCCTGTGTCTGTTTCTTGCTTTTTCCTTTCATTCAACCCCTGTCACAAACCACAAATCGCCAACCTGCCACTTAACACCTGAGTCTGCATCTCTGGGAATGATTGTACCTTTGTAAATTGGTATAATGATCCTTACAAGGATACGGACTCTTGGATTAGTTTATTTGGATGTATGCACGTGTGCACATATTATTTTTGTACATACTTTTGATGTGACAATAATATTAATAATAAAAATAAAATTTAGTGCTGTCTATTCAGTTCTGGCTCCGAATAGAACAGTGCCATAGGCTTTCCAAGGCTATAAATCTTTACAGGCACAGTCTGCCTTTTCTTTCTCCTTTGAAGTGGTTGATATGTTCAAACGGTCAACCCTTTAGTTAGCTGCTCAATACTTTTAACTAGTATGCCACAAGGGCAAAAATCATCATAGCTAATGTGTATTGAGCACTTTCTATGTATTAGTTAGCCTTAGAAGCATTCACAGAATCTAGAAAATCTACATGGCCCAAAAGGAACAGACTAAACAATAAGAACATAGGAAGCTCCTCAATGAATGTCTAGGTAACCCTGCAGTGCAGCACAACGTACAAAGTTCCACCCACTTGCCTAGACTTTCTAACAGGTTTAATGAGCTTCCAATTGAGCTAAGAGAAGATACAGAATCTAAGAAAGAAAGAACAGAATGAGACAAAAAAGAAACTGTCAAATGTCAAAATGGGATTCTTGGAAATTAAAAGACAGAAAAAAATTAAAAACTCAATAGAAAATCTAATAGAAAGTAGAGCAAAATATCAAAGAAATAGAAAATAGAGCAAAAATAAAATAAAAGGCTAGATTAAAAAGTCCAGTATCCAAAAAATTAATTTCTGAGAGAGAAGACAGAGAACAGAAAGGAGATAATTATAGGACATATCATCATAAAATAGAATTCAATTACATAGTACTGAGAATCATGGCCTAGCCAAACTGACATATATTTAGGGGGACACAGTTCATTTTATGATAACAGCTTTTTTTCATTCAGACCTCTGAAATTCTTGGAGGATTTGACTAAGCACATAAGACAGACTTATTATTTGTCATCAAGTTGGCTTTATGGAGACACATATACAAGATAATAAAACTTTATTGGGTCTTAATGACTGTCGGTCTTCTCACATATGCTGTTATGAGCACAGTGTATTTTGAGAGCTTTCCAATTTCCCAGGATCATCATCTAGCACTATATTCAATGATAGTCTGTTGTGATCCTTATCAATTACAGAGTTAATTTTATTTTGTTGTTATTGAGAAGGTGCACAGAAAAATATATAACATTTTAATAGTTTTCACACTCACAATTCAGTCACATTAATTATCTTTTTAGGGTCACGTAGCTACTCTCATCTCCTTTCCTTCCCATTAATATAAACTCACTGTTCCCTGAGTATCCTTTTTTTTTCTTTGAAGTCTTTAATACTTTTTTTTTATATTTTAATAAAAGTTTATACAGAACTTAGATTTCCATTCATTCATTGTTGCACATTTTCCTCCCTACCACCTCTCTTCAGTTTGCTTTTCTCTTTGAAAAAAATTCTTTCATTGTTGTACTATTCCACACCCCCCATCCCTAGTCTACTTTACTACGCAGCTCTTATTCTGGACTGTTGTCATGCAAATAATACTTAATCATATATTTCTTTCAAGCAATTCCTATTTATTCTTTAGAGTTACTATGGTCAGTTTTATCTCATATATATGAGTCATGTAAGAGTGTAAGTTTCAGAGTAGGCATTCTTTACTGTTGTTATTAGATAACCTTAAGGCATAGCAAATCTGACTCCTAGCAACCTGATGTAGAACAATGTTCAAAATACGTGACATGAAGTCTCACTTCTTCCGAGACAGATATCTTTGTTCTGTTGGCAGTCCATGCTATATTCAATATTCTTCACTAATACCATAATTTAGAGGCATTCATTCTTCTTTAATCTTCTTTATCATTGCCTCACTTTCCTATGCAAATGAAACAATTGAAAGCACTATGACTTGGATCGGATGCATCTTAGCCTTTAATCATTCCTTAAGACATTCTTGTTCTTTAGCACTGTAAAGAGATCTTTAATTGCAGATCTGCCCATTAGGATATGAATTTGATTTCTTGACTGCTGCTTCCAAAGATGTTGATTGTGGATCCAAGTAAAATGAAACCTTTGACAAATTGAATATTTTCTCCACTTATGATGTTGCTTATAGGTGTGCTTGTGAAGATTTTTGTTTTCTTTACATTGAGGTGTAATCCATAATGAAGGCTATAGTCTTTGAGCATCACCAATAAGGGCTTCCGGTTTACTCATAGAAACCCTAAATGACAGACTAGAACTGACCCACTGAATTTTCTAGGCTATAATCTTTACAGAAACAGACTACCCATGTCTTTTCTCCCATGGAGTACCTAGTGGATTTGAACTACTTATCTTCTAGTTAGCAGTGAAACCCTTAACTACTAAGCCATTGTGATGTGTGGAAAAATCTCTAGTTTCTACCTACCAGTAGTGGAATGGACAGAAAACGGTGTTATATATATCATAAAAGTTACAAAGATTTTACTAGTGATTGCAATGACAAGAGAAAGAACATAGAGTGAGAAAAACTAGATATAAAAGAACACATATTAATATGTTCCTGTTTATAAGAGGAGAAATAACAGGTAAAACTATTTGGTAATGATAAAGGATTAGAATGAAGGTTACTTTGAGATGAGATACTAGGTGGATTCCAACCACCAAACTTAAAGTTACTGACCAGAAGAGCCCTGAGAGACCCTTCTAGAGGGCTGGAAATATTTTCTGTTTCACAGATGTATAGATACACAAAAATTCAATTGTATACTTTTGTTTCATTTGCTATATACAACTCATTCCTCAATTCTTTTTTTTAAAAAAAAATTATTTAGTGGCTTAAAAAGGTTATTCAGATTAGTAGAGGAATACAGTCAGGATGGTTTCTGAAATGTACTCACAGGTACCTCAGGCTTAAGCCTCACAACTTTAGAACAGTTTTAAAAAGTTCTCAGTTCTGCCAATATTGCATTCTCCTAGCCCCCAGTCTAAGCCAGTATTACAAAGTTCTCAGTCCTGCCAATATTGGGCCTCTTCGCAATTGTTCCGATAGTATAGCAGTTGCAAGGTCCTGTCTCACATTAGGTCTCTATTTTGGCCATGACTGCTCTTTTCTTGGTGGTCAGTTTTCTTTGTTGCTGGTGGTGGGGAGCTGTCAAAGGGCATCCTACATTCTTGTGTTTCTTTTTCACTAGGACAGGGAAGGTCTGTTCCTTAATTCTACAAAGTACTACAAACTACGTTCTGGAATTGCCCTGGATCACAACAAAAATGTTTAAGCTGGAGTTCCTACCTCAAAAACTGTTTCCAGAAGATAAGCACTGAAACAACTGTAATGTGAAGCAATGTGTGGAGAATGTTAGGCCAGAGGTCCAAGTCAGGGTCTTAGAATGCAGTATAGGGAGGAAGGTGGATCATGGGGCATTTGAGCTGGGCTCTGAACGTCCTCAACATTATTGCACCATCAATTTCTTTTATAAATCTCCTCTTAAAACTCCTGTGTGAGCAAATCTGTTCAAGTCTTCTTTACCTTAAATCCTTTGCAGGCGTTGAGTTTTCCTCCACTGTCCACCCTGCCAGATCCCTGCATAGCACAGGCTGCATTTGCAGGGGGCAGATACTAACCTAAGGTTGGTGGTTCAAACTCACCCAGAAGCAAGAGAGACCTGAAAATTCACTTCTGTGAAAGTCACAGCCAATAAAACCTTCTGAAGTACAGTTCAGTAAAACACAAGGTCACAAAGAGTTGGAATCAAATCCTACTACACTGCCGTAGTGGTAAAGACAGCATGGTACTGGTACAATGACAGACACATAGATCAATGGAATCGAATTGAG
>NW_006400012.1:493816-502440 GCF_000299155.1 Elephantulus edwardii
AAAAAGAGTTGGAATCAATGCAAACGCAATGAGTTTGACTTTGGTTTTCCCACACTCTCGCTCTTCTTTTCCAGGCTAAATGCCTGGATGGACTGATGGGTCTGTACTCTGTCACCACTTCTTGGCTTCCCATTCACTCCATGGCCTAGTGCCTTCTAGCTTTTCACACATCTCTTCCAGATAGCCTTTGGCTTTGGCCAGCAAGAATAGTCATGAGCCAGATTTAATAGCTCACTACCGCCTTCACATTCTCTAACTATAATTTTATGTTGGCTATGACTTCTTTCTTCCACAGGCCCTCTTGCTGAAGCAAGAGTTTCAGTTTCCTTTGCTCATGGTATCTCCTTAAGCATTGGCTTTTTAATTCATTCTTCTGTTCCTGTTTTAGGCTCTTCCTTATCAAGCTTTCATCCTGATCTGCTGCTGTCTTTGGGCTTTAGAATTCCCATATCTTATCTTTGAACTTAGATGCAGATAAATGGCCAAATTGGGGGGGGGGTGTCTATATTTTGGATGCCTCACACAAAACGTACATATTGAAAGACTAATCATTATTTTCTCCATCCAATCTTCCTTTAACCCTCAGTTAACACTGAATAAGTGGGTCTTCTCTTTTAGAGGCAACTAAGAAGTTAAATCTCTTCTTTTACACCTTTTCCCCCTTCCATATACCTCTTATAAGCAATATCTATTGGTTCTACCTTACTTTATGTCCTTCCTCAAATGCCTTTGAGGTTTTAAATATGTTCTGTCATTTTTAATCCTAGTTCTCTGTTTTAGTTGTTAGTCATTTCTTCCCTGGATACTGTAATAGTCACCTCACTCATCTTTTTCTAGTCTTACTCCCATCAAATCCATCAACATGAAGAGCTCCCTACAATTTGAATCTCCTCAGACTTGTTCTGGACTTTTGCAGGGTCAACACTCAACTGCTTAGCCTGAAACACCACCTTTGATGATTCATCTTTATCTTTCTGGACTCAGCTCTTCTCTGAGTGAAGCCCTTCTTTTTTGTGTTCATTTCCGCCTTGGACACCTGGTTGTTCATCACCTACTGTCCCCTGCTGGTAGAGGTGGACCCTCTGTTCTTCCTGTTTGCACAACATCTACAATATTGGAAAAAATTGTCTTTTGTTCCTGCTGTCTAAATTCTGTGAAGAGAGGTATTTTGTCTTACTTATCCTATCATTTGTCTTATTCACCCGATGTCCTAAACCCATGGCTCAGAGTTGGCGTTAGAAAACATTTGTTTTCTAAATGGATAAATGTTTGGTTCTTGAGAATATGGACTATTTTGTCTCAAAGATGCATAGCTCAGCAACTGCATTTCTGGCACTGTCACTGTTTCTATTTCTGAATCCAATTGATACTACACAAAACTGTCCAGATTAGAAACTGCAGTAAATGGAATGGTCCAGCAACTTCCTCACAATGCAAATACTCAGTGCTTGCAAGATTGTTGCAGTATTAAAAGGATCTAACTAGACATTTTTTAATTTTACACACGGTTAAAAAAAATCAGTCTCATATGCTGCCTTGAGTTCTTTCCCTAATCTTTGAAAAATCCTTTTTTTCCCTACTCCATTCTCTCACCCCAGTTCATGTTATTATTGTTCTGTGCCAATGAGAGGATTTAAATTTATATCGATCTCATATGAGAGTAGAGCTGCTCTATGGGACTTCCTAGGCTATCATCTTGACAGGAGAATCCAGGTGGCATGATGAGTTAAACCTAAAACAGGCTACTAAACAAAAGGTGGGTGGCTTGAATCCACCAAGCTCTCCTCAGGAAGAAAATAAGACAGCCTGTGAAAACCCTATTGGGAAGTTCTACTTTGAACTGCAGGGTTGCTTTGAATTGGAATAGACTCTATGGGATGCAGTAGATTTAATTTCGGGTTGTATTGAATCTTTACAGAAGAACATCACCAGGTTTTTATCTTCTTTTTTTGTTATATGCTATTCAGTCAGTCAACTACAGCTCATAGTGACCCTACAAACAACAGCTTTGAATCTTGTCCTATCCTGAGTCAACTTCACCATCTTTGACATATCTGACCCCATTGTCACAGTCACTGTGTCAATCTACCTAATCCAGGGTCTTCCTCTCCTGTGCTGACCCTCTAACCTTCCAAGCATGATGTATTTCTCCAATGACAGGTCCTTCCTAGTTACATACCCAAAGTATGAGAGATGAAACTTCAAAATCCCTGATTGTTGCCTGGTTTTACCTTCTCAAGGACAAATTTACCTGTTTTCTTGGCAGTCCATGGTATATTCAATATCCATACCTTTCTCCAGCACCATAACCCAAAGACATTGATTCTTCTTCAGTCACCCTTATTAATTGTCCAGTTCTTAGATGCATGGCAAGCAATTGAGAAGACCATGACCTAGATCAGGGAGCTCTGATAGCAAAGGGATAAGAAATTGCCCTACCAACTCAAAGATACATGGTTCAAAACCACCGCTCCATGGGAGAAAGATAGGCAATCTTCTATGTAATATATTGCCTCCAAAACCCCACTGGACCTTGTGTTGCTGTCTTGTCTTGGGAATCCCCGCCATCCACATCATTTTATCTGCATATTTGCTTGTCTTTATGTATTGCTCTGAAAGGTATCATCTGCTGGAGGGTCAGTTCCATCTAGATGGTACACAATAACAACATGGCCTTAATCAGGTACACCTTAGTCTCTAGACTTACATCATTGTTCTTTAGGACTCTGGAGAGGTCCTTGACAGTAGATTTTTCCAAATGCAACTCATCTTTTAATTTCCTGACTCTTGGTGCCAAGGGTTTTAAGAGTGGATCTGAGCAAGATGAAATTGTTAACAACCTCAATCTTTTCTTCACCCATCATGATGTTGCCTATTGGCTCTTTGTTTTCTTGATGTTGAGCTGCAATTCATATTGAAGGCTACAGTCTTTGATCTTCTGCAATGAATACTTCACATCAAAAGCCAGGCTGGGAGGCCCAGAACTTCATTTTCATAGGAGAGCACCTTAATAATGGACAGGAATGATGGGACCCTAAGTCATCATATTAAGGGTTAGTTGGAGATCTCCCCTTGTGTGCCCTTACTGGTGGGGCCAATGCGACAATCACTGACAGCCTCCTGCCAAGGCCAATCTTCAGGACTCCTGGACTTTGTGTCACTGTCTTGATGTGGGAATCTGTGCCACTTATGTCATTATATCTGTATGTTTGCTTGTTCTCATAGTTTGCTCTTAAGGATATCGTTTATTTGTTTACTTTCTGGTTGGATTCAAAACATCAACTTTTAGGTTTAACAGCTTAATGCTTAATCATTTTCCTACTAGGGTAATTTCAATTCTGATTAGCAACACTGGAAAAAATCACACTTCCAAGAAATCCAAGAGGTCAATCATGTGAACACATGAATTGCTATATGGGCCAGAACCCAATGTCCCAGCGACCCAGAGTTTTCCTTTGCTAATGGTCCTGTGAAATGCTGGTGTCCTTGTTGGTGGCAAAGGCAAAAAGTGAGAGGACCAGAGGCTATCTTGGCAATGGCAGGAATACATGTGCCCTGGGTGTTACTTAAGGAGAATTCCACTGAGCAGTGTCTAATCTCCACTGCCATCTCATCACCAGCTGTGCAAGAGCACTCAACAATTTAAAACTAATTGCTGTAGGTGCTATTTTATGTAGTAATGGCTCTGCATGGGGCACCACACACAAAGGTCAGCCAATCATAATTTGACTGAAACTTTTTCTGACGTAGTTTTTACACTCACCCTCAACTCCCTCTTAAAGAATGAGCTCTGTGGGTCTAATACATGCTGGAAACAAAACAGCATTTCCTTTGATTTACGCTTCAAGTCCTTGTTCTTGAACCTTAGGGCTCCCTCCCTAAATCTGCAAGTTCACTGTGCGCACAAGGACGCCCTAACGCCAGCTGTGTGTCCTGTCCTGTTGAGATTTTCCTGACAACCACATAGCCCCCTTCAGCCTTCAACTTTCCAGACTGAGGTAAATATATAGTGTCTGGGAGAAGGCCCACATACTATAAATATTGAATGATGATTATGGAGCTGAATGATGATAAATACTGCCTCTAAAAGGAGGATTCAAATTGTTTCCATGAGTCTGAGATGTGAGAATTAACTAATAAATTGTTGCCAAACACAGCATTGAGATAAAACAAATGAGCGTGCTGAGGTCCCCTTTGGTACAGGGACACGTGTTCATTTGTCTCTACATCTTCTCTTTATGATTTCTGTTTCTAAGAGAAATATTTCCTTCATGTGCACTGCCTTGGTGAGAAGCCTGAATATCTTGCTGAACCTTCTGGGGACATTATTATTCTGTAGATATTTTTGTTCTACCATTAGGAGGAACAAAGAGAGAAGGAAGACAGGAGAGGGGAGAGGGAAAGAAATATTCCCAGATCCTCTTTTGTGCTAGGTAGGCCCTGATGCTATTTTACATGTAGTATATCCTTCGTTGTTGCCTCATAGAAATCCCGTGAGCTGCAACTCCGTGAGTTTTCCAGGCTGTAATCTTTAAGAGGACAGACTACCAAGCTTTTCTCCCATGAAGTTGCTGGACGGGTTCAAGTCAGCAACCTTTCAGTTAGTAATTGAGCACTTAACCATTGTACCTCGAGGGCTCTTTTCATCCTCATAATGATCTATGAAGTAGATAGGTGTCTCTGTTATGCAGAAAAGGAAACAAAGAGTCAAAATGACTGGGCAATTTACTCAGGGTGCAGAGAGTATTGGCTTAGACTTTAAAGATAGGACTAGAGGAGCTCAAAATTAATGTCCTGTCAGTAACATCATCCTTGGAGAGTACCCTGGGATGGAGTAGCCTCACATGACATGGTTCTCTGTGCCAGTCCAGTAAGTATACCCTCTTTTCTATCCCCAACAGTGCCCTCAGCTCCCAGCCAAAAACCCCCAAACAAACAAACAAACCTCCATCAAAAACAACACTCTGAAACAACATTATCATTAAGTGATTTTGACTAATGGCAACCTCATATGCTACACAGGATGGTGTGGTCCTTAGGGAACTGTGCTACAATCTTCCTACCAGTTCCAATCCACCATTAGCTCTGATGGAGAAAGATGGACAATCTTCTCCTGTGGAGCCTTGGAAATTCTTTGGAGCATCAGCTCTGGTCTGTTCTCAGTCAACAGCATTGATTTGACTCGACATGTGTTACCTAGTATAACTGCTCTAGTAGAGTTTTCTTGGCGGTATTCTTTATGGAAAACAAGTGCCAGGGCTCTTCCCACAGTGCCACCTGGAAGGGTTGGACCACTCACCCTAAAGTCAGTAATGGAGTGCAAACTGCTTACATCTAGTAAACTTGTTTTAAAAAGAAAATTTTATTTTACGTTTTGGTGTGGTGAAATAGATCATAGTTTTTCTTTTTTAAATAAAATTTTATTTTACTTGTGATTTAAACAAAAGTTTACAGACAAGTTAGATTTTCATTCATTCATTGTTGCACTTCTTACCTCTGTTCCTTTCTTCCCCCTCCCCCAGTTCACTTTAAAAAAATATTTATTCATTCTTGCACAATTACCTACATCCCACCCCCTCACCTCAGTCCTCTTTGCAAAGATGTACCTCTTTTTCTGGGCTATTGTCTATTTATAATGACTAATCACATATGTCTTTTAAACAGTTTTTACTTCGATCTGTTCCAATTCAACATTCATTGTCTATCCACTCTTATCCTATTTTCCTCCTAAACTGCCCATGTCAGACCTACTTTATAATAGTGGTGTCATGCAGTATTTGTCCTTTTGTTACTGAGATATTTCACTCAGAATGATGTCTTCTAGGGTCCCCATGTTGTATAATGTTTTAAAAGTTAATTGTTTTTCAGTGCTGATAATATTCCATTGCATGCATATTCCATAGTTTTTCTATCCATTAATTTGTTGATGGGCTCTTCGGTTGCTTCCATCTCTTTGTTATTGTAAATAATGCAGCAAGAAACATGGGTGTACATGCACCTGTTTGAATGGTGGTTCTGGCTTCTTTGGGGGGTACTGCCAGTAGTCACATTGCTTGTCTCATGGTATTTCTATTTTGAACTTTTTGTGAAAGCTCCCAAACATTGAATAAGGGTTCCAATCTCTCCATAACCTCACCAGCATTTGTTGTTTACTGTTTGTTGAACTTTGCTATCATTACTGGCTTGAGATGATATCTCGAAGTTGTTCTTATTTGCATCTCTCTGAGAACTAGTGCTTTTGAACATTTATTCATGTGTTTGTTTTGCATCTGAATGTTTTCTTTGGTGAAGTATTCATATTCTGTGCCCATTTTTGCTAGTATTCTACTAATTTTAGATATGAGTCTCTTATCAGATCTATCATTACCAAATATTTTTTCCCCAGTCTGTGGCTCTCTTTTTACCCTGTTGGAGAAGTTTTTGGATGTGTACAGGGATTTGATTCTTAGAAGGTCTATTTTGTTCTTTCCTGGATGTAGGTTTTTAATCATGCTTAGAAGACTATTTATATTATGGATTAGGGCTCTAGAGTTCTTCCAAGCTTTTCTCTAATGAAATTTATAGTCTTTGGTTTTACCCCTACATCTTTGATCCATCTTTATTTGGTTTTAGTATATCATGTGAGGTGTGGGTCTTGCCTGAGTTTTCTACAGTTGCTTTTCCAATTTTGCTAACACCATTTGTTAAAAAGACAGTCATTTCCCACTTAACTGATTTTATCTCCTTGTAAAAAATCAGTTAAGCATAGATGGATGAGCTGATTTCTGGGTTCTCAGTTTTATTATTCCATTGATCTATGTGTCTATCACTGTACCAGTACCATGCTGTCTTGACCACTACAGCTGTGTAATATGAGTGTTTAAAAATTAATTTTAATGAAAGTTTACAGAGATTTAGGATTTCTAGTCATTCATTATTGCACTTTTCTCCCTGCCCACCCCCTCTGCCCCAATTCACTCTTCTCTTGAAAAGTAAAAGAAAATCTCTTTCATTGTTATGCAATCCCTCACCCCAAGTCCACTCCACTGTGCAGCCTTCATTCTGGACTCCTGTAATGACAATAATACCCAATAATATATCCCTTTTAAACAGTTCTCTGCCTCATATGTTTCAATGCAGTATACATCATTTCTCCCCTCCTTCTCTGTCTTCCCTCAACCCCAATGTCAGTCCCGTTTCACAACAGTGGCCCTATGCAATATTTGTCCCTTTGTGATGACTTCTATCTTGTTTCTCTTGTTAAGAAGTGTTTTACTTATTTGGAGCCTCTCTTCTTTCCAAATAAAATTGGAAATTACCTTTTCCATCTCATTGAAGAATGGCATTGGTATCTGTATTAGGATTACATTGAACTTGTACATGCCTTTGGTAGAATTGCAATTTTCATGATATTGAGTCTTCCTATCCATGAGCGTGGTATATTCTTCCATTTCTACAGATCTTTTCCCCCCATTTATTTTTATTATTTTGTGTGTGGTATGTACCATCAAATCAAATCTGACTGGTACAAGAGGAGATTGCCCCTCCTTCTCCAGCAGACCATCTGGTGGATTCGAACTGCGTACTTCTGGGATTGCAGTGCAGTTTCTTACCACTAGGCTACCAAGTTCCCTTACAGATCTCTTTTTGTTTCTTGTAGTAATGTTTTGTAATTTCCTTTGTATAGGTCTTTTGTGACTCTAGTTAGATTTGTTCCCAAATATTTAATCTTGTGATTAATTATTGTGATGGGTATTGTTTTTCTTAGCTCCTTTTCTATATTCTCTTTGTCACTGCAGAGAAATGCAACTGATTTTGGTATGTTGATCTTGTATCCTGTTACTTTGCTGAATTGGTAAATTATGTCCAGTAGTTTTCTTTTCTTTAAGGTTTTCTAAGTATACTACCATATCATCTGCAGATAGAGCTAGTTTTACCTCTTCTATGCCATTTGGATACCTCTTATTTCTTTCTCTTGTCTTATTGCTCTTGCTAAGACTTCCAACACAACATTGAATAGGAGAGGTTATAATGGGCATCCTTGTCTAGCTCTTGTTCTCAAACTGAATGTCTTTAATCTCACTCCATTGAGAATGATGTTAGCTCTTGGTTTTGCATGTATGCTTTTCACTATGTTGAGGAAATTCCCCTCTATTCCCATTTTGCTGAGTGTTTTAATCAGGAAATGGTGCTGGATTTTGTCAAAAACTTTTTCTGTATCAATTGATGGAATCATGTGATTCTTATTCTTTGCTTTGTTAATATGATTATATTGATTGTTTTTCTCATGTTGAACCACCCTTGCATACCTGTTATGAATCCCTCTTGGTCATGGTGATTTATTTTTTTTAGGTACAATGGAATTCTATTGGCCAGGATTCTATTGAGGATTATTGCATCTATGTTCATGGGAGGTATTGGTCTATAGTTTTCTATTTTGGTGGTGTTTTTACCTGGCTTTAGTAACAAGGATATATCTGCTTCATAAGAATGGGTCTGGGAGAATCTTTTTCTATATTTTGAAATACTCTATGTAAAATGATGTTTCATGAAATTCTTCTGTGTCTCCCAATTCCTTTTGATACAGTGACTCAGTATATTCTTTCCATCTTCTTTTAATACTTCCTGGATCATTTAACATTCTG
>NW_006400012.1:503545-505176 GCF_000299155.1 Elephantulus edwardii
AGAATTGATGTCTTTGAGCTGTGGTGCTGGAGAAGAGTATTGAGGGTACCATGGACTGCTAGGAGAACAAACAGATTCATCTTGGAAAGGGTCAAAACAGGCTGCTCCTTGGAGCCAAGGATTCTGAGGCTCCATCTGACATACTTTGGACATGTAAGGAGGGACAGGTCCTTGGAAAGGGACATCATGCTTGGTAGGGTGGAGGGACAGCGCAGAAGTGGAAGGCCCCACTTGAATCAAAGTGGATTGATTCAATGACTGGGGTAATCGGGATGGGTGTGTCGGAAATGGTGTGATTGGCACAGGACAGAGCAGAGTTTAGGGATTTTATGCGTAGGGTCACTATGAGTCACAAGCTACTAGATGGCACATAACAACAACAACAACAACAACAACTATGTGAAATTGGTAACAATTGTTCTCTGAATATTTGATAAATTTCACTAGTAAAATCATCTAGTCCAGGGCTTCTTTGTTTGTTGAAAGTTGTTTTATTATCTCTTCAATTTCTTCTTTTGTAATGAGCCTATTAAGGTGTTTTGCTTCAGTCTCTGTCAGTTTCAGTAGATTATGAATTTCTAAGTAAAAGTTGTTTTCTTATCTGTTCAATTTCTTCTTTTGGGATGAGTCTGTTAAAGTGTTTTGCTTCAGTTTGTGTCAGGTTGGGTAGATTGTGAATTTCTAAGTAATTGCCCATTTTCTCCAGGTTTTCATATATGCTTGGGTGTACTTTTTCCATAATATTCTATTGTTAACCTTTTTATTTCATTTTGTTCTGTTGTGACATTGCCCCTTTCATCTCTTATTTAGATTATTTGTGTCTTTTCCTTTGTTAGTTTTGATAGTGGTTTGTATATTTTATTGACCTTTTTGAAGAACCACTCCTGATCTTGTTGATAGTTTCAAAATTTTTTCTGGTTTGTATTTAATTTATTTCTGTCCCAATTTTTTTTAAATTTTTTTAATTATTATTTTTATGTGTGTACCGTCAAATCGGACCTGACTGGTACAGAAGGAGACTGTTCCTTCTTCTTCAGCAGAGCATGTGGTGGATTTGAACTGTGCATCTCTGTGATTGCAATGCAGCTTCTTGCCACTAGGCCACCAGAGCTCGCCTGTCCCAATTTTTATAATTTCATTTCTTTTAGGGGTTGATGAGTTTTCTTGCTGTTATTTTCAACTTTATGGAGCTTTTGGGTTCGAGAGCCAATTATGATTTTTTTCCCTTCCCTTTTGCTGTGATTGCTATAAATAGATCTCTGATTGCTGCTTTGGTTGTTTCCCAGAGGTTTTGGTAAATTGTATTTTCATTGCCATTTGTATCAAGAAACTTTTTAAGTTCATTTTCTATTTCTTCTGTTACCCACTCAAGTTCAAGCAAGGTATTATTCAGCCTCCAAATGTATGTTTTTTTCTTCCTTTATCCTCTTGTTACTGATTTATAATTTTGTAGCTTTGTGGTCTGAAAAAAAATGCCTTTTATTATTTCCATGTTTTTAAATTTATTTGTACTTGCTTTGTGACCTAAAATAAGATCTATTCTGAAAAATGTTCCAAGCACATTGGAGAAGAATGTATACTCAGCTTTGTGTGTGTGTGTGTGTGTGTGTGTGTGTGTGTGTGTGTGTGTG
>NW_006400012.1:508861-545483 GCF_000299155.1 Elephantulus edwardii
TGTCCCTCCTTCTCTGGCAGAGCATCTGGTGGATTCGAACCATGTGCCTCTGGGATTGTAGTTGCAGCTCCTTGCCACTAGGCCACCAGAGCTCCTTTGTTCATCTTCTTGTATATATATATATATTCTCTCATTTTTCTTTATGCTTGGAAATTTTTCTTTTTGTAACTATTCCCCAACTCTCTCAGTGCCTTTTTCTGCTTCTTTCTATTGTGGGATTCCAATTATATACATGTTGTTTCTCTTAATGGAGTCCCACATTAATATTAGATTTTCTTCTTTTTCCTTTCTTTCTGGTTCTGCTTTTTATTCTAGCAGATCAGTACTGGTAATTCTGTCTATTCTATTTCACTGGTTTTGTGTTCCATCTCTTCAATTCTACTTATATGTCCCTCCAACATGTTGACAGCATCTAAGACTCTAGTCTTAATATTCCGGATTGCAGGTTTTTGTTTTTCCAAAGTTTCTAATGCCTTATTTGTTTTATCTGCATTGTCTTTGATAGTTTTTATAAGTTCCTCTTGACTTTTGCTTGCATAATCCTGTAATTTTTTAAATTTGTATTTCACTCATTGAAAATATTCAATCATTGTTCTTTTTAATTCTCTGTTAGAAAGTTCCATCAGACTTTCTGACTTTGGGAAATCCCTTGATTCTTTGATTTGATGACTTTTTTTGGAGTGAAATCTTATTTTGATTTTGTGTAGGGTGTAAAGTAATCTGCTTCTACCATCTCATTGCTGTGGTAGAGATTTTCTTGTCTGGAGTCCTACAAGGATGTGCTTGGCTTTGGAGCTCACTGCACAAGAGGAGGGAGAGGCAGCTCACCTTCCCTGAATTTTTCTCTGACTCAGTGGGAAATGATTTGCTTCACTTGTGGAGTTCAATACATTAGTAGGGAAGGTTGGTCAACTCACCCTTACTGTTCTTTCTTTCTGGCCATGTGGCAAAATTATCTGGTACTGGTGGGGAGAAGGGAACTGCTTCTGTTCCTTTCTCTCTGGTCCTGCAACTAAGGCCTCTGGGGTGGATGGCTTATTGTTTTCTGGTTGTGATAAAAGTTTTTCTTACAGTGTACAGAATAATACTATAATTCATTTCCATTACCACATATTCCTGAAAGTTTCTGAGCAACCTCAGCACTCTTGCGGTTCAAACAGATCCCCAGGGCCTCTAGAACAAAAATTCTTTTTTCCTCCTTGCCCTTGACCTTTGTTAACTACTAGTGAATTTTGACCTCTATATATTTGCCTATTCTACAAACTTTAAAGGGAGCTCTGGTGGCCTAGTGGCAAGAAGCTGTGCTGCAATCCCCAGGACACACAGTTCAAGGCCACCAGTTGCTCTGTGGGAGTAGAATGAGCAATCTTCTCCCATGCAATCAACTGCCTCTGAAAACCCACCAGAGGGTTAGCTATGGGTCTGTTCCAACTCTACAGTACACAACAAGAACAACAACAACAGCATACTTGAAGGAAGCTCAGTGGCTTAGTGGTAAGTAGTTGCATTGCCAGCTAAAAGGAATGTGGTTCAAATTCACCAACTATTCCTCATGAGAAAGATGGACAATTTCCCCTCACATGATTAACCGTCTCTGGAAACCCATTGGAGGGTCAGCTATGGGAAGGTTCTGACTCGACAGTACACAACAATAGTAGCAACATATATCAAATGAGTGGATGATATGGTATTTGTTCTGACTTATTCAGGATTACTTTTTCAAGGATGGATATCTATGCTGTAGTGCCCACCTGGATAGGGATCCCCCACCCCACCAGATTCTGCTTATGCCCACAAACTCTTTTGGTGCCTTCTTCCCTCACCGTTGCTACTCCTTCCAAGAAGCACAGGGACAAGAAGTCAACAGTAACCCATTGTTAAAGAATAAGACTGTTGGGGGGGGGAGGGGCAGCCCAAGTGGTGTGACTGGCTGCCTCCAACAATGGAGGAACGCCTTCTGAGTTTTTTTGAGGTTTTCTCCACTCACTGCTCTTAAAACAAAGGCAAAGAAAGGACAGCCTTGGGACCAGACAGGAAGACGACCCTTGCTCATCAAAAGATTGTAATTTCAGTTATTTGCAGTGTTAGACAAACCTCAAGTGTTGCTGTTTTTTCTCTTGTTTTTATTTAGCAGATTAAACTGTTCATGACATATGATTAATAGTTCTGCCACATATTCAGGATTTATAATTTTTAAACTTCCTCCCACCACAGGTCAGGCATTCAAAAGTCTGCTCTTCTCAAATTCCTCAATGATTTAACCTGTGGAGTGTGTTTGGAAACCACTCAAATGCAGACAAGTTGCCCTTTGCTTCCAATTATGGCTTTTCATCATAGTCTGGGGAATCTTCATTCCCCTTTGTTGTTGTTGTTAGATACATTAAGTCACTGTGACTGATATTGACCCTATGAACAACTGATCTGAACCCTAACCTATTTTACACCATCTTCATGATCTCTGTCATGTTCAGGCCTGTAATGGTATTGCTGTGTCAGTTCAGCTTGTCATAGATTGTCCAGTCTTTATTGATCATCTACCTTTCCCATCATGATATCTTTCTCCAGGGATTGATTCCTCTTGAAAATATGCTCAAAGTTAGTAAGACAAATGTTCTCCAACCTTGACTCTAAGAACCACGTGGGTTGCACTTCAAGACAGATTTGTTTGTTCTTCTGACAGAACAGTACTGCCAAATTCTTTGCCAACACCACAATTCAAAGGCATCAATTCCTTTGTGTGTGTGTGTGTGTGTGTGTGTGTGTGTGTGTGTGTGTGTGTGTGTGTGTTCCTTATTCACTGTCTACTTTTCAGATGCTAAGAAAGTAATTGGAAATATTATGACTTGGATCAGGCACACCTTAGCCTTTAAAATTACACCTTTGCTCTTTAGCACTTTGGAGAAGCCCTTAACTCCAGAGGAGTAGATTTCCTCAATGTAGCACATATTTTGATTTCTTGACTGCTGCTACAGTGGGAGAATTGTGAATTCCAGTAAAAAGAAATTGTTGACAACCCAGTCTTTCCTCAATCTACCATGTTATTAGGAAGCTCTGGTGGCCTAATGGGAAAGTGTTGTGCTGCCACCAAAAGGCAGACAGTTCGAATCTATAAACTACTATATGGGAGAAAGATGGGCAATCTCGTTCTGGGCAATTTACTGCCTCTGAATCAATTTCAACTTGACAGTAACTAACAATAATAACATCATGATTTTGCCTGTTAGCCCAAAAGTAAAGATTTTCCCCCCCTTGGTGTTGAGATGTAATCCATATTGAAGTCTTTGATCTTCTGCAGTTAGTGCTTCAAATCTTCTTCACTTTTTGCAAACAAGGCTGTGTCACGTGAAAAACAAAGATTGTTCATGAGTCTTCCCCCAATCCTGATGCCACATTCTTCATGTAGTCTACCTTCTTGAATTATTTGTTCAGCGTACAGATTGAATGTTGCTGTTTGTACCGTCAAATTGGGACTGACTCCTGGTTGACCCTCTAGCTGGTTACTAAAGAGAATAAATCACAGGGGTTGAATGCCTGTTTTCCTCCTGCACAGCAGCCGGCAGATTCAAACTATGGGCCTTTAGATTGACAGCACAATTCCATACCATTAGGCCATCAGGTATGGGAAATGGATAAGCACACCTCTTTTGAAGCTCTGTCTCACATACTTTGGGCATGTGGTCAGGAAGGAGTGGTCCCTGGAGAAGGATGCCATGCTTGGAAGGGTGGAGGGACAGCTCAGGAAAGGAAGACCTTGGATGAGATAGACTGCTAAAGTAACTAGAGCAGCAGGAGTAGGTGTGCTGGAGTTAGTGAGACTGGCTCAGGACAGGACAGGCTTCAGAGCTGTTGTTCGTAGGTTCGCTATAAGTTGCAGGCGGCCTGATGGCACATAACAATAATGACAACATACTTCTTTGTTGTTGTTGTTATTGTTGTTGTTATTATTATTATTATTATATGTTATCAAGTCAGAACTGACTCATAGATGACCATCCCAGAGAGTGTTCAGAGGCAGTAAATATCACTGGGCCAGACTGCCTTTCTTTCTCCTGATGCTACTTTAATATCTTTTTTAAAAATTATTACAAAGTTGGTAATTGTGGAAAATTTGTTTAGTGGAGAGATTCTTTGCCTCTGCTTTCAATGACCACATCTCTGAGGCAGCCAAGAACACAGGTTCAGTTCCCAACACTTTCAAATCTTGTAGTCCTGTTTGGGAAGGTTTCTAGGCTAAGATACTGGACATTGCAGTCCTAACTCAGACATTTCTAGGAACTAGACAGTTCTATTTCATTCCACTGCCCAAGTGGGTACCAGTGCCTAGACCCAATTTCTCATTTGGGTTCTCACTGCAAAAACTCAGAAAGCTAAAGCATCTTACAAGGAATGCAAACTTTTTGTCATGAAATCTACAGGAAAGCATTATTTTATCTTTTTTATCTGGATTTTAAGAGAACACATGACAAAGTTAACTTGAGAAACAAGGTGTGGCTTACAAAAAGAGTCATGACAGAACCCTTTAACTGGGCCTGCCGCTCCTCTTAGCTATCAAACCCCAAGAGGTTCACAAATGTTATATGTCCACCTGAAATCCTTAGAAACATTTGCTTTCTCTCTGTAGTAAGTATCACATTGGGATGGATTTGAAATGGTCTTGGAGCTGGTGTCAGACATGGCTGGGCAGGGCTAATCCACTATCAGGAGGGGATGTTGGAGGAAGGGTGGAAATGGTGTGAGGTTGCTTCATGATTCTAAGATAACCTTGATAACCTCATGACGTCATGTGAGCCCATTATGTTTCAGCAGCAATCACAAAAAAATTCTCCAAGCACTGTACAAAGAGACTCCAATCTGTCTGTCTTGCTCTCATCCCTTCCTCTGCTGTAACCACTGGTTTACTAAAACACAGTTCTAATTGTGTGTTCCCATAACCTCCATGGCCCTGAGTGCACTAAAGGCCCTCCAAACTTGTGTTCGGCTCATTTCTCATCCAGAAACACACTTGAGGAGATTCCCCTCTCTACCTCAGTGAGAGTACTGTGTGAACTGGAAGACAGCACCCCTCATTTTCTCTTTGGATCCCAGACATAAATAAGAATAAAGTTTGCTTGCATTCCGAGGACATTTCTGAGCTCCAGTGCCCACAAAATTTCCTAGTACTGAGCATACAGGTCTGTCATTATGGTATTTGCAAAGCTGAGGACTGTATTTAAGGCTTCAAGATGATACTTATTATAACCTCTTCTTGGACTCTCATGCCAGAAATGCTACATGAGTAGTCTTTTTCAAGGAAATTTGCCAAGGATGGCAGAGCACATCTGATTACAGAGGAATTATCTTGGGTTGGCATCGGGCTGTAGAGTCTGGGGGAGAGGGAAATTTCCCCGAAGACTGTTCTTTGGGAAAGCATAAGCCACACAGGATGTGCCCTTCTCGGAGGTCAGGATGTGAATGGAAATGTCCCTTGGAACTATACAATATGGAAACCTTGTTTCTATCATGGATAGTGGACAATAGAAACTATGCAAGTCAGTGAGACATGAACCTCAAAGTTTAAATGGTGTGGAAGCTGGCCTTTCAATCGATGGATGAGTATTCAGAGTCCTTCTGGCAGAAAGCAAAGGCGAAATCCAAACAGGATACATAGACATCCAAAAGGAATCTTAATGAGGAGGGGAAAAGGAGAGAAACAAAGGCATTTACATACCAGTAAAATGTCCCCATTTATACACACAATTTCAAAACTATTTTCATTACTTAGTGGCCAAAGTTTATCTGATGTTTTAAATTTCTCCTTAAGAAAAAACCCAAAACCCAATGCAATACAGTTAAGAGATTTCATTCCACCTCCTACTTATTACATGTTTTGTTATGAGCCATTGAGTCAGAACTGACTTATAATTGACCGTCTAGTGGGCTTTTAGAGGCTATAAAATGCATGGGAAGAGTTTGCCTATATTCTCCCTCAGAGCACCTGGTGGATTGCAAACTTTTGCCTTTGGATTGGCAGGACAACTCCTTACCACTTATCTACCAGAGCTCCCCATTTCTTCCACAGTGACCCTGTATATACAGGAGAAAACAAAGCTCTATCCTGTGTCATCCCTACCATCTCTCCTGTACTTCAGTCCATTGTTAGAATCATTGTGGACATTCATCTCATTGAAAATTTTCCTCTCTTTTACTGACCCTCTCTCTGCTTTTCCAAACATGATGACTTTCTTTAGGCACTGGACCTTCCTAATAACATGAAGAAAGTATGTGATGTTAAGTCTCACTATCCTGATGGTGAGGAAAAATGGAAAGTGGGCAAAAGAGAGGATGACCCTCAACCAGGTGAATTGAGGTGGTGACTGCTGCAATGGCCTCTTGTATGTCAGGAAGTGTGAGAATGGCAAAAAATAGAACAGGGTTCAGATCTTTTGTTTATAGGGTTGTTATGAGTCATACTCAACTCCATGGTAGCTGACAACAACAACATCCTTGTATCTAAGGAGCACTCTGGCTACACCTCTAAGACAAATTTGTTATCTTGACATGGAATATGTAATATTTTCCACCAAAACTACAGTTTAAAGTATCAACTCTTCTTTGATCTTCCTTGTTTATTGTTCAACTTTCACATGTATATGGAGTAATGGAAAGTACTATGGCCTCTGGCAGGTATACCTGAGAGTTTAAAGTATCATTTATGATTTTTATAATTGAAGATGTAATAGGTCAAAAGATTTGCCCAACAAAATACATCATTTGTGTTCTTGACTGCTGTTTCTTTGGATGTTCATTGTCAATTCAAGTAAAATGAAATCCTTGATAACCTCAATATTTCCCTCATTGATCGTGGTACTGTTTATTGGCCAGCTGTGAAGATTTTTGCTTTCTTTATGTAGATATGTAAACATACTGAAGTTTATAGTCTTTAAGATGGCATTAAACAACAATAACAATGACGACAACCAAGAGAGAGCTACGTTGGCCTAGTGGAAAGGAAGCTGTGCTACCAATCCAAAGGTGGGTGATTGTCATCTGTGGCCCTCAGCCAGGTTCAAATTGTCTTCCTGTCAAACATTCTTCTAGGTGGTATAGCACTGGTCTGTGCGTTGCTGTACAGAGGTAACTCGTGGTTGCTGTGATGCTGAAGCCTGTGGCAGTGATGTGCCAAACGTGGTAATGGGCATCCATGGTGGACAGTGTTGGCTGGAGCTTCCCGACTAAATCAAGCCCGGAAGCAGGAGCGGCATCCACTTCCAAAATGGCTTGCCTCCGGAAGCTCTGTGTACAACAGTGCTCAGGCTGTTCGTTCATATGGTTGCTATGAGTCGTCTATGACTCGACGGCATTAAACAACAACAAACAACAAGCCTCATTAATAAGTGCTTCAAAGTCGTCTTGATTTCCCACAAGCAATGTTGTGGCATCTGCACATCAACATATTGCTAATGAGTCTTTCTTTAATTCTGATGCCATATACTTAATAAACTCCAGCTTCTTGAACTATTTGTTCATCAAACAGATTGGAAAAACATGGTGAAAGTATTCAATTCTGAGTCACATATTTCCTGATTTTAATCAATGCAAGATGGAAAGAGTATACAGAGTTACTGTACCAAAAAGAATTGGCTGACACAGAAGAATTTCATGAAACATATGAGCAAGAGCCTGTGGTGATGAAGGAAGAAGTTCAAGCTGCTCTGAAAGAATTGGCAAAAACAAGACCCCAGGAATAGATGGTGTACCAACCGACATATTTCAAAAAACAGATGCTGCCCTGGATGCACTCACCATGCGGTGTGAAGAAATCTGGAGGAAAACCACCTGGCCAACTGACTAGAAGAGATCTATATTTTTCCCATTCCAAAGAAAGGTGACCCAGCAGAGTGTGGGAATTATCAAACAATATCATTTATATCTTACATAAGCAATATTCTGCTGGAAAATTATCCAAAAATGACTGATACAGCACATCAACAGAAAACTGCCAGATGTGCAGGCTGGGCTTAGAAGAGGCCGTGGTACTAGGGATATTATAGCTAATGTTAGATGGATTTTGGTTGAAAGCAGAAAGTACTAGAGGAAGCTCTATCTGTGTTTCATTGATTATGTAAAAGCATTTTATTGTGTGGATCACAAGGAACTGTAGCTAACTCTGAGAAGAATGAGAATCCAAGAACATTTGATTGTGCTTCTGTGAAACCTGTACTTGGACCAGGAGGTAGTCATCAGAATAGAACAAGGAAAAATTGCATGGTTTAAAATCAGGAAGGATGTACATCAGGGATGTGTCCTATCTCCATGTGTTTTCAATCTACATGTGGAACAAATCATCCAGGAGGCTGGGCTCTATGAGGAGAAGTGTGGCATCAGGATTAAAGGAAGACTCATCAACATCCTACAGTGTGCAGATGACACACCTTGCTTGTTGAAACTGAGCAGGAGCTGAAGCGGTTGTTGTAGAAAGTCAAAGACTGTAGCCTTCAATATGGATTGAAACTCAACATCAGGAAAAAAAGATTCTCACCATTGGTCCAATTGATAGCATCATGAAAGATAGTGAAGAGACTGAGATTGTTAACAGCTTTAGTTTTCTTGGCTCTACAATCAACACTCTTGTAACTAGCAGCCAGAAAGTCAGAAGATGAATTGCATTGGGAAAGTCTGCTGTCAGAGACCTCTCCAGAGTATTGAAGAGAAACAGTGTCAGTCTGGAGACTAAGGTGTGCCTTATCTAGCATAGTCTTCTCCATTACTTCCTGTGCCTCAGAAAGCAGGACAATGACTAGAGATTACAGAAAGAAAATTGATGTCTTTGAGCTGTGTTGCTGGAGAAGAGTATTGAATATACCACGGACTGTGAGGAGAACAAATATGTTCATTCTAGATAGAGTGAAACCAGGCTGCTCCTTGAAGGCAAGGATTCTGAGGCTTCATCTGACATATTTTGGGCATGTTGCAAGGAGGGACCAATCCTTGGAAAGGGACATCATGCTCAGAAGGGTGGAGGACAGTTCAAGAGAAGGAGATTCTCAATGAGATGGACTGATTCAGTGACTGGGAGAATAAGGGTAGGTATGTCAGAGACATTAAAGTTGGTACAGAACAGAGCAGGGTTCAGGGCTGTTGTACATAGTGTCTGTATGAGTCACAAGTGACTCCACGGCACATAACAACAACAACAACAAAAGTATACTCTTATTTGATTCAAAGGACTAAGCATAGATTTTGCATGAGCACAATTCTGTGGTCTGAATTTTTTATTCTTTTCAATGTGATACAGAATGTATTATTATCCACACAGTAAATATCTTTGAATAGTCAATAAAATTTAGATAAGCATTTTCTTTTTCTTTCTGCCAAGATACTTTTAACCTCAGCAATGATATCCCTCATTTCACAAAATTTTCTGAATTTAAATAGAGTTTCTGCTTGTTGCCTATAAATGTACTGCTCCCATCAATTTTTAAATTATCTTCAGTAAGATCTTACTTGTATGTAGTATTAATGATGCTGGTTTTTCATTTCTACATTCTTTTGGATCATCATTTTTTAAAGAATGGGATCAAATATGTCTCTTTTCCTGTCAGTTGGCCAGGCAGCTGTCTTCCAAATTTCTTGGCATACATAAGTGAGTGTTCTCAGTGCTACACCAGTTTGTTGAAGCATTTGAATTGATATTCCATCAATTCCTAGAGTCTTATTCTTGACTAATGCCTTTGGAATAACTTTGACCCTTTCCTTTAGTACCTTTGTTCCTCATCCTGTGTTCTCACCTGAGATGCTTGAGAATTGCAAATCTTTTTGATTCAGTAACTGTGTATTAGTATTTTCATTTTCTTTTGATATTTCCTATGTCATTCAGTATTTTGCCCATAGAATTCTTCAGACTTACAACTTGAAGCTTGAATTTTTCTATTATTCTTTAAGCTTCAGAAATATCTTTTCTAACTCCAGGTCTTTGCCCATTTTATTATGATATTTGTTTTGTTTTCTTGAGCTACCCTTTGAAATCTTCTGTTCAGAGTTCTTATTTCATCATTTCTTCCATTACACATTACCTTCTCTATATTTTTTTAAAAAGTGTTAAATTTTCTTATTTGTATACCAGTTTAGTTCTTTTCTTTTTACTGACACTTTTCTTTCTTCATATATGGTGTGTTTGATGTTACCCCACAACATATCTGGTCTTTGGACATTATTACTCAGTGTATCAAATTGCTTCTTGAAATAAGTCTCTAAATTCTGGTGAGATATATTCAAGACTTTATTTTGGTTCTTGTGAACTTAATTTTCTTCAGCTTTAATTTGAACTTGTATGTTAGCAATTTGTGGTTTGTTCAATAATTTCCCTAGGCCTTGTTCTGAATTTATGATATTGAGCTTCACCATCTCTTTCCACTGAGGGAATCAATTTTACTTTACTGCATTCTATCTGCTGAAGTATATGTTTATGTTTTTGAAAAAGATATTTGCAATGAATAAGTCATTGGCTGTTCAGAATTCTATCATGTCTTATTTTTATCACCAGGATCATGTGTTCCAATCACCAGTTTTCTTTGTTTATATTCCAATCATCTATTATTACTAACACATCTTATTTGCTTGTTTAAATCAATTTCAGACTGCAAAAGTTAGTAGAAATCCTTGGTTTCTTCCCCTTGACTTTAGTAGTTGGTGTGTAAATTTGAATACTAAGGTGTTAAAAGGGTTTTTTTGTGTATATATGATTATTATCCTATTACTGACAGCACTGTTCTTTTTGATGATAATTCAACATTCTTCGTTTCTTCTTCAATTTGCCACTCCTAGAACACAGTAGACCAAATGATTGACTGGATTAAAAATGACTAGTCCATCTCAACTCACTAACACCTGAGATATCTATCTTTATGTACTCCATTAAGTTTACTATAACTTTCAATTTTCACTCATTAATACTTCATACATTTTCCAGTGTAATTATTAATGGAATTTGTAGTTCCTTCTCCTCATTTTGAGTCATGCTACATTAGCAAATAAAGGTCCTTTATTAGATGAAAGCTTTAATCTATCTCCATCATTAAAGTAGATTCTGCTTTGAGATAGTAGTTCTCTAGTCCTACTTTAAATGTCTATCCAACCTGAAGGCTTCACCTTCTGGCACTGTTGTTGTTGTTATGTGCCGTCGAGTCGTTTGCGACTCATAGTGACCCTATGTACAACAGCCCTAAACCCTGCTCTATCCTGTGCCAATCGCATGGTCTCTGACACACTCATCCCGATTACCCCAGTCACTGAATCAATCCACCTCATAAAGGGTCTTCCCCTCCTACGCCGTCCCTCCACCCTACTAAGCATGATGTCCCTTTCCCAGGACCTGTCTCTCCTTACAACATGTCCAAAGTATGTCTGACGAAGGCCCAGAATCCTTGCCTCCAAGGAGTAGCCTGATTTAACCCTCTCCAGGATGAATCTGTTTGTTTTCTTGGCAGTCCATGGTACATTCAATACTCTTCTCCAGCACCACAGCTCAAAGGCATCAATTCTCCTTCTATCTTCCCTAGTCATTGTCCAACTCTCTGATGCATAAACAAGTGATTGCAAAGACCATGGCCTGTATCAGGCGCACCTTAGTCTCCAGAGAGACACCTTTGCTCTTGAAGTCTGAAAGTAACAGCAGACTTTCCCATCGTGATATGTCTTTTGATTTCCTGGCTGCTGGTGCCAAGAGTGTTGACTGTGGAGCCAAGCAAACTGAAGTGAACAATCTCAATCTCTTCACCATCCATCCTGATGCTACCAATTGGTCCAGTGGTGAGAATCTTTGTCTTCTTGTCATTGAGCCTGAGTCCATTCTGAAGGCTGCAGTCCTTGACCTTCTTCAGCAAGTGCATGAGGTCCTCCTCAGTTTCAGCAAGCAGGGTTGTGTCATCTGCATAACACAGATTGTTAATAGATCTTCTGGCACTAGATTAGACAATATTATACTGCTCTTCATAGAGCTTTCAATAGCCCATTAACTCAGAAGCAGATGACTAGGCCTGCTTCCTAATCTATTATAGTGTGGAAGCTCCACTGAAACATGTTCAACATGGATGATCCAGTGATATTTGAAATACTAATGATATAGCTTCCAACATCACAGCAACATAGCTGTTAAAATAGTATGGCCAACTGATGGAATGAATGATAGATAATTTTCAATATTATGTAATTATTTTGCATTTTGTGGTATGATGGCATTACTCATTACACTGTAAATCTTAACCCCTTACGTTAATGAAGCAGAATCAATTGTAGTTATATTAGTGAGACATGATGCAGTCTATGAGATTAGGTATATTTTTAACCGGTTTATTTTTATATGTAAAGGAGATTGACCAAGGGATCAGAGAGATCAGATAACCACTAACCACAAAAAAGGAGCTGGAATGGAACATGTCCTTTGGACATGGAGTTTCTTTGCTGAGAAGCTCCTAGACCCAAGGAAAGACTAATGCCAAAATACATGGAGATTTTCAAGGAACCTAGGGTACTCAGATACTGAAAAGAAAGACCTTCCCCTAGACTCTGCACAGAAAATAAAACAAAAACTTTCCCCTAGAATTCGCTGAGAAGCTGGTGTCTGAATGGAACAAAGGAACACTGCATTGTATCTTTTCTCCATACCTACCTATACAATCTGTATGCTGAACAAATAATTAATGAAGTTGCTCTCTAGAATGAAGAATCTAGCACAAGGATAGGAGGAAAAATAGGCCAATAGCCTGCATTAAGCAATTGACAAAATTTTGCTTGCTGAAAATCAGGAGAACCTGAAATGCCTTCTGCAGAAGATCAAAGACCACAACCATCAATATGGGTTACATTTCAACGTCAAGAAAACAAAGGTCCTTATCACTGGGCCAATAGGCAATATCATGATGTTGTTGTTTTTGTTGATTGCAGTCGACTTTGACTCATCATGACCCTGTGAACGAAGAACCTGATGCCATTCCATAACTATCATCATTTCTCAAAGTTCATGATAGATGGAGAAAAGATTGAAACTGACAATGACTTCATCCTACTTGGATCCACAATCAACATCCTTAGTAACTGGCAGTCAGGAGATCAGGAACATTGCTTTGGGCAAGTCCGTTGTCTGGGACCTTTCCAAAATACTGGAGAGCAATGATGTCAGTTTGAAGACTAAAATGTACCTGATTTAAGCCATGGCCTTTTTAAATCAACGACTCGACAGCACATAACAACAACAGCATATATCTGAAAGGTGGAGAATGAATAAAGATGACAGAGGAAGAATTGATGTCATTGAATTGCAGTGTTGGAGAACACTAAATATTCCTGGATTACTAAAAAACCTAAAAGATATATCTTGGAGAAAATGCAGCCAGAATGCTTCTAGGAGGCAAGGATAGCAAAGCTTTGGCTCACATATTTTGAGCATGTTGTTAGGAGAGACCACTCCTTGGGAAGGGATGCATGCTTGGAAAGGTGGAGGGTTGGTAAAAGAAAGAAAACTCCCACTGAGGTGGATTAACACTGTGACTGCAGCAATGGCTCAAGTTTATCAGAGATGATGAGGAAGGCATAGGATTTAGGTCTGTTGTTCACAGGGCTACTATGAGTCATACTTGACTTGATGGTACCCAACAACAACAACAACAACAACAGAGCTGGTACCTTGAATTAGTATTTTTGGCCTTGTAAACTACAAGGGGAAAATTCTGTTTATTATAGCTATTTGTTATGGTATTCTGTAATATCAGCGCTAAAGCCAATGCCATCAAATCAATTCTGACTCACAATGACCTCTCCATCAGGTTTCCTAGGCTGTATAACTTTAACAGGAGGAGACTGCTCATTTTTTTTTCTCATTGTAGAAGCTGGGAGATTTAAACTGCTGACTTTTTGGTTAGCAGTGGTGCACATTACCCACTATACAACCAGCACTCCTTATTGTAGCACTATATAATCACAATGGAATGTAGGAGGGACAACTTAGAAAAGAAAGATGGCAATAGATGCACAATTGGAAGAATGTAATAAAACATCACTAATTCATACAACAGAAACTATTGAGTTGGTATAAGTCTTTCTTGGGTATAATCTCAGCAATAACAACATAATATAAATGAATAAGTAATCCTGTGATCTAGCTGGTCATCTGCATTAAAACAGATGAGTGCAAATCTCTTAACTGGTTTACTCATCTTTTTACTGGTTTACTCATCACTCCTCAGGCCAATCTCCATTTCTTTCACCTCTCCCACTGAACACATTTATGTTTTGTTTTCCTAAGTTCCTCTTCCTGAATTCCTCAGTTGTTCAACTCCTCCACCCAGCCCCAAATCCTTGGGAACATGGACACATAACCAAGCCCTCTTAAGTAAAGATTTCAATGGATATGGTAAGAGATAGATCCTCTTCCTCTATGTTTTGTTAGGACACATGGTTAAAATGCACAAAGTCAGGCCCTAAAATCATAGAACATTTAAAAAAAGAGGGCAATGTTTTGATACTAAGATAAGATTTCTATTGTTGGTATGTGTCATTGAGTTGCCTGCCCTATCCTGAGCCTGCCTCACTGTCCCAGACAATTCTGCTCCCATTCCCCAAACACTGAATCAATCCATGTCATCCTGGGTCTTCATCTCCTGCTCTGTCTCTCCACCCTTCCAAATGTGATGTCCTTCTCCAAGGACTTGTCCCTCCTGGCCACAGCCCAAAATATGTAAGATGGAGATTCAAAATCTTTGCCTCCCATTGTAAAAGCTTGCATTTTATATCTAGAAGACTAGGGGTTAAGTCTCAGCTCTACCTCTTACTGTGAGCGTTGAGGCTTTGGGCAAGTTATTGGAACCCTCTGAGCCTAGATTTCCTTATCTGTAAAAGCAGATTAGCACAGGCCTGCCACAGTTGTTGTTGTTGTTATGTGCCATCGAGTCGCCTGCGACTCATAGCGACCCTATGTACAACAGCCCTAAACTCCGCTCTGTCCTGTGCCAATCGCACTGTCTCTGACACTCCCATCCCAATTATCCCAGTCACTGAATCAATCCACCTCATAGAGGGCCTTCCTCTCCTGCGCCGTCCCTCCACCCTCCCAAGCATGATGTCCCTCTCCAAGGACCGGTCTCTCCTCACTACATGTCCGAAGTAAGTTAGACGGATCCTCAGAATCCTTGCCTCCAAGGAGCCACCCGGTTTAACCCTCTCCAGGACAAATCTATTTGTTTTCCTAGCAGTCCATGGTATTCTCAGTACTCTTCTCCAGCACCACAGCTCAAAGGCATCAATTCTCCTTTTATCCTCCTTGGTCATTGTCCAACTCTCTGATGCATAACAGGTAATTGCAAAGACCATGGCCTGTATCAGACGCACCTTAGTCTCCAGAGAGACACCACTGCTCTTCAGCACTTTGGAGAGGTCCCTAACAGCAGACTTTCCCATGGCAATACGTCTTCTAATTTCTTGGCTGCTGGTGCCAAGACTGTTGACTATGGAGCCAAGCAAACTAAAGCTGTGTACAATCTCAATCACTTCACCATCCATTCTGATGCTGCCAATTGGTCCAGTGGTGAGAATCTTTGTCTTCTTGACATTGAGCCTCAATCCATATTGTAGGCTGCAGTCCTTGACACTCTGCAGCAGGCGCTTCAGGTCCTCCTCAGTTTCAGCAAGCAGGGTTGTGTCATCCGCATAACGCAGATTGTTGATAAATCGTCCACCAATCCTGACCCCACATTTCTCCTCATAGAGCCCCGCCTCCCGGATAATCTGTTCTGCATATAGGTTGAAGAGGTATGGAGATAGGATGCATCCCTGGCGTACGCCCTTCCCAATTTTGAACCATGCAGTGTTCCCTTGCTCTGTTCTGACGACTGCCTCCTGGTCCAAGTATAAGTTTCGCATTAGAACGATCAGGTGTTCTGGGATTCCCATTCTTCTCAGAGTCAGCCACAGTTTGTTATGATCTACACAGTCAAATGCCTTTGCATAGTCAATGAAACACAGATAGACATTCCTCTGGTATTCCCTGCTTTCAGCCAAGATCCATCTAACATCAGCTACACTATCTCTAGTACCATGACCCCTTCTAAAAGCAGCCTGGACTTCTGGTAGTTCTCTGTTGATGTGCTGTTCCAGTCGTTTTTGGATAATTTTCAGTAAAATCTTGCTTGCATGTGAAATCAGTGAAATTGTTCTGTAGTTTCCACATTCGGTTGGGTCGCCTAGATAGGGATAGGAACAAATATCGATCTCTTCCAGTCAGTTGGCCAAGTGGTCGTTCTCCAGATTTCTTGGCACAACTTGGTGAGCACGTCCACGGCAACATCTGTTAACTGAAATATGTCAATTGGTATACCATCTATTCCTGGAGCCTTATTTTTGGCCATGTCCTTCAAAGCAGCCTGAACACAGAGTAAACACTAAATAAGCATTGCTGTTGTTATTGTGTACCATGATGTTGGAACTGACCCATAGCTGACCTTCTGGCAAGTTTTCAGAGGTAGTTAATTAATCACTTGGGAGGAGATTGCCCATCATTCTCCTGAGGAGCAGCTGATGGCCTCGAACCTTATGGCTTGGGGATTGCAGCACAGCTTCTTGCCACTAGGTCGACAGATCATTACAGACAGAAGGTGGTAAAAATCTTCCATTTTTTATCTTTGGCGTTAATGCTTGGTGCATGAAACCTAACAGTATCAACTGATCTTTGATGAAAGGATGTCATCTTACCACTGACAGGATAATACCTCAGGATAGAGCTTTTTAATGATGATACATGCATTTGATGCTGTTCCTCTTTAATTTATCATTCCTGGCATAGCAGATGAGCAATTATTATCTTATTCAAAATGGCCAATTCCAGACCTTCCAACAGCTTATCAGAGGCAGCTGCAACTACTATTGTCATTCTTCATAAGCTTATAGACAATGTAGAATCCGAAAAGGCTTCACCTGTCACCTGGGAAATCAACAGTTGCTACTTGTACATCAGTTGTTCCACCATCGAAAGCCACAGATAATGTTGGGATGAGAAAACAGTGCCAACTGGGTAGAGGTCGTTTGTATAGACAGGGTTCTGGTTATTTCATCCAGGGGTTGATCACAAACAGAAGCTGCCTCCCTCTGCATTGAAATGAGAGGGCATCTGAGGTAAAAGAGCAGCTTCAGAATCCTCCAATCAATCAAGTTCTATTTTCTAAATGCAGACAGTGAAAGCAAGAGCTTGGGGAGTTTGGGGCTGCAGAGGTAGCCTGATGACCTCTCACAAGGGCCCTTCTCTGGCCAAATTTTCTCTCTCTGTAAAATGACTGCAGCAACACTGGGGGATGGTACAACTTCTAAAAGTCTTATTTGTGAAATAATATCTTTTGATTTTTGCCATTCAAGGAGGAGGGCTCCCTCCCTCCTGTGTTCTGTGGAGGACAGTTGTGAGCCCTGATTGCTGATGGCTACATAAATGAGGACAAGTCATTATGCATACTGATGTTTTTATATTTTTAATATTGTTATTTAAAAGTCGTATTTCCTAAAGGGATGAAGTTAAGTCTTCTGTATCTCATACAATCAATCAGGTTCCTAACATGGAATGCTACACTCATTTGTCCGTTGCCATTAAGTCAGTTTCTACTCATGACTGACTCACCTGTACAGAGTAGAATTGCTTCATATGGTCTTCAAAGTTGCAACTTTTTGGAAGCCAATTGCCAGGATTTTCTTATAAGATACCTCTGGAGAAATGCAGACCACCAACTTTGCAGTTAGTAGTTAAGTAATTAACCATTTGTGCCATCCCTGGCATAGAATCAAAACTCTTAAAAAACCCTCATTGCTGTCAAATCAAAACTGACGCATAGCTGACACTTCAGAGAGTTTCTGAGGCTTTAAATCACGTGGGAGGAGATTGCCCATCTTTCTCCCTTGGAACTGTTGATAGATTCTAATCATCAGAGAGAGAATGAGCTATGGCCTTTGTGTTAACAGACAACTCCTTGTGCCACCAGAGCTCCCTTGGCTTGGAATGTTGTTATGTACTGTCGAGCTGGAACCTAATCCTAGCTAACCCTCCAGAACAGGAGATTGCCCATCTTTCTCCTGCAGGACAGCTAGTGGATCTGAACTGGGTGCCTTTAGATTGGCAGCACAATTCTTTCCCACTAAGCCACCAGAGCTCACTTAATATAGAATGTGTCTGATTAATGAAAGATCTTCATATAAAACAACCAGTTCCAAATTCAATAAACTATTCAGTTTGCTTACCATTAATTCCAAACATCTGATTCCAAATTTCTTATTGTAAAAGCCTATACTTTATCTAAGAGACCAGCTCCATCTCTGACTGTGAGCATGGCTTTGGGAAAGTCACATGAATTCTCCAAGACTCAGGTTCCATAACTGTAAAACAGGCTTTCAGCACAGTCGTGTCAGAGAATAAGTCATGAGTAAGTGTTAGCTGCTATTATTGTGGTTCTCCATAAGCCTGAGGGCACTTAGAGTACAAGGAGGTTTTTACATGGACCAAGTTTTCAGATCTCATTCTACAGTGCTTATGTCTTGAGATGGCCAAGGACAATGAGGAGGAATTGGGGTGGAGGTGACAGATCAAGAGCAAACACTCTGACTTCAGTAAGAATCATTGCTTTCATCTGGTAGATTTTAGAGGAAAGTAATAAGAGTTTTCTTTGCTCAAATTCATCTAGACCACAATCTGGTGCCTAAATCTTCTTTTTCAGCAACCTGGCCAAATGGTTGTCCAGCATTTAATTATACACTTACAGTCTCTCTGTGAGGTCCCAAACTAATTTATTAAAGGGTATTTTTTTTTGTTTTGGTTTTTTTTACTCTTGAGAATGTGCAGAAGCTCAAACTAATGACTAAAAAAGTTTTATTGCCTGATAGAATTCCCACCAGACCTACTTTAATGAAAAGAACATTGTTCAAAAGTAATTGAAGTCCAATGCTTCTACAATAGTGCTGCAATTGTCACTGAAAATGGTTTTGCTCTGAAAGGTTATAAATGTCTTCCAGCAATCTTGGCCACATAGTTAATTTGCTTAGCAAATCCGTTTAGTTATACTAAGCATAATGATAATTTTTCAGCCTTGACTATTGTGAAAATTACCACAAATTCCAAAGCAATGGAGTTTGACATAATAAGATTTTAGTGTTATAGTAATGATGTTTTCCATTCTAAAGTACTTAGGATTTTTCAGAGCATTTTGTCTCTGATTTCTTATTTATCCAGTCCCTCTGAATTGGGATGAGGATCAAATGAAATTCTACAGGCATGAAGTTCTGTAAGCTGTCAAGCTCTTCACATGGTTGTTGATGACGGGTTGTGAGACCCCCACGTTCCTTACCGTGATTCATAATCTGACCTGACTCCTTGGGCAGTGTTGTATCTCATTCTCTGGAGGTTGAGGATGACTCAAGAGAGCATTTTTTAGTTATGGTTAGATACACATCCAGGACATCTGTGTGCCTTTGTTTTCTAAGGGAGAACACTGAGGTTCATGATTTGGGGGTACAAATGCTGATTTGTTGTTGTTGTTAGGTGCACCGAGTTGAGCACTACCCATAGTGACCCTATGAACAGAAGATCTGAACCCTGTTCTATCGTGAGTCATGCTCACATTTCCCAACACCCAAGAGCCCATTGGGGCAGTCACTGTGTCAGTCCACTTGATTGAGAGTCTTCCTCTCCTTCACTGACCCTCCACCCTTCCTACCATCATGTCCCTCTCCAAAGAATAGCCCCTCTTAGCAAGATGCTCAAAGTATGTAAGGTAAAGCCTCATCATTCTTGCCTCCAAAGAACACTCTGGCTTCACTGTCTCCAACATAAATGTGTTTGTTCTCTTAGCCGTCCATGGGATGTTCAGTGCTCTTCTCCAACATGACAGCTCAAAGGTGTGAATTGTTTTTATGATAAGTACAGAAATGTTGATGGGCATTATGTGTGTAGTATGGTCTGAAGGGGTAGCTAGCTCATGACTTTTTTACTTGGCACTTGAAAATCTGTCCTTTGGTTTACAGATATACTGCTTTTTGCTTTGTTTGCTGTCAATAGCTCATTTTCATTCCTGTAATTCATTTCTGTCTTCTAAAGCAAGGTCAACCAGTGTTGCCTTCTTCAGGAAACTTAATCTGATTATTCCAATTTCAAATTATTTCCCTTACTATAAGCTATTAAAGATTTTTGACATCACCTCTTGACACTTCTTCACTTTGCATATAATGAAATGAGGCATGCCTTTCTTAATAGTTTGCTAGCAACTAGCAAGCAGGACACATGCCATTTTCATCTTACCCAGAGCAGTGCTTTATGCACAGCAGATTGTAGTAGATATTGCAATTGTTTCAACCTTTTAGTAAGTTTTGGTTGAGTACATGATTTTCAAGTTGCATTATATTTTTCAGCTTCCTTCTAGCTAGGCATGGTTCCATAAGGAATACTAGAATAGCAGTGAGGTGAAGTTCTGTGTGACTTGTCCTCTTTGCTCTTTTCATCTCCCACAGGTTGGAAAGTGACTATAACAGACAACAATCAGATCTGAGGATAACAGAACAACAATAGTAGGGAGGAACCTGGTTTCTTAACCATTACAACAAACCCTCCTCCTACCTATACCCATTGCCATCTTCAGAGTGACATTCATGTAAGTGGACCCAGCTCTAATTCCAGCTCCTCCAAATATTGTCCTTCTGAAGACAAATTATGTCAGAGAGAAATAAACCACCTTTTTTTAAAAAAAAATTCTTTTACATTGGTTTGCACACAGAATTTGTATGTATTGTGTTTCACACTATCCTTCATTCACATTATATTTCATACTTCATTGTCACTCGTCATAGTTTAGAAAATTAATCACCAGTGGACTATGCCAGCCATTACCTCATCTTTCTGGATCCCTGCTGGATCACTCCATTTCATTTACCCCCCTCCCACCACCCCTAAAATTGTGTGACCCTATGATTTCCTTACCTCTCTGCTCCCACCTCTTTCCCTCTCGGATCCTCATACACTAGTTATCCTTCTATTTTTACAATCATTAAACCACTCTTTTTCTGAAGCTAGTCTACCTTGGGATCTCTTTGTTAAAGTTGCTTTGCCTAATCAATTGTAAATGCACAGGTACTTTATACAATATTGTCACATGGATAATTGAAAGAATAAAGAAATTAAATGGTAAATGACCTGTTGTTAATTTCACTTCTGCTTGAAATACCATCTGTCTAACGGGCAGTCACCTCCTGTGTGATTTACTGACTCTGAAAACTTGCTGGAGGATCAGCTATGAATTGGCACCTACTTGACAGCACGTAACAGCAACATTTTATCTAATGGTGTTCCGAGTCTGTACTTCAGAAAATGGGTTCCTCCAGAAGTTCAGTCGCTGTCTCGCTTCTGGGAACTTCATTGCCTCATAAGTCTGTTGAGTTGATTGAAAGCCATGGTGACTCCATGTGAATCAGGGGACAGCGGTGCTCCATGGACCATTTCATTGGCTGACTTTTGAAAGGAGATCTCCAGGATTTCTTCTGAGGTACTTCTGGGTGGACTTGAACTTCTAATCTTTCATTTAGCAGCCAAATGTGTTAATTATTTTTACCTTCCCATGCAGGCCACATTTTTTTGTTTGATGTTAGCAGACTCTTCAAAGACCTGCTATCAGAAAACACAGAAGGAAGCTTCCTGCTCTCAGTAGCAACGATTAAAAAGCAGAAGATGACAGCATGCAAGGGCTATGTGTCAGATGCCAATGAAGAGACACTCAAATGAACATAGAACAATCTTTGAATGCCTATGTTATTTATAAAGTTTCAAGCATTCCAATGCCTGAACAGATGCCTCTATGCTATGAAATAGGTTTGTACCTCAAAGCTCACCATGTAGGACAAGAGTAGAAGTGTCCCGTTGTAGAATGGGACTGACCTTGGGGTTGGGGAGAGAATGAGTAAGATGGGTTCAATAGTGTATACTGCACTGAAACAGAGGAGGGAGAAAACTGTTTAAAAGAGATATGTGACTAGGTATTTCTGTCATGACAGGAGTCTACAGCGATAGCTACATGGTGGAGTGGACCTGGGGGAGGGTTTGTAAAACAATGAAAGAATCTTTTCTTTTACTTTTCCAAGAGGGTAGTGTTCTGGGGTGGGGGGGAAACTTGGGAGGGGACAAATCTACAACAATGAATGAATGGAAATCCAAAGCCTCTGTAAATTTTCACTGAAATTAATAACAAATTTAAATTAAAAAAAGAATTAAGTTAGAGTAAGGATGGCAATGGATTTATAACTGCTCAAGCTAATAACACTATACTGTGGCATGGAGGAGGAATAGTAGAAATGTATCCACATTTACAACATTCCTCTTACCAAAACCATTTATGGAAAATAGGTACTTCACTGGAACATATATCTCTGGATTGGAAATGATGATATTGTTAATAATTCTAGCCTTAAGCTTAAAAGATTATAATGTTCAAAATTATTTGTTATACATTTGCTTAAAATTTCCCCTCTTTTAACAACTGGGATCTAGAGGGAAGAGAAAAGACCAGAGAATGGCCAAAATTATTGGGGCAGCTATTGCTGCCAGGTTAGGGCCTGTGTCAGGAAAAAGAAGTCTTACTCATATACAGTGCCACCCAAAGGTAATAAAGGAGATCAGAATTGCTTCCACTGTGGAAAGCTGGGCCACTTCAGCAGACAGTGTCACAGACAAGAGCCACAGATAGGCAAGGGAGTAGAGAGGAAGCTCCCACTCACTTGCTTTAAGTGTGGTTCTGAAGGACACTTGGCCAAGGTGGCCCACATCAGGTCCTCGTGGCAGACAGGACTGACAGGCCCCAGCTCCCAGCTGGAAACAAAGGAGGACGTTTCAACGATTTAGATCCTCCCAGAAGAGCCGTGGATGAGCATTAACATTACTGGTAAGTATATTCATTTTCTCCTGGACACAGAGCCTACTAATGGGTCCTAAAAGCCTTCTGAGGTCCCAACTCTTCTCACTATTTCTTAGTTGTTGGAATGGAAGGAAAACCTCATAAGCAGTTCTTTACTTCACCTCTACCTTGCATGTGAACTTCCGAGTTGTAAAACAGCTCAGTGGTAGATGGAATTTGCTCCAGGACTTAAGAACCATAAATGACATAGCTGAGCCTCTACATCTAGTGGTTCCTAACCTGTACACTATAATAGACAAAGTGCTAGTCTATAGGCCTTTTATTGTAAGAACCACCTTCCCTCTGTAACTTGATTTGTGCCACTACTAGAACCTCTACTCGTAATAGTATTGCTTGTTAATTTTTGACTCGTGTACTTTTAACTTGTTAGTTAAATTTGTGTCTTCTAGGTTGCAACACCTCCATGATACATCTTCAAGGATATGAACATGTACGGCTAAGCACAATGGATAACAGTACATCTAAATTCCAAAATCAATCTACATAATAGTCTATGTGTTTCCTACTGCCAAAGGGGCCCTTTAGAGTAGTGAGAGAAGATCTTCACCCTGAAACCCACAGCATCCCTTTTCAGCAGGAAGTAGCTAAGAGAATACACCATCCCCTTTTCCTTATTAATCAGGGTGAAGTCTCTCTCAGGGAGGAGTGATAGGGAATGGCAAAGGACACACTGACAAAGGAGATTAATCAGAACTGGCTTTGACAAGCACTGTGGCAATTGGACAATTAAAACAGACATTGTGGGGGGAAGAAGAACAAACTGAGGAGGAGGGTAGAGAAAACAGTGCAACGATGAATGAATGAGAACCCAAAATCTCTGTAAATGTTCATTAAAACTAATAAAATTTAATAATAATTTTTAAAAAAGAGTAAAAGTGTCCCATAGGATTTCTGAGATGATCTAATTTTTCTCCTGGAATGACCTTTGGTGAGTCTGAATTGCAGACCTTTTGGTTAACAGCCAAACTCTTAACCTAATCACCACCAGGGCTCCTGAAGCACTGCATGACCCAGAAACCAAACCCACCACTGTTGAGTTGATGTCAACTAACAGCAACCCTATATCAATTGTCTGAGGCTCTAAATCTGTATTTAAAAGATGACCCACCTTACTCTCTCAGAGCAGCTGCTCGATTTCAACCTATGATTAGCAGGGAAGCATGTCAGGCACTATGCAACCAGAGCTCCTTGCAACACTGAATAAAGGAGGGAAAAAAATCTATCTATCTATCTATCTATCTATCTATCTATCTATTATCTATCTATCTATCTATCATCTATGTATCTATCTCTATATCTACATCTATCTATATCTATCTATCTCTCTATCTCTCTATCTCTATATCATCTATCTCTATCTCTATCTCTATCTCTATCATCTCTATCTCTATCTCTATCTCTATCTCTATCTCTATCCCCCCCCTCTCTCTATCTCTATCTGTATGTGTATCTCTGTATCTCTATCTCTATCTCTCTCTATCTCCATCTCTATCGCTGTAGCTGTATCTATATCATCTATCTCTATCTCTATCTCTATCTCTATCTCATCATCTATATCAATATCTAGATCTAAATCTAAATCTATCTCTATCTCATAATCTGTCTCTATCTCTATCTCTTTATCTCTATCTCTATATCTATCTCTATCTCTATATCATCTATATCAATATCTATATCTATATCTAAATCTAAATCTATCTCTATCTCTATATAATCTATATCAATATCTATATCTCAATATATATATCTAAATCTATCTCTATCTCTCTATATCTAATAATCTGTCTCTATCTCTATCTCTTTATCTCTATCTCTATCTCTATCTCTATCTCTATCTCTATCTCTATCTCTATCTCTATCTATATATCAAGTGTTCTCTACATTCTTCACAAAGTTCTAGTGAGAATCAAATGGAATCATGTGCTTGAAAGTGTTTCATAAACTGTTAAACACGTACATAATTTGTTTTATCTGCCTGGAAATGTCATTAACATCCATGTGATTCTGGTTTGGTGATTAATCACAGTCCCATCTCCTGGGTCAAAATAGAGAGAAAGTGACCTAGAACTGTTCAGTCTTAGTACCCAATCTCTTGATCACAGTAATTGGACATAACACACAGTCTAAGCCAATCAAAACTCTTCCCTGGAAAGATTCTTGGGCCCTCTCTTTGGTCTCTGGTTTACCAGCTGTGCTGAAGGCAGTGTAGAGCTATTTGAAATCCTGGGATCTGACTGGATGAAGTAGAGGAAAGATAAGTTCTGATTGTGTCTGAAGCCATTGCCACCTCTATCCTCCTGAGTTACATAGATATATCATTCCTTTTTTTTTTTTTTTCACCTTAAGCTTATTTGAATTCGATGTCTTTGGGCTGAAATGAAAATAATCTTAATAAGATACTACATACAATCAAGGTATTAGCAAAGTGTGTCCCTTCACGTGGACTTGAGAGTTTGTTTAGAGGCTCTAGAAAGAGAACGCCACTTGAGACTTTACTATCAAAAGGGGGTCGTCCTCCGTTTGGAAAAGTAATTCTTGACCATCTATGTAATTTTTAAAGGAACACACAAAACTAGTGAATGAGCCAGGACCAGAGCCGCCTGAGTGAGTCCTGTCTATCCTTCCCTGGAGTTCATGGGGATAAGATTTTGCTTGAATATTTTCAAGAAGAATGTTTCATCTTCTCATAAGTCAGACTACCCTATTGTTGTAACCTCTTAATATTTTTAGAAATAAATGAAAATTTGGTCTTCTAAACATCATTTTTGTCTAACTTAGCTTTCTGAAAAGTCATAGGATTTCAGTACCATCCCTCACCCCACTGCATTCTAAGTGGATGATACTTCAGATGTGTGGAGACAGGTAATATATTTATCTTAGCCTTTTCTGAACAACAACAACAACAAAATATCAACTTTGCTCAGACGAAAAGGATTTTAAGTTTATATCAATCTGACGTCTCTCTCTGAGTTCCCTCCAATGAGTTAACATCTCTCTTTAAACAAGTATCCAGAACTGCACTCAAGATCGCAGAACTATCAGTGTACCTGCAAAAAGAGCCAGGCCTGGCCAATCACAATACTCCATCCCTTGGCCACAGTGATTGACACGTGCAGAACATATCTGAACTAACAATACCCTTATGATTGGCTGTGTATATCTTATTCTAGAAATGCAAAGTAAGTTTATACCCTTTTTTGGTTTAATTCTTTTCAGTCTGTTGATTCATATTGAGCTTAAAATAAACTAATACACTCATTCTTCTCTTTCATGAAGAGCTATTAAACCATCTTACTTTTGTGTTTTATGTTCTGAGACCAAGTCAAAGTAGGATTTATTCATTATGGTCCATTATTTCATGTTGTTGTTGTTGTTAAATATGCCCAATATGTCAACAAATATATTTTCTACATTGCTCACAGTTAGATCTTTTCTGTATCAGAGGCTTTGTCTTTATTAAAATAATTGATAAAAATTATGACTAATACTGGGTTAGGACATATAACCTCTTTCAGAAGGCTAGAGGTTTTGGTGTGGTTTTTTTTTTAACCTGTGAAGGATTTTAGTCAACTGTGAGTCCACCTCAGGGGAGGTACACCATCCAATCGATATTGCTCTATCTAACTTTGATCATGAGAACTTTGTCAACTTCCTATACCTTCCTAATGAACATATTACTTATCATTGTTAATTAGCCTTTTGGAACACTCTAGGTCACCAGGGAACAAGCAAGTTCATTTTGTAAATGGGATGAGGAAAGCAGTGGAATAGGTCCTACATAAAGCAGAGGATCAAAGCATGAGAACGCTCAGGAGAGCACAGAGGCCTTGGCTACGTAGGGCATTGAGAGCTCTAGAAGGTTCTGTAGAGGAATGAAGAAAACAATTGCATCACGCTCAGTTTTTCCCAGGCAGGTCTAACAGGGGATATGTTGTTAGTTGTTGTCAGATGGCCTTTTCTCAGGGCTACCTTATGCACAACAAAACAAAATGTCCAATCCTCACCATCATCGGTAAGCTTGCATTCATATTATAACCACTATATACTATGAGCATCTTTCAACCTAAGGCGTCATCTTGGGGCAATGTAAGTTAAGAGTCAGACCACTAGGGGAGCTCTGGTGGCCTAGTGGCAAGAAGCTGCAACTACAATCCCAGAGGTGCACGGTTCGAATCCACCAGATGCTCTGCCGGGGAAGGAGGGGCAATCTCCTCCTGTACCAGTCAGATCTGATTTGACGGTACATGCACACAAAACTTGATAAAATAAAAAAAAAAAAATAAGAGTCAGACCACTAACCAACAGGTCAGTATTTGGAAAACCTTTTTTATTCTGGCAAAAAGATGAGATAGTGTCTTCCTGCTAAGATTTATAGCCTCAGAAAATGGGTGAAGTGTTGTCATGAGTTAGAATCAGCAGATGGCAGTGGGTTTTAAAATTTGACTTGGATTCCCACCTGGGGTCTCATCTCCTGGAACTGTATCTGACAGTGCTCTGATGTGACTCCCAGGGATTTCATCAGCTAATTTTTGGAGGTACCAGTCATTGGAAAAGGACTTCACAGTAGGAAAAGTAGAGGATCAGTGAAAATGAGCTTCAAGAAGATGAATGAACACACTGAGTGCAACAACGGGCTTCAGTATGGCAGGGATCATGAGAGGGCACAGGATAGGGCAAGGATGGGTCTGTTGTTCATGAAATTGCTATGAGCTGTCGTCGACTTGATGGCACCTGGCAACAAAAACAACACCTAACGGCAGTGGATCACCAGGTTTTCCTCCCTAGTTTGTCTAAGTCATTTGGAAACTCATCTGAAACTAATCTGACATGGATGACCCCCCCAGGTAGCTAAAATACTGATGGAATTGCTTTCAGTATTCAGCAACACACAAGTTGCCTTTGCAAGGCACACCGACAAGTAGACAGTAGACTAGGGAATATGCACTAGAGTTAATGATTTTTTTTTCCAATTCTGGTACTTAAGCACGGTAGAATACTGTGCTAAAAGACGGTCCTTATCTTCCCAGAATGACTTCTGCATTTCTTCATCGTGAGGATCTTGGGCTCTGACCTCTTCTGACTTTGCTGAAACCCTAGGGCCTTTGAACATGGACAGATAAGACACTCTACTCAACATCTTTAAGACCTGGAGGGAACAGTGGCTGTCAGCTGAGTGTGACTTGGGGGGAAGATTTTCACAGACTGAAACAGTAGCAAAAGGGGAAAAATATCTGACCATGGAATCAAAGAGTCTGGGGAAACTTGGACAACCATTCAATGACAACAAAGTGAAATCGGCTAAGGCTTCCAGGGGGGGACTTTCCCCCATTGAAATTTGGATTTAGGTCCCAGGGTTTATGTGAAATTACTCACATTAAAGATTTGAGAGAAAATAAATTATTGCCATTGAGTCAGAAGTGTCTCATAGCCGACCTTCACTTGATTTTCTGAAGGTTTTAAATACCACCAGAGGAGACTGTGCATCTGTTTCCCTTGAAGCCACTGGTGGTCTCAATCTGCCAGAGAGGTTTGGTCTCTTAATTTGAGTTGGGCTGTACAAAGACCCCTTCCTCCACATAAAGTACCATTCACAAGTTCTGGGGATTAATTCATGAGGCTGTCATTGTGGGCCACCATTCCTTCCATTACAAGACTCCATCTCTTTGGATTAGTCTACAGATGAGAACATCAGAGCTCCTTGAGAGAAGATGGTCTTTTAGAATTGTATTCGAATTCTAGGACTGCCATAACCAAAAGCCACTACAAACTTGATGATGATTCAAAATGGAAGAAATATTCTATTAAAGTTCTGCAGGTCAAAATCAAAGGTGTCAGCAGGGTCACAACTCCCCTGGAACTTGAGGGGGCCATCCACCCTGTGCCTCTCTTCTAGATCCTGGTGGTTGCTGGCAGTTCTTGGTGTGAGGCTGCCTTGCTCAAATCTCTGCCTTGGTCCTTACATCACCTTCTCCTCTATATTTTTGCCTCAGCTCTCTCTTTTTCTTGTCAGGACACTTGTTGTTGGGTGAGTTTTCACCTCAAGATCCTTAATTTAACTTGAATTGGGCTGTGCAAAGACCTTTTGCAAATAAGGTAACATTCACACGCTCTGAAGATTAAGGCACGGATTAAAGCATTGTGGGCAACCACTGAATTCATGACAAGAATCCGTCTCTTAAATTTCTTCTCTTAGCACCAAGTCATTCTTTATTTTGAATCTTGAGTGGTGTTTTTGTTGATGAAAGCAATCAAGAGCAGCAACAGAGAATGGAGTTGTGGAGGCAAAAGGCAGCATCACATTTATTGAGAACTCGAGAAAAATAGAGTCAGAAAGTGGAAACATTTTATTTTAAACCCTCAAATACCAAATACAATCTTATTTCCATTAGGGAGGTCACCGACTTGGAGTAACTATATGCGTGGGGTGTGTGTGTGTGTGTGTGTGTGTGTGTGTGTACGTGCATGTGTGTGAAAGAGAAGATTTAAAAAAGTAACTTGATCAAAACACTAACTTGTTGCTATTGAGTCAGAACTGACTAGTAGTTGACCCTCCAGCGGATTTTCAGAGGCTGTAAATAGCACAGGAGGAGACTGCTCATCTTTCTCCCAAGAAGTGGCTAGTGGATTTGAACTGCCCAAGAGGTGCCACCTTTGGGCTAGCAGCTCAAATTATTTTTCTTTTCTTTGCAAATACCATTTTTAAAAAAATTATACTGATTTATTTATAAAGTTTGAATATATTGTTTTTCACAAAAGATCCTTCCCATTTCCTTCACTGCCTCCCCATCAAATTGTGCCACCCTATGATTACCATCCCCCGCCCATCCTCACCCCTCTCTGCTTCCCCTCCTCCACCCTTGGATCCTCATATTCATTCTACAATAATGGTTTTATACACTATTTGTCCTTGTGGGACTGAGTTAGTTCACTCAGTATAATGCTCTCCAGTCCCTCCCAAGTTAGGTAGTAATTTACAAAATCATTGAGCAGCTCAAATTCTTATAAGCTAAGTTACCGAATCTCCCTGATTTGATCAGGATCCATTATTTTTGGTTTTACTTTTATCTAGTATTTTTAACCACTTCTTTTAATTTATTATCAATCATTATACATTCTTTCCTTAGATTTTTGAATCATGGTGTTGGTGAGGAATAGAGTATCCATTTGGAAATCTGTAGATACTTAGTTGTTTCATTCTTTACCAGTGACATTCTCAGGCATTATATCATTAAAATTAATCTTATCACCCTAGTGAGGTTGATGGCAGCTCATAGTGGCACCAAAACACACCTAGCTGAGAAGATGGGGGTTTGAACCCACTCAGAGACGCCTCAGAGGGGAGGCCTGGTAGTGATGTGCCAACTTCACCTCTATGAAATTCCTGTGAAACTGTTCTACTATACACATAGTCATGAGTCAGAAGGCACTCCACAGCGACTAACAAGAGTGAGGTTGATGGGTTTTAGAGGTTTCAGAGGAGGAACCCAAGCTCAGGTGATAAACTGGTTTGCTAGTGTATGTGGTAAGTTAGGAGTCTGGGGATCTTTCCATTCAGTTGGTCGTGAAAGAGCTGGTGTTTGTGGTTTCCCACATCCACTTCTGTTGTTGTTGTTATGTGCCGTTGAGTCACCTGTGATCCATAGTGACCTTATCTACGTACAACAAGTCTAAAGCCTGCCCTATTTTGAACCTGTCTCACTGACCAATATACCAACTACCCTCATTACCTCAGTTACTGTGTCAGTGTCAATTCATCTCATCCAGGATCTTCCTCTCCTGTGTTGTCCCTCCACCATTCGGAGCATGATGCCCTTCTTCAAGGACCAGTCTCTCCTGGCCATGTGCCCAAAGTATGTGAGTCAGAGCTTCAATCTCCTAGCCTCCCTCTCCAAAACATACCTATTTGGTTTTTTGGTGGTCTATGGGATGTTCAAGACTCTTCTCCAGCACCACAGCTCAAAAGCATCAATTCTTCTATCAACTTTAGTCATTGTCCAGCTCTCTGATGCACAGCAAGTAATTGCGAAGAGCATGGCCTGGATCAGGCGCACCTTAGTCTCTAGACTGACATCATTGCTTCTCAGTACTCTGGAGAGGTCCCAGACAGTAGATTTTCCCAGTGCAATTCATCTTTTGATTTCCTGACTGCTGATGCTAAGAGTGTTGATTGTGGAGCTGAGAAAGCCGTAATTGTTAACAATCTCAATCTCTTCTCCATCTATCATGGTGCTACCAATTGGCCCAGTGGTGACTATTTTTGTCTTCTTGATGTTGAGCTTCATCCATAGTGAAGTCTATAGTCCTTGACCTTCTGCAGCAAGTGCTTCAGGTCTTCCTCAGTTTCAGCAAGCAAGGTTGTGTCATCTGCATAACATAGGTTGTTGATGAGTTTTCCTCCAATCTTGATGTGAAACCTATCCTTGGACCAGGAAGCAATCCTCAGAACAGAGCAGGGAAACACTGAATGGTTCAAAATCAGGAAAGGAGTGCATCATGGATGCATCCTGTCTCCATCCCTTTTCAGTCTATGTGCAGAACAGATCATTCAGGAGGCTGGGCTTTATGAGGAGGAGTGTGGCGTCAGGGTTGGAGGAAGACTCCACTTCTGAGTTATTTTCAAATGCTAAGCTCTCCTCCTCATCCCCTTACTGACCCCAGAGCCCCTATTTTCAGTGGTGCCCTCTGGCCACCCCTACCCTGAGACTGCCTGGGCTTAATTCTCTTTCACTCCAGGAGTTTCTCAGCTCTCTAATTTGATAAATTATGCTAATGGGTGAAAATAGGTCAAACAGCAGATTTCCAATCCTATTTTAAGCTTTGAGGAGATGAAACTTTAATAGAAAATGAATATGAAGACAATGTAATGGATGTGCTCGCTAAAGGGTAAACTCTTTTCATCATTATGCAAACATTTATCCAGCACTTACCCTCTTGGAGGAACTAGCTAGGAAATGCAGATGAGGCACAGTTCAGTGGCTCTACCAGGGCCATAGAAGTGAGTGTGCAGCTGGGAGGCAGTGTGCGGCATCAGGCAGCTGGCCATCTGTTTTCTGTAAAACGGAAATATAAATACCCACTGCCAGGGTTCTTGTAAGGAGTAGATGGGATAAAGTGTATAGTGTATAGGCATGCCTGTTACGTATTGTTTGTTGCTGTTGTTGTTATTGTTGTTGTTGTGTGTCGTTGAGTTGGAACCAATGCATCGCTGGCCCTCCAGAAGTGTTCAGAGGCAGTAAATCACGTAGAAGAGAATGCCCATCCTTCTCCCAGGGAACAACTGGGGGATTTGAACCTCGTGCCTTTGGGACTGCAGCACAGCTAGTTACTACTAGGCCACCCAGAGCAGTACGTTTGTTTTAGAAGTAGACAGAAGTGTACTTCTTTTTTAAATTTTTATTGCGATTTTAATGAAAGTTTACAGAAAAGTGGGATTTTCATTCATTCATTGTTGCACATTTTCCTCCATAACCCCCTCAGTTCACTTAAAAAAATCATTTATTATTGCATTATTTCCTCCCCCCACCCACCCCACACCTCTCCTCCAGTCTACTTTGCTAGGTACCTCTTTATTCTGAACTGTTGTTATACAAATAATGCCTAACCATATATTCCTTTTAAACAGTTCTTTCCTTCATATGTTCCAATGTAGTGTTCATTATTTATCCCTTTTCTTAGTTTTTCTTCAACCCCCATGTCAGTCCTGTTTCATAACAGTGGTATTATGTAGCATTTGTCCTTTTGTGACTGAAATATTTCACTCAGCATACTGTCCTCCAGGGTCACCCATGTGTGTACACCTGCCATGTAGAAGAAGTTTAACTTCTGAATATGTTCATTCCTTTCCTCCTCAAAGCTTGCATTCTAGTCGAAGGGGGCAAGTCACAAAGGTGAAATGACCTGGAGCTAAGCACAGACCCAGCAGCCTCACCCTTCCCAAATCTCAAGGAAGAACAGTGTGGTGATGAGAGGACAGGTGTGCAGGCAGGAGAGAAGGGGCACAGGTGAGAGGATGAGGGTGAAGCTGAGAAAATACGGGCTTAGAAGAGAGGGCAGGGGTACAGATGACAGAACAGAGCACAGATGAAAGGGCAGGGGCAGAGACAGAGAGCAAGAGCACAGAGTACAGGTCTGGGGCACAGGAGACAGAACCAGAGCACAGAACTACAGCGAGGTAGGTTATTGTTGTTAGGCATCATCAAGTCAGCTACAACTCATAAAGATCCTAGGAGCAACAATTCTGAACTTAATCATATCCTGCTCCATCTTCGTGGTCTCTGATATTCCCAAATCCACTGTTACAGCCACTGCATCAGTCCAAAGTGGCATGAGAATTGGAGGCAGACTCACCAACAGTCTGTATTGTGCACATGACATAAACTTGCTTGCAGAAAGTGAGGAAGACTTGAAGCACTTGGTATAGAAGAGCAAAGACTAAAACCTTCAATACAGATTATCTTTCAACATCAAGAAAATTAAATTTCTCACCACTGGACTAATAGTCAACATCATGATAAAGGGAGAAAACAGTGAAGTTGTCAATGATTTCATTTTACTTGGACCCACAATCAACATCCTTGGTAACATCAAAGAGTCAAAAGATATGTTACATTGGGAAATTCTGCTGCCAAGGACCTCACCAAGGTGTTAATGAGCAATGATGTCTGTTTAAAGACTAAGGTGTGCCTGATCCAAGCCATGGCCTTTTCAATTATTTATTATGCATCTGAAAGTTGGATAATAAGTATGGATGACTGAAAAAGAATTGATGCCTTTGAGCTGTGGTGTTAGAGAAGAATACTGAGTATCTATCCCATGGGATGCCAAAAGAACGAGCCAGTTTGTATGTTTATTTGTTTGGATGAAGTGCAATCAGGGCACTCCTTAGAAGCAAAGCTAGGTGAGTTGAGTGAAGCATTTATGGGCCTTCAGTTAAAAAAGAGGATGGTAATGAGTATTAGACAATGGGTTTTTTTCCTTGTCTCCTTTGTATTTCTTAAAACAATTTTCAAAAAGCAAAAATAACACATACTTCTTAAAAGAAAAAACTTGTAAATAATGCAAAATTTTATTAAATTATAAATGTGTCTTCTCTCACCCACAGTCTCACTTTGCAACACAAAGCACTGTTAACAATTTGGCATTGACCCACCACACTGTCACCTGTGCCCAGATTTTGTAAAATGGATCACTCTAAGAATTGTTGTCCAACTTGATTTTCCTGTTAACTTTTTTTTTTTACTCCAAACTGTGTCATAGCCAACTTTCAAAGTCAACAAACATAGAGTTCTCTCATTCTTTTAAAGAGATGTGTAGTACTACATAGCATTTGGCAGATCATTATTTATTCAATTTATCCCCAATAGATTGTCTCCAGATTTTCCACTATTGCAAATGATGGTGTTATTTTGGGCCAAGTATCTAGTTACTATGTCCCGGCACCAGACTGTGCTTAAGAGACACCAAAGTTGAGTGAAAATTGTCATAGTCTCTATGTCCAAGTTGCTTACAGGCTCGTGAGATAAGCAGACATCAATTCAGTGAATATGGCAATACCAGACACCATCAAGTCAACTCTAGCTCAATGGCCCCTAAAATATCAATGTCAGAGTAAAATTGTGCTTCATACAGTTTTTAATGGCTGATTTTTCAGAAGAAGATCACCAAGTGTTTCTTCAGAAATGTCTTTGAGTCAACTAAAATCTCCAGTGTTTCTGCTACCAGTCAAACAATTATTTACACCACTCAGGGAGTCTAAAAAAACATATACAGGGGAATGTAAAGGTGTAATTGGTACCAGGAAAGCAGAGATGAAAACAGAAAAAGATAAACTAGACCTGAAGTCGAAATGAATTTCATTGAGCAGAAGGGGAGAGGCACTACGAGTCACCAAAGTGAAGTAGAAAGACGAAGTTATTTTACACGGAGAATAATTGGTGATGCCCAGCAGTTAAAGGAGCCATGTGATCCAAGGACTGACTGCAGTGTCAAGTGCAGAGGACCCGAGCAGGCTGGCAGCTAGCTGTGCTTGGACATCTGAGCCTTCTAGTCCAGGTTGTGAGGTTTACCTTTAGTCCTACGAACCATACATCAGAGAGTTTAAGCAGCACATTGATAGGACCACATTTGGATTTTGGTTGGCAGACTCCTGATGCAGGAGGGAAGAACAGATTGGAGGGAAAGGAGAGTGGATGTAGCTAGACCAGTTTAGAAGGAAAATCTCCATGCAAAGGATGATGGAAGTTTGGTGGACTTACGGAGATGGAGTGATGTGCAGAAGTATAAAGAAAGAAACTGAATAGGGTTTTAGTGACAGAGTGTGTGTGTGTGTGTGTGTGTGTGTGTGTGTGTGTGTGTGTGCGCGCGCGCGCATGTGTATGTTTAAGAGTAGATTCTAGATTTCTGATGCGTGACATTTAAGCAGCAAGGATAATGAGTTAGAGAACAACAGAATGGTAGAAAAGGACACCCAGCAGGACAGAGACGAGGCTGGTGATGTAGAAGAAGGCATGCCATGCCCCTCTCAGGAAGGCTTTTAGAATAATTCTCCTTACTAAACACAATCCATTTTAGGAATAATCTCAGTGTAATATATTTGTTCTGTATCTATTTTTCTGCTTAAAAGTGGAGGCTCCACCTTTTTATTTCTGAATCTACAATGTTGTTGTTGTTATGTTCCATCGCGCGACTTGTGACTCATAGCGACCCTATGTACAATAGCCCTAAACTCTGCTCTGTCCTGTGCCAGTCTCATTGTCTCCAACACACTAATCCTAATTGCCCCAGTCACCGAATCAATCCATCTCCCAGAGGGCCTTTCCCTCCTCCTGCCCTCCACCCTCCCAAGCATGATGTCCCTCTCCAAGGACTGATACATCCTTACAACATGACCAAAGTATGTCAGACGAAGCTCCAGAATCCTTGCCTCCAAGGAGCAGCCCGTTTTAACCCTCTCCAGGACGAATCTGATTGTTTTCTTAGCAGTCCATGGCACGTTCAGCACTCTTCTCCAACACCAAAGCTCAAAAGCATCAATTCTCCCTCTATCCTCCCTGGTCATTGTCCAGCTCTCTGACGCATAACAAGTGATTGAAAGACCATGGCCTGTACCATATGCACCTTCGTCTCCAGAGACACATTGTTGCTCTTGAGTACTTTAGAGAGGTCCCTAACAGCAGACTTTCCCATGGCAATACGTCTTTTAATTTCCTGGCTGCTGGTGCCAAGAGTGTTGATTGTGGAGCCAAGCAGACTAAAGCTGTGAACAATCTCAATCTCTTCACCATTCATTCTGATGCTGCCAATTGGCCCAGTGGTAAGAATCTTTGTCTTCTTGACATTGAGCCTCAATCCATATTGAAGGCTGCAGTCCCTGACCCTCAACCGCAAGTACTTCAGGTCCTCATCAGTTTCAGCAAGCAGGGTTGTGTCATCTGCATAACGCAGATTGTTGGTAGATCTTCCACCAATCTTGATGCCACATTTCTCCTCATAGAGCCCAGCCTCCCAGATGATCTGTTCTGCATACAGGTTGAAAAGGTATGGAGACAGGACACATCCCTGGTGCACACCCTTCCCAAATTTGAACCACGCCATGTTTTCTTGCTCTGTTCTGACGACTGCCTCTTGGTTCAAGTATAAGTTTCGCATTAACACAATCAAGTGTTATG
>NW_006400012.1:545847-547904 GCF_000299155.1 Elephantulus edwardii
GTCAGTTGGCCAAGTGGTTGTTCTCCAGATTTCTTGACACAACTTAGTGAGCATGTCCAGAGCAGTATCTGTTAACTGAAATACATCAATTGGTATACCATCTATTCCTGGGGCCTTATTTTTTGCTATTTCTTTCAAAGCAGCTTGAACTTCTTCCTTCATCACCATAGGCTCTTTCCCAAGCACAAAGTCTATGCTTAGTGCATTTTGGGAAGGTTCAAACAAATCATCACAAACTCTTAGTTGAATTGGAATTGACCCACAGCTGATCCATTAGAAGATTTTCAGAGGCAGTAAATTGCATTAGAGGAAATTGCCTATCCTTCTCCAGTGGATCAGCTAGTGGATTTGAAGTATGTAACTTTGGGTTGGCAGCACACCTCTTGACCATGAAGCTACCAGAGGTCCCTTAGTTATGCAGCTTAAAACAACAAAAATATATTCCCTTATAATTCTGGAAGCCAGAAGTAGGAAATCAAAGCCATACTCACTCTGAAGGCTTGAGGGGAGAACTGGTAGTCCCTTTTAGCTGGGTGGATCCAGGATTCCTAAGCAGGTGGTGTACAACTCTAACATTTACCTTTGTTTTTATATTACTTTTCCCTCTGTGTCTCTCTTTTCCCTCTAGTAAGTAAATCTGTCATTAGATTTAGGACCCACTCTAAATCTGTCTTGTATACTTTGGTCTTGTTGTCAAAATGGGCCAGTACTTGGAAAAAGACATCATGCTGGGAAAGGTGGAGGGTGAAAGTAAGAGAGGATGACCCTCAACAAGATGAATTGACTCATGGCTGTAAACAATGGGTTCGAGGATCGTGGGGATGGTACTGGATAGGGCAAAGTTCCTATCTATTGTTCACAATGAAGCTCTGAGTTGTAGTAGACTTGATGGCACAAAACAAATTCAAGATGATCTCATCTTGAGATGCTTAACTGACTATGTCTTCAAATTACATCTGGATATACGAGAGAGCATAACAGAAAAAGAATTGTATAGAGAGTAGTGATGCTGAAGTAGAGAGAAAGGCTGTGCACTCAGATAGGATCCAGATCCTGATGGTTCATAAATCCATCTTACTATCTAGAAGGACTGAGTGACTTAAGAGCTTTAAAATATCACCTACGCCATGCTATGAGCTCGGGTCGACTGCAGCAGCCTGATGGCTTGCTCTGGTCTAGACTTTTCTTGTAGCTGCAGATGCTCAAAGTTTAGAAGTTGAACAGATGATCCTTCAGCAAAAGGAACATGCTTGTTCCTTCAGAGTACTGGTTTGATAGGGATGGACAAATCAGAAATCGGCTGTCTAAAACGGAGGATATTAGGGCAAGAGACATGAAGTGGCTGATTCACAGGCTTTCACAAAAGTAGTTATTAGTAAGATGATTGTAGTGGGGTGGGGGACCACAATATAAATGAACAAAATATAATGTAAATGAAAGGCTGTTAAAAACGCAATGTCCATGCATGAGACACAATGCATATGAATGATAAAAATATTAATAAAAATTAAAAATCACCTATATGAGACCAAATAGTCAACAAGCATTACATTAAAACCAGTATAGAATAGAAAGGGTCAGGGAAACTAGATTAATAGGAAAGTAACAACCAAAATGGAAATATTGAGAATATTCCAAAATAATGAAAAATATGACCTGTGCCACTGAAGAATTTGTGTATAGATTGTTGGAAGTAAATGTAAACTGCCATCTAAAATGCAAGAAAATATTTTAAAATTAGATTCACTATATTTTCTTCTGAATTTTTGAAGCTTTTGCATTTGGTTCTTTAATACACTTAAAATTAATCTTTATGTAGAACATGAAGTAGGAATTTAATTTGGATTTTGGGGGGATTGTTTTTATTTTTGGATTCCCCACCCCATATAGACAACAAGTTGAGTTTGTCTATTTTATGAAATAATCTTCTTTTACATTAATCAACTATGCCATTTTTATAATACAGATTGTTGTTGTTGTTGTTATGTGCCGTCGAGTCGCCTGCGACTCATAGCGACCCTATGTACAACAGCCCTAAACTCCGCTCTGTCCTGTGC
>NW_006400012.1:549664-551245 GCF_000299155.1 Elephantulus edwardii
TCTTTTGTTCCTCTTCTGTCTTTGCAATGACCGTTTGCACTCTTCCTGGATGATACCCTTGATATCCTCCCACAACTCATCTGGCCTTCGTTAATGAACAGATTTGAGGCAATAATACAGATAGCTGTAATAAATGAATGGATTTGTTGCTAGACTCTCTCTCCTCTTCTTTTATTGTTTTTTTCCCCTGGCTACTCAAAGTGTGGTCCCTAGAACAGTAACATCAGCATCACCTGGTGGCTTGTTAGGAATGTAAATCTCAAGTCATACTCTAACCCTTTAGAATCAGGAACTGGATTTAACAAAACCCCTGATGATTCCTACACACATGAAAGTTTGAAAAGCATTGGTTCACCTTATACTGTCGAAATTTTGCTTGCTATAGCTTTATAGGAAGTATTTACATCTGGTATGTCAAATTTCCCTTAGTTGTTCTTCATGTTCAATTTATAGGTCAGTTTGAGGAAATTAGGACTCTTTGGAGGCTAAGATTTTGAAGCTCCATCTCACATACTTTGGCACATGGCCAGGAGGGACTGATCCTTGGAAAAGGACATCATGCTCTGAAGGGTGGAGGGATAGACAGAGCAGGAAGACCTCAGATGAGATGGATTGATACAGTAACTGGGGCAATGGGGGTAGGTGTGTTGGGATTCAGTGAGACTGGCTCAGGACAGGGCAGGCTTCAGAGTTGTACATAAGGTCGCTATGGGTCGTAGGTTACTGGAGGGCACATAACAACAACAACAACAACAACAACATGATAATTTAGGTCAATGCATATGTTTGTCAATAAACCCTAGTCATTTTTCCATAGATCTTCTCCACAAAAATTGTTTTATGAATTTTCTTCCTAGAAACTTTATAGGTTTTTCTCACTAATGAAAATCATGTTTTTATTACATTTTCAAATTGTTACAGATATATTAGAATGCAATTTGTATTTATATATTGATTTTATGTCTAGCAACCTTGAGAATTTTTAAAAATTAGCACTAATAGGTTTTTTAATAGTCTCTTGGCTTTTTCTTTTTGTTTGTAAAAAAATAGCTTTGTTTATTCCATTTCTTTTCCACTTTTACTTATTTTTCTTGTGTTAATCCACTAGCTAGAATTTCAATATAATATTAAATAGAAACAGTGATCTGATGATGGTCTTGATCATGAATTTAAGAAATGTACTTAAAATCCTTTAACACTAAATTAGATGTTTATAGTCATTTTCTAGTGAATATGCTTTATAAATGTAAGGAATAGTTTGCCAACTAAATTTTTAAATTGTGAGTGGTTATCAAATGATAGAAAATAGGGGATTTTTTTGTTCGTTTGCTTTGTTGTTGTTGTTATGTGCCATCGAGTCAGTTGCGACTCATAGCGACCCTATGTACAACAGCTCTAAACTCTGCTTTGTCCTGTGCCAATCTTATTGTCTCCGACACACTAATCCCGATTGCCCCAGTCACTGAATCAATCCATCTCCCAGAGGGCCTTCCCCTCCTGTGCTGTCCCTCCACCCTCCCAAGCATGATGTCCCTCTCCAAGGAGCGATCTCTCCTTACAACATGACCAAAGTATGTCAGA
>NW_006400012.1:551610-554228 GCF_000299155.1 Elephantulus edwardii
CTTCACCATCCATCCTGATGCTGCCAATTGGTCCAGTGGTGAGAATCTTTGTTTTCTTGACACTGAGCCTCAATCCATATTGAAGGCTGCAGTCCCTGACCTTTAGAAAATGTATTTTATTTATCTTCAAACTGCAAGGGTTGAGTTGTGTTGAGTTAGCCAAGCTGCACAGGGTGTACACAAAGTTAACTGCAAGGCAATCTTCAGAAATGGCAATTATGGAGAGTTAGTGAGTGATTATTCTCATCTACATTTTGCACTGTTGCTGTTGTTGGATGCCATTAAGTCAACTACAACTTACAGCCACCCAATAAACAACAGATCTGAGCCTTGACCGATCCTGTGCCATCTTTACAATTTGTGTTCACTATTACAGTCATTGTGTCAATCCATCTCATTGAAGGGCTTCCACTCTTCCTCTAATGCTCAACTTTCCCAGCATAATATATTATTCTAAGATCTTGTCTCTCCTAACAATATGCTTAACGTATGTGAGATGAAGTTTCACCCTCCTTACCTCTAAGGAGCACCCTTAGGAGTACTTTCTATAAGACAGATTTGTTAGTTCTTTTGGCAGTCCGTATGGATATTCAATACTCTTCACCAATCCCACAATTTAAAGGAAGTTCAATTCCTTTTTAGTCTTGTTTATTCATTGTTCTACTTTTAGATTCATAGGATACAATAGAAAATGACATGGCTTGGATCAGGTGTACCTTAGTCTTTAAACTGACATCCTTGCTCTTTAGTACCTGAAACAGGTTCTTGACAGCAGTTTTGTCTAGTGCAATATGTCTTTTTATTTCTTTTTTTTGTTTGTTTTTTTTTGTCTTTTTATTTCTTGATTGTTGCTATTATGAGTATTGAGTGTGAATCCTAGTAAAATGAAATCTTTGATAACATCGATCTTTCCCCCATGTATTATACGTTGTCTATTGGCTCAGTGGTAAGGATTTTTGTTCCCCACTAATTAGTTTGTAATATTGCTACACAATTTCCATATTTAAAAACATTTATTCTTCCCATTAATTTATTATAAATTCATTTATTCCTCCCATTGTGATTATTCTGGGTCCAAATGCAATATCTTTTTCTACTCCTTTTCAGGAGATTCATAACCCAAAATATTAGTTTGCTCAATGATGCTAAGGGAAAAACCACATAAACACTCACATATCCAAAAAGTATTTATTTGGCACCTATAGTATTGAATATAACATAGACTGTCAGGAGAACAAACAGGTTTATCCTAGAGAGGGTGAAACCAGGCTGCTCTTTGGGGGTAAGGATTCTGAGGTTTCATCTGACATACTTTGGGCACATTGCAAGGAGGAAGCAGTCCTTGGAGAGGGACATCATGCTTGGAAGGATGAAGGAAGAGAGAAAGATGAAGACCATTGATGAGACAGATTGTTTCAGTGACTGGGGTAATAAGGGTAGGTGTATTCAGAGACAGTAAAGTTGGCACAGGACAGAGCAGGTTTCAGGGCTATACTACTTAGGATGGCTATGAGTCGCAAATGACTCAACAGCACATAACAAACAACAACATAATAATATAGACACTACACTAGAAGAATAAAATAGAAAAGAATAAAAATAATTATTAAGATTGAGCTCATTATTTTTCAGAGAATGAACAATGTGTGGTGCTTAAAAAGCTTGGACCAGTTTAATTTTTTATGAGTAGTTAATATAGATGTTACTTAATCTAATTGATCTTCAACTATCTGTTCTGTAAAATGGAAATATTATACCCTTCTAATTGATTTTGCAATTATTGGGATGTTTTTGCTCCACGCAATTCTACTCACCTACTCAAATAGCAAAGGATATTTATTTTACCACAGGAAAAGAAACCTTGATACTGCTGAATTGGGTATCTTAGTAAATAATTACACCATCACAGATTCAATTACGGCTCATTTCTTAGTTCTGACAGTTTTCTTCTTATTTCCTTATTCTCAGGCTAGCTCTCTTCATAGCTGCAAAATTATTGTCAAAGTGCCTGGCACTCAGAAACAACAACACCCATAAAGCGAACAGAGCTCCACCTTAGAGAAATGTTTCCCCTTGCTGTTCTCCACCCAGCTGCCTGTCACATCTCTTGGCCAGAATTTTCTTTCGTGAATGGATAGAGAAGCTGTGATATATTCACACAAAGGAATATTATGCTGCATTGAAAAATAAGGAACTCATGCAATATTATTTAAAATGGTTGACTCTGGAAAACATTATGCTGAGTGAAATATCCCTGTCACAAAAGGACAAATATTGCATGGTACCACTGTTGTAAAAGAGGACTGACCTTGGGGTTGAGGAGAGACTGAGTAAGGTGGGTGCAATAATGTATACTGCACTGAAACAGATGAGGGAGAAAACTCTTTGAAAGGGATATGTGATTAGGTATTTCTGTCATGACAGGAGTCTAGAGAGATGGCTACATGGTGGAGTGGACCTGGGGGAAGGTTTGTAAAACAATGAAAGAATTTTTCTTTTACTATTCCAAGAGGGTATTGTTCTGGGGGAAGGCTTGGGAGGGGAGAAATGTGCAACAATGAATGAATGGAAATCCAAAGCCTCTGTAAATTTTTACTGAAATTAATAATAAATTTAAA
>NW_006400012.1:554807-560657 GCF_000299155.1 Elephantulus edwardii
CAGTAGACAGTGTCACAGATGAGAGCCATAGATAGGCAAGGAAGTAGAGAGGAAGCTCCCACTCACTTGCTTTAAGTGTGGATCTGAAAGACACTTGGCCAAGGGTGGCCTACACCAGGTCCTCGTGGCTGACAGGACTGACAGGCCCCAGCTCCCAGCTGGAAACAAAGGAGGATACTTCAACAATTTAGATCCTCCCAGAAGAGCCATGGATGAGCATTAACATTACTGGTAAGTATATTCATTTTCTCCTGGACACAAGAGCCTACTATCTGGTCCTAAAAGCCTTCTGAGGTCCCAACTGTTCTCACTGTTTCTTAGTTGTTGGAATTGATGGAAAACCTCATAAGCAGTCCCTTACTTCACCTCTGCCTTGCATGCGGACTTCCAAGCTATAAAACAACCCAGTGGTAGATGGAATTTGGTCCAGGACTTGAGAAAAATAAATGACATAGTTGAGCCTCCACATCTTGTGGTTCCTAACCTTTATACTATAATAGACAAAGTGCTAGTCAATAGGCCTTTTATTTAAGAACTACCTTCCCTATGGAACTTGATTTGTGCCACTGTTAGAACCTCTACTTGGAATATTATTGCTTTTAATTTTTGACTCATGTATTTTTAACTTGTTAGTTAAATTTGTGTCTTCTAGGTTGCAACACCCCCATGATACATCTTCAAGGATATGAACATGTGCGACTAAGCACAATTGATAACAGTGCCTCTAAATTCCAAAATCAATCTCCATAATAGTCTATGTGTTTCCTACTGCCAAAGGGGCCCTTTAGAGTAGTGAGAGAAGATCTTCACCCTGAAACCTACAGCGCCCCTTTTCAGCTGGAAGTAGCTAAGAGAATACGCCATCCCCTTTTCCTTATGAATCAGGGTGAAATCTCTCTCAGGGAGGAGTGATAGGGAATGGCAAAGGACACACTGACAAAGGAGATTAATCAGAACTGACTTTGACAAGCACTGTGGCAATGGGACAATTCAAACAGACTTTCAAGGGGGGAAAAAGAGGAACGAACTGGGGGGGAGGGTAGAGAAAATAGTGCAACAATGAATGAATGGAAACCCAAAATCTCTGTAAATTTTCTTTAAAATAAATAAAATTTAATAAAAAAGAAACTCAATAAAGATGCAAAAGATCTGAACGCACACACACAAAAAGATTAACTTCTTCAAAATACGATGGACTATTTTCCCCTTAAAGGTTTTGTTTAAGTGAAATAATTTCCTTTGTGAAATTAAATCATTAGTTAAAGGGGTACACAAGTCCTATTTATAAAAGTTTACTCAATATTATTTCTACATCACTTTTCTCTGAAATCATCGTGCCATTTCACATGATCCATACCCTCATGTTGTTTTTTTTATTTCTATTTAAAAAGGTAAGTTAAATATGAAATTATGAAAATGCAGCATATAAAAGTTCATGCCATGCAAAAATAAATTAAAAATGTTACTATATTCTCATAGAATAGTTCCTACATAATTAAGATGTTTCCTATAAAAATCATATTTGAAAAAAATCATATTTGAATACAATCCATAAAACCATTTTCAAATATATTTTGCAGTTCATTAACTGCACAAATCCACATTTTTCTCAATGTTTCTTTGATTAGGTTGACAACATCTGCAAGGACCCATAAAATATTGAGGCAAAAGTAAAACTAGTAAATCTTTTCTCGAGATTTGAGAAATCAGGTCCACCTTTAGAGTAGTTTCCTGAGATTTCTGCTCCACTGAAGTAAAAACCAGGATTTTCTTTCTGGAATCTTTCCAATGTAAGTTTCCTCTGCATTTGATTTTATACCCAAGGATCAGCTGCATATTCAGATTCTAGAGGAGAGCTCCAACAATTTGCTGCATGTCTTTGTCTTTGTAAGAACAATACAGATGATTTTTCTGTCTGCCAATATCCAAATTCCCTTATCACCTATTGTAGAATACAAAAGTTTGCACTGGAAGATTTTGTGGACACCCATGGCTAGTGATACATGTTGTCTCTGGAGGCCACACTGGATATTCTGGGCATCAGTGCCCGGTGGCACTTGAGCCTCAATGAATGCTTCCTCCAGGGTTTAGTACCACTGGCCCCATGGTGTTCTGCAAGGAACCACCCCACTGCATTCCTGACTGTTGCTGCACCACTGAAGGCGACAGCAAACTTTTCTAATGTAATATATCTTTTGATTGATTGCTGGTACCAAAGGTGTTGATTGTGGATCCAAGTAATATGATATAGTTGAAAATCTCAGTCTTTTCTTAATCTATTGTAATGGTTCCTCTTGACCCAGCGTTGAGGACATTGATTTTGGGTTTTGTTTTTGTTGAGATGCCATACATATAGAGGTCTTTGATCTTCTGCAGAAAGTGCTTCAAGTTTTCCTTTCTTTCAGCAAACAAGGTTGTTACTCAAATGTTAGAGATATTTCTCACATACTTTACAATCAAACTATGAAGCTAAGCAGATGAAATCATATAATTTTATCATGATGTCAAAGACAGTTATAAACAAAGTGACTGTAGAAAACCAAAAGAGGAGCCCCAAACCTGGAGTGAGAAACCCAAGGGGTAGAGAGGTGGCAGAACCTGTCAGGAAAGGCTCCTCAGAATGAGTTGGCCTGGAGTCAAGGCTTTAAAAAAAGAGCAATAGGAGTGATCCTTCCTTCCTTCCTTCCTTCCTTCTCCTCTCCTCTTCTCTTCCTTCTCCTCCTCCTCCTCCTTCTTCTTTCTCTCTCTCTTTTCTCTCCCCCCACCTCAACTATGACTTGAATAAAAGTTTACGATAAAATTGGATTTCCATTCAACCATTCATCCACATTTTGTTTTATGACATTAGCAAAAATATCCATATTGTAGCCACATTTTTTCCACTTCCTCTCTATGATTCTTGTTTCCATTAATACTTCTCTCTAAACCGAGGAGGACCTCACGCACTTGCTGCAGAGGGTCAAGGACTTCTGCCTTCAGTATGGACTGCAGCCTTCAGTATGGACTGAGGCTCAATGTCAAGAAGACAAAGATTCTCACCACTGGACCAATTGGTAGCATCAGGATGGATGGCGAAGAGATTGAGATTGTTCACAGCTTCAGTTTCCTCGGCTCCACAGTCAACACTCTTGGCACCAGCAGTCAGGAAATAAAAAAACTTATTGCAATGGGAAAGTCTGCTGTTAATGACCTCTCTAAAGTACTCAAGAGCAATGGTATCTCTCTGGAGACTGAGGTGTGCCTGATACAGGCCATGGTCTTTGTAATCACTTGTTATGCATCAGAGAGTTAGACAATGACTAGGGAGGACAGAAGGAGAATTGATGCCTTTGAGCTGTGGTGCTGGAGAAGAGTATTGAATGTACCATGGACTGCCAAGAAAACAAACAGATTCATCCTAGAGAGGGTTAAATCAGGACGCTCCTTGGAGGCAAGGATTCTAGGGCTTCATCTGACATACTTTGGGCATGTTACAAGGAGGGACAAGTCCTTGGAGAGGGATGTCATGCTTGGGAGGGTGGAGGGACGGCACAAGAGGGGAAGACCCTCTATGAGATGGATTGCTTCAGTGACTGGGATAATTGGGATGGGAGTGTCGGAGACAGTGCGATTGGCACAGGATAGAGCAGGGTTTAGGGCTGTTGTACACAGGGTCACTATGAGTCACGAATGACTCAATGGCACATAACAACAACAACAACAATCCCTTCTTACCTTCTGAGCATTATCCTTGGGCAAACATTGCCCATGTTTTTTGTTTGTTTTTTAAGAAACAAGAGTAAATTATTTAAAGCCTCCCCTCCCTACCCTTGCAGTCTTTAGGTTACTTTTCCTGTTTATAGATCTTGTGTGATAGTCCCGAAGATGGCTAGGGGCAGAGGAGCAGCATACTGCTTGATAGTCCCATAAGGTGGCTGACACTGTCTTCTTCATACTGTGTGGACACAGTAGGCAGCTCCAGTTCCTCATACAGTGCCTTCCTTCACTAGGACCACCTTCTCCTTTGCCTTCTGCCCTTATCACTGCCCTTACATAGTTAATTATTTTAAGAGTGAGTATATCCCTGTTATTGTTTACCTTTTAGGCCTGTTTAACCTTTACTTGAAGCTTGAGTCACAAATGAGAGTTTTATTTCTGGTTCAAAGAGTTACTAAGGGTCGGCGTCTCAAGGGTTCCACCAGTCTTTATCAGACCAATAAGCCTGGCCATGCATATGTAGTTCAGTTTTGTTCCACATTCCTCCCCCCCTATTTTACCCAGATCCCTCTACTGTGATTCCTTTTGGAGTGGTCATCAGTGGTAGCTTGTAGAAAGCAGATCATCTTTCTCCCAAGGAGCTGTTGGTGGATTTGAACCATCAAAGCCATGAGGCCTTTGGGTTAACAGCAGCGCCTCTACCAGAGATCTTCTTGTCTTTTCCATGGAAGGTGAGAATTGTACTTCTAAACCACTACTTCCTTATTAGGAGTTAGCCTGTCTAATGTGTCACTAAATATTTAAGACATGGGAATGAATGCAGGTCAGACTTATAAACCATCTGAGGGTCCTAAGTTTCAAGATTGTAGCTGCCAATCTTCCCTGCATCCATATCAATACGTTTGGGACCAGCAGTCAGAAAATCAGGGGATATATTGTACTGGGAAAGTCTGCAGTCAGGAACCTCTCCAAATTACTGAGGAACAATGATGTCAGTTTGATGGCTAAGGTGGGCCTGATTCAGACCATGGGTTTTTCCAATTACTTGCTATGTACTGGACAATGAATAAGGACAACAGGAGCAAAACGTATGCTTTTGGGTTGTGATGTTGGAGGAGAGCACTGAATATCCGATGGACTGCCTAAAGAATAAACAACTATGTTTTGGAGAAAATAAAGCCAGAGTGCTTCTTGGCAAGGATGGCAAAGCTTCATCTCACATACTTTGAGCATGTTGCTAGGAGAGGCTATTCCTTGGAGAAGGACATCATGCTTGGAAAGGTGGAGGGACAATGAAGGAAGGGAAGATTCTCAACCAGGTGAATTGACACAGTGACTGCAGCAATGGACTAAGGTGTGTCGGAAATTGTGAGGCCAGCACAGTATAGGACAGGTTTCAGCTCTGTTGTTCATGGTGTCGCAGTGAGTTGTCCTTGACTCAACAGCACCCAACAACAACAAGGGTCATAGCATCAGGAGTTTCATCTGTACGGATTAAGCTAACTAACGCAATAGTTGCTTAGATTGAGAGAGTGAAAACAGAAAACTGTGTTAAAAAGAAAACTCTTTTATATTCCCATTGTAAAACTACAAGGAAAATATTCCTAAGTAAATGCTGAATTGTTCAACAGAACAAAGGTATAAGTTAGTGAGTAAATGTCAACATCTTCCAGTAAGATCTGAACATTATGTCTTATAAGTATGTATGCATGTAAGGATGGTTCAATATAAGAAAAACAATTAATGTTTTAATCATATTAACAAAGCGAAGAACAAAAACCACATGATCCTTTCAATTGATGCAGAAAAGGCCTTTGACAAAATCCAACACCCTTTCCCGATGAAAACTCTCAACAAAATAGGACTAGAGGGGAATTTCTTCAATATAGTAAAAAGTATTTATGAAAACCCGAGAGCTAACATTATTCTCAATGGAGAGACATTAAAGGCATTCCTTTTAAGAACAGGAACTAGGCAAGGATGCCCATTATCTCCTCTCTTATTCAATATTGTATTGGAAGTCTTGTTGTTGTTGTTGTTGTTGTTATGTGCCGTCAAGTCGCCTGCGACTCATTGGAAGTCTTAGCGATAGCAATAAGACAAGAGAAAGACATTAGAGGTATACAAATTGGCAAAGAGGAAGTAAAATTATCC
>NW_006400012.1:562315-592728 GCF_000299155.1 Elephantulus edwardii
TGGGGGTGAGACTGAGAAAAACTGGATGAAATATGTTTATGGCATTGAAGTCTTTGGGGGAGAGAATATTTTATATTTTAGGGTATTATGTTTATCGTAAGAGTATGGAATGAAGGTTGCAGAGTGGGTTATATTTGGGGGTTCGGGGATATGTGTGGGGGATTGCATACCAATGAGGGAGTTTTTCTTTTGCGCTTGAAGGAGAGGAGCAAACAGGGGAGGGGGCGGGGAGAGGGGTGCAACAATGAATGAATGGAATTCCAAAATCTCTGTAGATGTTCATTGAAATGAAAAATAAATTTTAAAAAAGTATGTATGCATGTATGCAGATAATGTGTTTCAGAGAAAACATCCTCTTGATAACTCAAAATTACTAATAAGAATGTAGTCATAAAATAGGGAAAGGTCATTGGTTTTGTTTTGTTTTGTTTTGTTTTGTTTTTTGGGAAAGGTCATTGTTACGCAGCTTCTTGCCACTAGGCTACCAGAGCTCCCTACAATTAGGGTATCTTATATAACTCTTACAATTCTTGTTGATATTTTCTTTGATATTGGAAAACTTGTCAATAAAATTTCTGAGGTGAGAACACAAGTAAAGAGAACATTCAGCTGTGAGTTCCTGTCCCCTTATTTCTTGACTAAATAAAATCTTGACTAGTGCATTCTGTTGCCTGGCATTTTCCTGCTGGTCAGAGAAGTACAACATCCGCTAGATAGAGAGATAGATAGATGAGAGAGAAAGAGAGAGAGTGTTTAAGCAGAGAGAGAGAGAGATGATAGATAGATAGATAGATAGATAGATAGATAGATAGATAGATAGATATAGATAGATTAGATAGATGATAGATAGATAGATAGATAGATAGATAGATAGATGATAGATAGATAGATAGATAGATAGATAGAGTTTAAGGTCCCCCCCTCCCATCCAGTTTTTCCTATTATATTCAGGACATCTGCTTCACTCCCTTTCAGCTTGTTGCTGGCACCATCCAGTTCTTCAGGTCTTTACGTCATGGAGAGTGAAGTTTGGGAAGTCTGTTAGTTCTCTAGATTTGTTTTGATGCGTATTTTATTTTCTTCACTCTTTGCTTCATGTGGGGAGACACCAGTAACTGCACCTTAGGTGGCTGCTTAAAAGCTTTTAAAGCACTAGCTGAGCAGTGAGCTCTTAAAGTGAGAATTATTACAAGGTCATTTTACAAGGTCATAATAACAAATCCATGTTATTTGTAACAAGGGCCAGCTGTAGAAGGACTGTCTAAAATGCCAAACGTGCTAACCGTCATCAAAAGGAAAAATAAATTTAAAAAGACTTGGCACATTTAAGAAGCAGATCATAAGAATGTATGTCTGTTTACATGTGGAATGGCCAGATTGTACTTCAACAGATGGAGTCTGAGTTGGTTAAGATTAAATGTCAGTTTTGCTTTAGAGAACTCAGCCTACAAAAAAAGAGTTCCCGAGTAACACAAACAAAAAAGTGTAAGTATTCGGGTCTTAACAAAACAGTTGGAAACTCAAATCTACCTTGAGGTACCTTGGAAGAAAGGCCTGATGATCTGCTTTAAAAAAGGCAGCCATTGAAAACTTCATTTAGTTCTGCTTTGACATTCACAGCTCAGCACGAGTCAAAGTTGTCTAGACTACGAGGACCACCCCTGGAATCCTCAGCAACAATGTCGTATGGAGCCAACTGTCGTGCCAGCCAGAAAGAGAGTCAGCTTCAAGCAGGGACATGAATGTAAGAGAAAGGTCAGAGCCCCAAGTTCTTGTTTGAAACAAGTCAACTGTGGTGATCTGTGTTATTCCAGGCACAAATATGCGAAGTACACAGGTTTTCCATGGCTTAACACAACATCTATTTTTTCCCCCTCAGAAAATGAAAAGCAGGTGACAAACAGTGCTGAGGAATTTGCATTTAATTCTGAATATCGGAGGGAACCACTGACAGATGTTCCGATGTCCTCTCTGGGATCTAGGCATCCTGGGCATGCCTAGAAAATTCCATCATAACACTCAGAAGGAAGACAAATGAAGACAAAGACACTCAGTGGCGTGATTTCTTTCCTTTAGATAAAGCAGTATATTTATGGTTTTAAATGCTGCATGAGGAAATCTGATGTGTTAATCTTTCTTTTATCCCTTTTCAATAAGAGCTTGCACATTACAACTTAGTCTTAAATAATCAGTTTTGTCGAGTCCAGATAGGACCTTTGCTGGCCCTTCAGAACCAGTGACAGATGATTTTTGTTCTGATTTCTATCCGCCCAGCTTCCCTCCAAAGGCAGGAGCAAGCATATAGTACCCAGACTGATCCAGCATCCTCCTCAGGTTCAGGTTCAGTTTGCCCCAGACCAGAAAGGGCTGCTCCTTCTTCTGAATTTCCTCTAAGAAGAGACATCCTGCCAAGACAGAACGTTCCAACACTGCTACACCCATGAGATAAAACAACTAATATTCTTGAGAAGAGCAGCAATCAAAGGAGGAAAGTAAATAAGTTTATACTCCCTTGGTTGGCCATGAGTTCAGAAGGACGTGAGAATGCCCTTCCGACCTTCTGTGGCGCTGTGCGCCTCCTCTGATCCTCAGCCAACCACCCACCTCTGTGAGGGCATCGATCACAGAGCTTCACGTTCTGTGCAGTCAGGCTGGTTCTCTGAGCTCCCAGAAGGCACCGTCCTGTGTTTGAAAGGCTCTTCTGCTCCAGTGACTAGGGACTTGGATATAGGCCTGGAGAAGAGCCTTTCCCTCCCCACTATTTTTCAAGTGCATATCTTTTAACCAAGAAATCAGAATGGAGAAGAATGGAAGTGTGTGACTGAGAGGTCTTTAACACCCTCTCGGGTTGTCTGCCTCCTTCCACGTCTTTCTTGCACCTTACCCTGGGACAGCACCGCACTTTCCTCAGTAGTGCACACATACGTACTGATTGTCTCCTCTGAACTTCTGCTCAGTCAGGGCTCCCTTGGTCTGCCATGTTCTGAAGTCTCTCTCCTTTTGCATATATGTATCTATGCATATGCCTGGAGTAGTGGCTGCTCCCAGGTACCGTGGAATCTTGAGCTTATGTCATTTAAGGCCTGCACCACTCTGTGCAGAGATTACTGCCTCTAGTTCTCTACCTCCCTGGGACGGTCTCAAGGGCAACACTATGTCTTATATATGCTTGTATTCTGATACTTCACACAATCCACATACAGAGCAGCCGCTCAAAAACATGCTTGTTACAGTAAGCTGAAAGTTAGCAGGAAAGGTACTGGCTCAAGCTGCCAGGACTGCCCCCCAGTGCTCCAGTGTTGTCCCCACTATCTCACCATTGTTCATCCAGTGTCCCATAGTCATCCTCTAGTTCCCCAGTTCTCCCTCAATGGCCCACAGCTGTTTCCCTGATGTCACACAATAGTGCTGCTAATAGCTTCCTACAGTTGCCCATTTGTTCCTCCAGCCTGAGTGAGGCAGGTATTGATCAGCAGAGAGGAATCAGAGACTTGGGAAAGCAGATCAGAAGCTTCACTTTTTCCTTCTGCTCAGCTACTTAAAGATTGTACAAACCATTCTCTTTTTAGGCAAGTTCTGACATAAATGCTTGGTTGAAACTCCATCTAAAAGCTTGTGTAAATGATCCTCTCTTAAGTTATGTTCTGACCACAAATACATGAACTAATCTCTGTTCTCTTCCTGTTGTTGGAGTTTTCCTGTTTCTGCCTATTATGGTGCCACTTGCAGATAGTAGGGCTCTCTAGTGGGTACATTTTGGAATATGAAGGAGTCTTTCCAACCATGGACACAGTTCTTATCTGGGTGTCTAATAAATTGACCCCTGCAGCAAATCGCCCCTCCCAGAAGGCTCCAAAGGCCTTTGGTAGGCAAGGTTGATTCCTCCAAGGCAAATATGGAGGCCATGTCCCACAAGCAGGAGGACACTTGAGAACAGCTAATGTTTTAATCTGTTGAGAAAATAACAGACTCCAAATCCCAGAGGGTGCAGGGGCAAAGCAGAAGTAATCCCAAACTTTAGAAAGCAAGCTCTCGTTAGATTATAGATGATAGTTATTTATCATCTGTCAGCTCCAATAGGTGGCAGTTAAAATCATGAGCATGGAGAGGATCCAAAGACAAATAGGCCAAGAGTGCAGAGTAGTGGACCGAGCACAGGACACTCTCTGTGTGACAGAAGATTTACTGAATGAGCTTGGGAAATAGAATTGGTCAAAGGTCAGAGGAGAGCGAAGGAAAGTGCCAGATCACATTTACAAGAGCGGAAAGAATTTTGGGAGGGGCAGGTTTTTTAATCAATAAAGAGAGATTTATTAAAAAGTTGTGTCCCAAGAGATGGGATGGACCCTCCTTGAAAAGGAAATATAAGGGAGACCAAGAGTGGAAAGTTTTAAGGTGAAAATGGTCAAAAGTTTCAATATAACAGAGAAATCCAAGAAAAGGCTCAAATATCCCTTGAATCTTACAAAGGGTAGTTCACAGAAGGAGTTCCTTGGGTCCTAGAGGTTCAAGAGTTAGGCTGCTAACCAAAAAGTTGGTGATGTGAACCCACCAGTCACTCCTAGGGAGAAAGATGGGCAATCTGCTTTTACAAATATTTACAGTCTCAGAAACCTATTTGATCCAATAGGGAAGCTTTGGGTCCCAATCAACTCAACGGCACAAATGGCAAGGGTACTGAGCTGCTAACATAAAAGATGGAGAATTAAGTTCACCAAGAGGTGAATCAGAAGAAAGGTCTGGAGGGGAAAATCAGCCACTGAAACCCCATGGAACACAGTATAGTTCTACTCTGACACGATGTCACCAGAAGTTACATTACTAGTTACTGATGGACCTGGTGTGAATGGTGCCATTGGACGCTGGTGGGGAAATCTTGCTTTCCAGGAAAAATTGAGACTTTTTTAAAAATTGTTTTATTAATTTTAATGAACATTTACAGATATTTTGGATTTCCATTCATTCATTGTTACATTTTTCTCCCTGCCCCCCAGTTTGCTCTTCTCTTTGAAAAGTAAAAGAAAAATTCCTTCATTGATATACAATCCCCACGCACCACCCCCAACTCCTGAGTACACCCACTATGCAACCTTCATTCTGGACTCTTGTCATGACCATAATACCCAATCATACATCTCTTTTAAACTGTTCTCTCCCTCATCTGTTTCAATGCAGTATACATAATTTATCCAATTTTTCTCAGTCTTACCCCAACCCTGATGTCAGTCCCGTTCTATAACAGTGGCACCATGCAGTATTTGTCTTTTTGTGACTGAGATATTTTACTCAGCATAATGTCCTCCAGCGTCACCCACTTTCAATAATATTGCATGAGTTCCTTGTTTTCCAATGCAACGTAGTATTCCATTGTGTGAATATACCACAACTTCTCTATCCATTTGTTTGTTGATGGGGCCTTAGGTTGTTTCCAACTCTTTGCTATTGTAAACAAAGCTGTGATAAACATGGGTGTGCATATATCTGCCTGGGTGGCAGTTATGGTTTCTTTAGGATATATTCCCAGTAGAAGAATAGCTGGGTCAACTGGTATTTCTATTTGCAACTTTTTGAGAAAGCGCCATACAGCCTTCCATAGTGGTTGCACAATTGAGACTTTTATAGACCCTGAACACTAAAAAGGAAAGTGTTCTCTTCCCTTGTGCAATCCAAAATAAAATCAATGCTATATTTTAATATAACTATATGAAATAGGCATTTGACTGTGTGGATCATAACAAACTGTGGCTGACTCTGAGAAGAATGGGAATCCCAGAACATTTAATCATGCTAATGTGAAACCTATACCTGGACCAAGAGGCAGTAGTCAGAACAAAGCAGCGTAATACTGCATGGTTCAAAATTGGGAAGGCTGTACACCAGGGATGTGTCCTATCTCCATACCTTTTCAATCTGTATGCAGAGCAGATTATCCAAGAGGCTGGGCTCTATGAGGAGAAGTGTGGTGTCAGGATTGGTGAAAGATCTATTAACAATCTGCGTTATGCAGATGACACAACCCTGCTTGCCAAAACTGAGAAGGACCTCATGCACTTGCTACAGAGGGTCAAGGACTGCAGCCTTCAGTATGGACTGAGGTTTAATGTCAAGAAGACACTGGAACAATTGGTAGCATCAGGATGGATGGCGAAGAGATTGAGATTGTTCACTGCTTCAGTTTGCCCTGCTCCACGGTCAACACTCTTGGCACCAGTAGCCAGGAAATCAAAAAACGTATCGCAATGGGAAAGTCTGCTGTTAGGGACCTCTCTAAAGTACTCAAGAGCAACGGTGTCTATCTGGAGACTGAGGTGCACCTGATACAGGCCATGGTCTTTGCAATCGCTTGTTATGCATCAGAGAGTTGGACAATGACTAGGGAGGATAAACGGAGAATTTATGCCTTTGAGCTGTAGTGCTGGAGAAGAGAATTGAATGTACCCTGGACTGCCCAGAAAACAAACGGACTCATCCTAGGGAGGGTTAAATCAGGCTATGCCTTGGAGGCAAGGATTCTAGGGCTTCATCTGACATACTTTGGACATGTTGTAAGGAGAGACAGGTCCTTGGAGAGGAACATCATGCTTTGGAGGGTGGAGGGACAGTGCAGGAGGGGAAGGCCCTCTATGAGGTGGATTGATTCAGTGACGGGTAATTGGGATGGGTGTGTCAGAGGCAATGAGACTGGCACGGGATAGAGCACGGTTTAGGGCTGTTGTACATAGGGTCGCTATGAGTCGCAAATGACACATAACGACAACAACATATGAAATATATTGTTGTGAGCCCTAGAGTCAGAACAGACCCATAGCTCACCCTTCATTGAGCTTTCAGGGGCAGTTAATCACACAGGAGGAGATATTGCCCTTCCTGTTCCCTCAGAGCAGCTGGTGACCTTTAACCACATGCTTTTGGACTTGTAGCATAGCTTCTTGCCACTAGGCCACCATCTATTACAACATTGTTGTTTTTGTTATGTGCCATCGAGTTACCTGCAACTCATAGCGACCCTATGTACAACAGCCCTAACCCTGCTCTATCCCTCGCCAATCTCATTGTCTCTGACATACCTATCCCCATTACCCCCATGGGCTGAATCCATCCATCTCATTGAGGATCTTCCTCTCCTGAGCTGTCCCTCCACTCTCCCAAGTATGATGTCCCTCTCCAAGGATTGATCCTGCCATAACTATATAAAATATAACTTTGATATACTGTTGCTGTTGTTGTTGTCGTTGTTGATTGCCATCAAGTCGAGCACGACTCATATCAACCCTACGAACAAAAGATCTGAGGCCTTTCTATAACTATAGTCCTTTTCATAGAGTTTGCAGAGACATATTATTTAGGAAATGGATGCCACTCCTGCTCCAAGATGTATTAGAATATGTTTTAATATGTACTCTTTATCTTGGAAGATATGCAGTTAGAATGCCCCTTGAAATCAAGGGTGGTGGAACTTCATCTCCTATATTTGGACATGTTATCAGGAGACCAGTCCCTAGAGTAGGCCATCAGTCTTGGCAAAGTAGAGGGTCAACAGAGTGGAGGAAGATCTTCAATGTTTGACACCGTGGCTACAACAACGGGTTCAAATACAGCATCAATTGTGAGGATGGTGCAGGTCCAGGTGAGGTTTGAACAGGGTAGTGTTGTACAGGAATTGGACTGACATAATGGGGAAGGTGTCTTTTTATGTTTTATTGTCTATGCAAAGGCCTTTGACTGTGCTGATCACAATAAATTGTGGTTAACATTGAGAAGAACGAGAATCCTAGAACACTTAGTTGTGCTTATGCAAAACCTATACCTAGACCAAGAGGCTATTGTCTGAACAGAGCAAGAGAACACTCAACGATTTAAAATTAAGAAAGGTGCGTGTCAGGGCTGTATCTTTTCTCCATACTCCATCCTTACAGAAAGTGAGGAGAATTTGCAGTGCTTGTTGCAGAAGATCAAGGACTACTGCTTCCCTTGATGTAAGGTATATGGATTGATTACACCTCAAAATCAAGAAAACAAAATCCTCACTAGCAAGCCAATAGGTCACCTCATAATAGACGGAAAAAAGACTGAAATGTTTTATGATTTCATCTTACTTGGATCTACAAAAGATGAGGTGTGCCAGTGTGCATGGAGAGAGACTGAGAGATAAGAGCTCTGGCCAGAGGCATCAGGGCCGTGAAGATGTTGGCTTCCTTAGTCCCAGCAACCTTCTGGGCTGTTAGCAAGAGGAAAATGTAGCTGACCCAAGTCGCCCCAACCCTTTCACCTTCAGCAGTATACAAGAGAAAATAACCTTTTTCCCCCCTAGGATTTCAATTTTATTATTATTTGTGTGTGTGTGTGTGTACCATCAAATAAGATTCGACTGGTACAGGAGGAGATTGTTCCTCCTTCTCCAGCAAAGCGTCTGGTGGATCTGAACTGCTCACCTCTGGGATTGCAGTGCATCTTCTTGCCACTAGGCTATCAGAGCTCACCAAGAAAACAACTTCTTTTTTTTTTTTAATTTAGTTTATTTATTTTTCATTTCAATGAACATCTACAGAGATTTTGGAATTCCATTCATTCATTGTTGCACCCTTCTCCCCACACAACCCCCCCCCCGTTTGCTCCTCTCCTTGAAAAGCAAAAGAAAAACCCCCTCATTGGTACACAATCCCCCTGCACCTCCCCAAACCCCACCCCGTACCCCCAAATATAATCCACTTTGCAACCCTCATTGCGTACTCCTACGATAAAAATAATGCCCTAAAATATAATACTTTTAGACTATTCTCTTCCCCGTAGACTTCAATGCCGTAAACATATTTCATCCAGTTTTTCTCAGTCTTACCCCCACCCCAATGCCAACCTCATTCTACAATAGTGGCACCATATAGCATTTGTCCCTTTGTGACTGAGATACCTCACTCAGCATAATGTCCTCCAGGGTCACCCATTTTGAATAATATTGCATGAGTTCCTTCTTTTTCAATGCAGCATAGTATTCCATTGTGCGAATATACCACAGCTTCTCTACCCATTCGTTTGCTGATGGGCATTTAGGATGTTTCCAACTCCTTGCTATTGTAAACAAAGCCGTGATAAACATGGGTATACATATATCTACTTGGATGTCATTTATGGTCTCTTTAGGGTATATTCCCAGCAGTGGAATTGCTGGGTCAAATGGTATTGTTATTTGCAACTTTTTGAGAAAGCGCCACAATGCTTTCCACAGTGGTTGCACCATTTTACACTCCCACCAACAGTGAATAAGGGTTCCAGTCTCTCCACAACCTCGCCAGCATTTGTTGCTTGCTGTTCTGTTAAATTTTGCTAGTCTTACTGGAGTGAGATGATATCTCATGGTTGTCTTGATTTGCATCTCTCTCAGACAACTTCTTAAAGACAAGCCTGAACATGTAGTTGTGAAAGTTGGTGCTCAAACCAGGGGTTGCAGTAGCTTTTCTTATACTTTTGACTTACACCTTATACTTTTGTCTTTACAAAGACAAAAGGATCTTCTGATGAAGAAGCTGTTCAAGATGAGGTCAGATGTTTATAAAAAAGAAAGAACAGCCCACTCTTTTAGGAACAGAAATGGACTCTGTAGGAGACGAATTATCCACTGAGTTTGTATTTAATAACCCAAACATCAAAGAAACATGTGGTTGTGGAGAAAATCTTAACATCTGAACTCTCAGGACCCCTCATGCCAATCTGAGCTGCAGGGATACCCATGGAAACCTTGGGCCTCCTGAGGAAACTGTGCGACCGTTAGTTATGTTGTAAGATTCCTAATGTATTGCTGTCTTCTGAAAAAAATAAAGGAAAAATGTGAAAAGAAAACAAAGAAATAAAAAGATGAGTTGAATTGGGAAAATCAGCTGTCAGGGAGCACCTCTCCAAAGTGCTAAAGAGAGGTGATGTCAGCTTAAAGACCTAGGTGTACCTGATCTAAGGCACACTCATCTCAGTTGCTTCCTATGGATCTGAAAGATGGACAGTTAATAAGGATGACAGAAGAATGTATGTCTTTGAGTTATGGTTTCAGAGAAGAGTACTGAATAATAGCTCATGGACTGCCAAGGGAACAAACAGTTTTATCCTAGAGAAAGTGAAACTAGGGTACTTGTTGGGGGTAAGGATAATGAAACTCCATCTTCCATACTTTGGCTATGTTCTAAGGAGGGGTCAGTCCTTAGAAGACCCATGCTCCACAGTTGGAAAGGTGGAGGGTCCGTGAAAGAGAGGGAGACCCTCAAGAAGATGGATTGACACCGTGACTGGAGCAATGGGCTCCAGTGTTTTGAAGAAGATCCAGATGACGCAGATAGGGCAGGGTTCAGATCCATTGTTTCTAGAGTCACCATGAGTCAGAGTCGATTCAATGGCATATAACAATAGCAATATAATAACGTTAAAATATTTTATTCTTTTTCTCCCAAATTTCATCAATTTAAATATGTGGGTATATATATATGTGTATACTATTGGTAAAAATACATGGCCACCCGTATTCTACACTCAGTTTCCTACTTACCACTCACTGTCATCTAATCCATTCCGATTCATAGCATCCCTATAGGACAGAGCAGAACTTAGGGGTTTCCAAGGTTGTAAATTTTTGTGGGAGCAGACAGCCTCAGCTCTTGGCCTCAGAGCACTTGGTGGATTTAAACATCTGAACTTCAAATTGGCAGCCAAATACTTAGCTTACAGTGGCCCTAAAACTCCTATAAAAATATATATATATTATTGTCACCATTGACTTCACCACTATCCTTTGTTTTTGTTTTTGTTTTGTACTTCCTTATGATTTTACTTTATCTACCTTCCTTATGATTTTCAATAAATACCCAGAGAGGCATGGCTTGAGGCCTTCAGTCATGGAACTGCTGGCCCCTGTTTTTCACAGTCTCTGTTCTACATCATTTAAAAAAATATTTATAAATCTAAATCTAAATCTAAATCTAAATCTAAATCTAAATCTAAATCTAGTTGTTGTGGTTAGGAGCTGTTGATTCAAGTACAAATCATAGTGACCCAGTGACTGACAGATCGGAACCCTATCCCATGCCATCCTCACAATCTCTGACACACTTGAGCCCATTGCTGTAGTCACTGTTTTCAATCCATCTGTTCAAAGGTCTTCCTCTCTTTTGCTGACCCTTTATCTTTCTAAGCATGATGTCCTTCTCCGATGAATAGCCTCTCCTAAGCCCAAAATCTGTGAGATGAAGCTTTATCGTTTTTTACTCCATGGAGTACTCTGGCTGTGTTTTCTCCAAGACATATTTGTTTATTCTTTTGGTCGTCCATGGAATATTCAGTATATTTCTCCAACACCACAAAGTCATCAGTTTTACTTCTTGCATCCTTATTCATTGTCCAGCTCTCAGCAGCATAGCAAGTTTGAAAAGACCATGGCCCGAATCAGGTGCACCTCGGTCCTTGAACTAACATCATTGCTTCCCAATAATTTGAAGAGGTCTCTGGTTGCAAACTTTCATAGTAAAATACATCTCCTGATCTCTTGACTGCTGGTAAGAAGTATATTGATTGCGGATCCAAGTAAGATGAAGTCATTGACAGTTTCAGTCTTCTCCCCATCTATCATGATGTTGCCTTTTTGTCTAGTGCTAAGATTGTTTGTGTTCTTGGCACTGAGAAGTAACCCATAATGAAGGCTGTATTCTTTGATTTCTACAGGATAGCTAAGGTTATTGGTGAGTCTTCCTCCAATACTGATGCCACATTCTTATTCTTCTCCCAGCTTCTCAAATAATTTGCTCAGCATACAGATTGAATAGGTAAGGAAAAGTATACAACCCTGACACAACCATGGTATTTTAAACCATGTAATGCTCTCTTGCTCTTTTTGCATATAATTATATCTGTGGAGAGACTTATTCTAAGGAAAGAGAGTAAGTTGCCTTACACAACTTTGGAGGCAGTCAACTTGCAAATCTGTGGGTCAGATAGTTGGCCGGAAGCTTCTCCTGGCTCATGCAGTTGTAGGAGCTGACTAACCTAAAGCCTTCAAGTCAGGCAGCAGGCATAGGTTTCTCTCACAGTAAGAACCAGAGGTCAGAGGACAGTGAGGTGGATGCAAAATTGAGACAGAGGCAGAGAAAGTGCTTTGCCAGAGAGTTTCTTTTTATATTTTGAATGAAAATCCCTTTTCCCAGTGATAATTCCTCACATCTAGCCACAATGTTTTATACCAGTGTCTTCCAAACTACTACAAACTATCGCCTAAGTAAGTTGACACGGCACACTAACCACCAGACCCCTTAAAAGCAAATAAGCTAACTCTCCAGGAGATGATATTTTTTGTCTATGTCTCCTTGTACTCCTTCAGAAGTCACTGAGTTCTCCTATATCTTGCTTGAGCAACATATTGAAACATTAATATTTTTTCAGACTGTTTCATAAACACACCAATTCACATACACGCAAACAGGAAAGGTGTTCACATTTGATTTGCTGTTTGTTGTTAAGTGCTGTTGAGTTGGAACTAACTCATATATGATCCTCTAGCAGGTTTCCAGAAGTTGTAAATGCCAGGAGAGGAGATTGCCCATCTTTCTCCTGCAGAACAGCTGGTGGATCTGAACCATGCACTTTTAAGTTGGCAGCACAATTCCTTACCACTAAGCCATCAGAGTCACTTGTGGTTGCTGTGAGGCTGAACACTGTGACACGGATGTGTCAAATGCGTTGATGGTTGGTTACCCAGTGTGGACAGAGAGTGGGGTGGAGCTCCCCGATTAAAACAAGCGTGGAAGGAGGAGTGGCATCCACTTCCATAGTAGCTTGCCTCCGGAAACCCTATGAACCTGCAGAGAGGATGAAAGGCACCCAAGCATCGAGGACTCGCCTTCATAGGGTCGCTATGAGTTGCCTGCGACTCGACGGTACTTAACAACAACAAGAAGCCATCAGAGCTTCCTCAAATTTGATTTAGGTGTGATTTAATTACACTAGTGTGTTAATGATTGGAAGGGATTATAAAGCAGAGCAGAGGCATCTGAGACCAGATAGGGCAAAAGACCAGTCAAAGTTTCCAGAGCAAATCAATGGTAGAGCTGGGACTCACATCCAGGAATTCTGATTCTCAACCAGGACTCCTCTTCTACCAAGCCTTCTTCTTTTCATGTCCTTGACGAGCTGTCTTATTCTAAAATGGTATGATTTCTAAATGCAGATATAGAAGCAAACACCCATGGACTCTTTAACTCCTGTGGGTCCTTCATGTCTGAATCCATTAGCATTTATCATTAACCTTTGTCCATAAGCTCCCAGAAGCTTTCTATCACCTCTCTGAAATGGTATTTTTGTAATAGACAAATGGATTTAATTAGTAATCCAAATGCATTAGACATTAGCTCATAGACTATTTTAAGTAAACTACACTCCCCAATACCTTTGTTTATCTTCCTATCTCCTTCACAGTGACACTGGAATTAAGGACCCTGGCTCAGTATGTATAGCAGGGTGTAAGCCAGGCACAATTTGACTATTAGTACAGTCTAAAAACTAATAAGTGAAGAGCTGCATTGCCAACCCAAAAGTAAGTGGTTTGAATCCACTAGCTGCTCCACAGAGAAAAATGAGCAGTCTCCACCAGTGTGATATATAGACTCTGAAAAGTATCTGGACAGTTAACTACGACGTGGTTCTAGCAACAATAACAGCAACACTAAAAGAGGAAATATGTCAAGTGCAGAGCTTTTTGCCAATAAAGCAGAAAAGAGTATATAAAGGGCTTTGAGTAGTTCAGGGAGAGGATTTTTAAACAATTGGGTTAGTATCCCCTTAAGTGGTCCCCATCAACATCCTCTTCATCTAGGACCCCTTTTCTCCTTCTCACTACATGCAAGCAGTCATCCTGGGCTACGCTAAACTCTTCCTTGACTACACTATTCCCAGAGTAGTCCCTGGGTACTGCAAATGCTTAGTGTATTTGGCTGCTAACTGAAAGTTTGAAAGTTCTACCCAGAAATAGGACAGGTCTAGAGATCTACTTCTGACAATTAGCCATTGAATATCCTCTGGAGCACCATTCTATCATGCCATCCATAGGTTATCACAAGTTAGAGTCACCAGCAAATTTTATTTTAAGAAAGTGAATTGGAATTTGCACCATTTACTCCCTCTCATATTCCACTTGCCAGAGGCTAGTCACATGGTCCATTCATTCCTAGATGTAAGGAAAGTTGGAAAATGTTGTCCTTAGATAGCTACCATGTGCTTAATCAAAACTCAGAATTTAGTAGAGGTCAGAAGGCTTTTTATTAAAATAAAGGGAAAAGAGAAACAGTGGGGAAAATCTCAGCCTTGGCCACAGCAGCCTTTGGCCTGCCATGTATCATGTAAAGATTTAATTCCCTTATTTCAAGAAAGGAATATTTGCCTTCCTTATTGAGCACTATAAATTGGACTCAAATTTGTAGCAGTGAGTTTTGGCTACCTTACAGTACTATTTTGAGGATAAAATGAAACACACAGTGTTTTGAACAAGATTATTTGTTTAAGAATGCTAGAATGCAAAGTAGTACAGCTACTTCAAAAAACAATTTGTTACTTTCTAGTAAAACTACATATAATTTTACCACATGTTCCAGCAATCATACTCTTAGGTATTTGCTCAAGAGAATATTAGCTTGTATTTATACACACGAAGCATACATGAACAGATTATATGTCAACATCAAGAAAACAAAAGTTCTCATTATTGGGCCAATAGGAAACATTATGATAGATGGAAAAAGTTTGAAGTTGTCAGTGATTTCATTTTACTTGGATCCACAATCAGCACTCACTGTAACAGCAGCAGTCAAAAAATCAAAAGATAGTTGATTTGTAGTTGCAAATATTTTTTATATTAAAAAGATTGAAAAAAAGAACAAATTCCTTTGAACTGTGGTGTTGGAGAAGAGTATTAAATATCCTGTGGACTCCCAAAAGAACAAAGAAATCTGTCTTGGAGTAAGAGAAACCAGAGCTCTCTTTAGTGCCCCTTGCTTAGACAAGAATGGTGAAATTCCATCTCATATACTTTGGGTATGTTATCAGAAGAGTCCAGCACTTGGGAAAAGACGTCATTCTAGAAAAGGTGGAAGATTAGTTAAAGAGAAGATCATCAGTGTGATGAATCGACACATTGACAACAATGGGCTTGCACATGGCAGGATGGTGACGATAGACAGGGTAAAGTTTCAATATGTTATTCACGGGGTTACTATGAGTCTTATTTGATTTGAGGCACCTAACAACAACTGTAGTTTGTCTTGAAAGTAGTCTAATTGTCCAAAGAAATATTAGGATACTATGGAAGCAGGAGTGGCATCCACTTCCTAAACAACGTGCCTCCAGGAACTCTATGAACTTTGATAAATGTCAGTAGTTATAGAAAGGCTTCAGGCCTTTTGTTTATAGGGTCGCTATGAGTCGTACTTAACTCGAAGGCAAGCAACAACAACAACCATCTTAATAAATCCATATGCAGAACAGATTATTTGGGAAGTTGGGCTTTGTGAGGAGGAATGTGGCATCAGGAGTAGAAGAAAACTCATCAACAGCCTATATTATTCTGATGACATAACCTTGCTTGCTGAAACTGAGGAGGATCTGAAGTGCTTGCTGCAGAAGAAGGTAGAGGACTGTAGTCTTCAATATGGATTGAAGCTCAAATTAATATTGACAAGACAAAAATTATCACTACTGGGTCAATTGGCAAAACCATGGTAGATCGAGAAGAGATTGAGGCTGTTAACAATTACCGTTTACTCGGCTCCACAATCAATACTCTTAGCATTAGTAGTCAGGAAACCAAAAGACAAATGACATTGAGAAAATCTGTTTTCAAGGACCTCTCCAGAGTTCTGAAAAGCAACCTGATTCAGGCCATCATCTTCGTAATTACTTACTATGCATTAAAGTGTTGGGAAATGACTAAGAATGACAGAAGAAGAATCAATGCCTTTCAGTTGTGGTGCTGGAGAAGAGTCTTGAACATACCATAGATCATTAAGAAAACAAATAGGTCTGTCTTGGAGGGCACATGGCCAGGAGGGCCTGGTCCTTGGAGAAGGATATTGTGCTTGGAAGGGTGGAAGGACAGCATAGGAGAAGAATCACAGCAACTAGGACAATGAGAGTAGGTGTGTCAGAATTAGTGAGACTCAGGACAGAGCTGGCTTCAGAGCTGCTGTACATAGGGTCACTATGACTTGCAGATGACTCAAGGACACATAACAACAACAACAACAACAACAACATGATAAGTCCATGAAGAAAGAATTAAAAAGAATTATTATTTTATGTAGTCGTCTAGATAAAACTCAATGTTAAGTGAAAAAAAAAAAAGCAAGATTCAAAAGGTTTCATATAGTAGGATACAATTGTGTGACTTCTTGGAAAATATAAAAATTCAGAGACAGAAAACAAATCAGTGGTTAGCAAGAACTTTATGCGAGAGGCAGAGATGATCTTAATGGTCATGAAGAAATACTGGGGAGTAGTGAAATTGTTGTATCTATAGTGTAGCTGTTGTTGCTTTTAGGTGCCATCAAGTTGAACAGATAGGATCCCTGTCCTATCCTGTGCTATCCTCACAATCTCCAATATCATTAAACCTATTGGTGCAGTCACTGTGCCAAGCCTATCTTTCTCTCATAGGGAGAATTGCCCATCTTTCTCCTATGGAACAGCTTCTAGACTCAAACTGCATGTCTTTAGGATGCAGTTGGCAGCACAGCTCCTTATTACTAGGCCAACAGAGCTCCCTTTAGTTACAATTGTTGTTGTTATGTGCTGTCAAGTAAGAACTGACCCATTGCTGACCTTCCAGTTGATTTTCAGAGGCAGTTAATCGCCTGGGAGGAGACTGCCCATCTTTCTCTCATGGAACAGCTGATGGATTTGAACTGTCTGCCTTCAGGATTGCAGCACAGCTTCTTGTCACTAGGCCACCAGAGTTCCCTAGTTTCAATGTTGTTGTTGATTGCCATTGAGTCAAGCACAACTCATAGCTACCCTATAAACAAAAGGCCTGAAGCCTTTCTATAACTATTGTCATTTTTCAAAGTTCATAGAGTTTCCAGAGGCATGTTCTTTAGGAAGTGGATTCCACTCCTGTCCTAGTTTCAATAGTAGTGTGTTATTTGTCAAAGAAAAGTTTGCACTGGCATTTGAAACACTAGTGGCATAAATTTCAGCATCACAGCAACCTATAAGTTACTCTAGTACAGCAAACTGAAAAACAAGTGCTGTATTAATAATATCAAACAGTAACAAGCAAGCATATAGCCTCCTAACCTACAAAGTAATTAGCAGTATATTGTTCCCCAATACAATGAGTGTTGTTCCTCTCACAGCAAGCCACAAAGACGCTAAGGCATATGAATATCATGGTGTAGGATAGCTTTCTCTGACCCTAGCTGAGGTCTCCTTCTCTCTTTCTGCCACATTGTTGGGGAATAAAATAAATTTTTTTTAAAAAGGTGGTGTGTCTCATGAGGAGGACTTGAAATACTTGCTGCAGAAGATCAAAGACTACAGCCTACAATATGGATTGCATCTCAACATCAAGAAGACAAAAATCCTCAACCCTAGATGGATAAACAACATCATGATAGAAGGAGTAATGGTTGAAACTGTCAATGATTTCATCTTTCTTGGTTCCACAACCAAAACCCTTGACCTCAGCAGTCAGAAGATTAGGAAATTGTGGTGATCAGGAAATGGATTGATAAAGTGACTGCAGCGAAGGGTTCAAGTATGTTAGACATAATGAGGATGGCATAGGATAGGAATGAGTTTAGATCTGTTCTTCATAGGATCCCTATGAGTCAAACTCAAGTGAAGGCATCAAATAACAACCACAGTAATAAAGAATCGCTGCCTTGAGCCTTATGCTTTTCTAAAATCTATCTTTCTGAATAGTGAGTATATGTTAATAGAGAAGAAATTCAGAATAGGATAATGAGAATGAATGGTCATAGAACTAGGAAACTATGATGAGTGCAACTAAATTGTGTATATAGACACATTTGAATTGGTGTAGGCTTTATTGTGTGTAGTCTCAACAACAACAAAAATAAATTATTTTTAAAATTAATCCTTGCATTTGAATGAAGTAACTTCATTTACCATATAGTTTCTCAAATGTACCTCACAGCAGCCCTTTGGGGCAACCAGGAAGGCTTCTTTCTTCTCTATGACAACTTGAAACTTAGGATGGTTAAATGGCTTGCTAATATTGTGTAACTAGTGGTAGAGAACATTACATGTACATGCCATGTTGCTAGCCAAAAGTTCAGTGGTTGGAATCTGACAGCCACTCTTAGGGAAGAAGATGAATATAGCCTTGGAAACCCAATGGAGAATCACTATGGTTTGGAATTGACTCAGTTTGGGACTTCTCCAAATTTTTGAGGAGTAATGATATCAGTTTGAGGACTAGGGTGCATCTGATACAGACCAGAGTCTTTCTGATTGCTTGCTATGCATCTGAGATCTGGACAAAGAGCAAGGATGACAGAGAAAAAAAAATGATGCCTTTAAGCTGTGCTATTGGAGAAGAGCACTGAACATCACATAGATGGCCAAGAGGACAAACAGATATGTCTTGGAGAGGGTGCAGCTGGAGTGCTTTTTTGGAGGCAAGAATGATAAGGTTTCACCTCACATACTTTGGACATGTTGCTAGGAGGGACTATTCCTTGGAGAGGGACATGATGCTGGAAAAGGTTGACGGTCAGTAAAGGAAAGGAAGACCTTCAACCAGGTGGATTGACACAGTAACTGCTGCAGTGGGTTCTTGTGTGTCAGGAAAGTGTAAGAAATGTGCAGGACAGAACAGAGCTCAGATCTTTTGTTCATAGAGTTGTTATGAGTCGTATTTGATTCAATGGCACCTAACAACAACAACAACAGTGGCAATGATTTTGTACAGGTATATTTGATAAATTACTTGTATCTAGAATATATAAAGAAACATTATAGCTCAACACCATGGAATGACTGGAGTCCCTGGGTGGTGCAAAAGATTCACTTACTCAGCTGTTAATAGAAAGCTTAGAGATTTGAAGCCCCTCAGAGGCACCTTGGAAGGAAGGTCTGGTAAATCTGCTCTTAAAAAATCAGCCACTAAAAAAAAAAATAAAAAATAAAAAATCAGCCACTGAAAGCCTTGTGGAGCACAGTTTTACTCTGATACACATGGGGTTCCTGTGAGTCACAGCCAATTCCACAGCAACTGCTAGGGGTTTTTTAAGTAAGTGATATGGCTGTAATCTTAACCTGCTTTTCTGCTTTCTACTTTTTTCCCTATCAATGTCATCACGCTGTTTAGGAGTTTCAAATAATAAAAGATAAAGACTCAGGCACACATATCTATTGATTTGGAGCAGGGGAACAAAGCTAGCCTAGTGGATTTTTGTTTGTTTGCTTTAACTCTAGATCTGACTTTCCTTAGGGCCCTAGGCAGAATCTTCTATAGTTCTTTTGTTCTCAGATGTGGCTGCTTCCTCCTCTCTAGGGATTAGTGAGTGACTCAAGGAGCCAAGGGAACTACTCTGCCTGTGGGAAAACAATACAGAGACTCAGTGTCTTCCAGTCATGGTTCACCAAGGCACCCTTCCCACCGGCCACAATAAATAGCAGAAGGAGGATGACGATATGACGAAGTCCTGCTCAGTAAAAGAAGACTGTGATGGAAGTGGGTGAGAGTGGTGAACATTAAAATGCCTCTTGTCCTAATGTGTGCATTCGAGAGATTGTCCAAACCTTGCCCATTCATACCTGTCTCTTAACATAGCATAAACACTATTGTTATTTGTACTACAGAATAGAATGAAGAACATGTTTTCACATGGTCTAGGTTATATGTAAGGAGCATTAGTGGCACAACAATTAAGAATTTGGCTGCTATCCAGAACGTGGATAGATCAGACTCACCCAGATCCTTCTCCGTTGCTAGCATGATGTCTTTTTACAAAGACTGGCCTCTCTTGACAACACAGTCAAACTGTGTGAGGTCAAGTTTTACCATCTTTGCTTCTAAGGACTACCCTGGGTGCTCTTGCTCTCATTTGTTCTTTTGGCAGTCCATGGGATAGCCAGTGCTCTCCAATGCTATAATTCAAAGTTACAGATTCTCTTTCTGTCATTCTCAATCATGGTCCAACTTCCATATGTTTAGTAATTAATGGGAATAGACCATGACTTGGATCAGGTGCACCTTTGTCTTCAGACTGACATCTTGCTCTTTAGCCCTTTGGAGAGGTCCTTGGCCTCTTTGGAGAAGATTTTGTTCATTCCACATACCTTTTTTATTTCTTGACTGCTATTATCAGGGGTGTTGATTTTGGATCCAAGTAAAATTAAATTGTTGAGAACTTCAGCCTTTTCTCCATCTGTCCTAATAATGCTGTCTAATGGTCCAATGGTGAGGGGTTTTGTTTTCTGGATGGTTATACACTATGCCCCAGAACATCTCATGAGGAAATTATTCACTGTGACTTGGGGTAATCATGAGTTGAAAAGGAACTGACAGCACCCAATGAGAAGTTTATCTGAGTCTTACTAAAGGCCATTTCTGTATCAGCAGATGAGAAAATAAAGGCCCGAAGTGATATGGTAATCCATCAAAATCATCCAACTAAGAATTGATGGGGCAGGACTTGAACTCAGTTTCTGTTTCCAAATCTCCTCTTCTTTTCTCTCTAGCACTCTGCATTTCCCTTACACCCCAGCAGGTACAGTACAGTCCTTGCCCTCTTTGAGCCCCAGCCTGGGGCAGCAGCCTTACAGGCTGGACTATATTGGCTGAATGGCTAAGGATGTACTCCTCACAACTCCCCACAGCCAGCTTTTAATAATGCATCTGTCATTCATGAATCTTTTAAACCAATATCTAGTTATTTATTTAAACCCAGCACACCTTTCGGGGGAAGTAAGCTTCTGAAGTATTACCTTGCCTTCTAAAAAATTTTTTTTTTAAATTTATTCTTACTCTTGAACTGCCCTCTTTCAGATTGCAATCATTGTTCCTTCTATTTGAGGTTATATTAACACATCAGTCTGGCCATGACTTTGTCAGCATGCTTTGTGAGTTGCTTGTGCGCCCACCATCCCTGTTGCTAGAAAAGACTTCATTTCAGCATCCCCAGGGAATGGAGCCCGACAATGCTTTTAGAATTAGGCTCTTGAGCTTAGGTGAAATGAAGGCTGATGATATGAGGCTTTGTTGTTATGTGCCTATCTTTGTCCTGTGGAGTAGCTGGAGGATTCAAACTACATGCCTTTGGGTTCGTAGCACTTCTTACCTCTAGGCCACCAGAGTTCCCTAGAAAATATGATGAGAACATCCTAGTCTGTCTCCTGGGAGTTGCTATCAGCCAAAATGGACTCAATGGCATCAACAATCACAGCCTCAGGTAAATGAAGAGGTTCAGATGCTTTGCAGAGCAAAATAAAACAATGACCCCCTTCTAAAGAAGGATTTTGGTTTTTAAAAGGAGAGGGCATGCAAACTTGGACTGCTGTCTTATTCTTTAAAATCTGTCTCCTGTCATATTCTTTTTTGTGTTCACTGTTTTTCAATTTACCTCACCCTGAATAACCCTGTTTGCTTTATCCTCCTGAGGGCTAGAGGTAGGCTCCCCCTGGAGCTGGGAAGTGTCGGTGGCTCTGTGCTGCCTAATTATCTGCTCCATGTAAGTCAGGAGGAAACTGTGGTCCCAGCTTGATCCCAGCTGCAGGAGAGACAAAATATTAAGACATTTTCCTTTCTTCAGAGCCCTTGTTAATTCTTCCTGGTAGTGATTAGCCTGTTATTTTTAGCTCCAAGCTCCCCGGTTAGTATTCAGAGCTGGTTTAGATAGCGCAGTCACACTCACCATGTTAATGCCCCAGTTCTGTTTGGTCACACTGAAGTGACTAGAATTCACTGGGTGGGTGAGCCCACCCTCCTGCTACTGTGTGTGTATATGTGTGTGTGGCTCTCTTCTGCTGCTCCCGGAGGTCTTGGCTTCTGTCCAGAGAGCGTCTAGGTCTGAGACCTGAGATGTTTCGCAGGAGAAAAACGAGCTGTTTGGAAGCCATATGGCAAGATGGAAAAAACAATGCCCAGGGAATGACTTGGCTACTGACTTGCTGTGCAACACTGGGCAAGTTGCCTTCCTTCTCTGAGCCATCAGCAAAATCACATGGCTCCCCTCACTGGCCTCTCAGCTTTGCTGCCAACTAAAGGTCTGAGGTTCAAGTGTATCCAGAGGTATTTTGGAAGAAAAGTACTACTGCGAACTCTGCCACTGAAAACCCTCTGGAGCTTTGTTCCACGCTGAATTCAGGAGCACATGTGAATCATAGTCACGTCCGCAGCTACTGTTCTTGCTTGTCAGTTTTTCTGGTCTGGGCTGGTTCACCCCTCCTTAGACAGCCTGGTGGTCCCCCATTCCCGGGATGTCACCCTAACAATGCTGAACCTAGTGAGGACACCGGATCCTCATAGCACACTACAGCCAAGAACTCCTGGACTCCAGCAATTCTCCAACCTCAGCCTCCCAAGTAGCTGAGGTTACAGGCACATGCCACCACACCCAATGCTTGTCAGTTTTTAAAGTCCCTTTCAGGACCAAGACGATGTGGTTACCAGGTCCCAAGCAGGAGATGTGAAGATGTGAAGAAAATCAAGCTTGTGTTAGGATGTCTTACACGCAGGATTCAGTGCTTTTTCTCTACTCCTTTGAAAGGATGTTCTCACTTTATGACCCAGGCCAGCCTTCGCTCATGCACTCTTAGTCCCTGACATGAGCTGCCTCCTGCAGAACTCCTGGGAGGATGGGACCCTTAGGAGCCTGGCAGATGCAGCAAGAAGGTTTGTCTGAGAGGTTTGAACATCTCAGCACAGTCCTGCTAATGAGATGGAGGAAGCCCTGGGAGGTGAGAAACCAGCTATGTTCTATTACATTTGATCAGGAGTAGAAATATTCTCAGAAACAGAATGATAGGGTCCAAATGATGAGTCTTGCTATATACTTCCTAAAAAGGAGCTCTGGTGGCACAACAGTTAAGCACTCATGTTACAGTCTCAGAAACCCTCTGGTACACATATTAGTGTAATATGATGTTACTGTGAGTAGAAAATTAACTCAGTGGTATCTAACAACAACAAATTGCTTTCTAGGGGAAGTTGATGATAGACTTGAAGCCCGTTCCAGGTTATGTGTGCTTACCATTTTTACCTCCAACTAAGTGGCCAGGTCAACCCTCCACCTGGGATATTGTTTACTTTCTCGTTGTTTATATATCATGGGGATGAAAGTATCTACCTGAACAACAGTGCTAAGGAATGTATAGCTCTCGCCTGTTTGTTAGTTTGTTGTACTGTGGTTCCTTGATTATTGATGCTGGAAGCTATGCCATTAATATTTCAAATCCTAAGGTTACCACTCATGGTAGAAAGATATTTCTAGGAAGAAAGATCTGGAGATCTACTTCTGAAAATTAACCAGTGAAAACCCTGTAGGTCACAGACTATTGTCTAACACTTGAACTGAATGTGGACATCTTATAATGAAGGACCAATAGCTGGAGAAGGACATCATGTTTGGTTAAGTGAAGACCAGCAAAAGCACAGAAATCCTCAATGAGCTGGAATGACACAATGGTCAAAATTATCTACTCAAAACATATGCATGATTGTGAGAACGCTATAGGACTAGGCAACATTTCATTTTTGTTCTGAAGTCATTCATCATTCTTTCATGGGGTCATCATGCCTTGAAGACTACTTGACAACAATTAGCAACAATATTTTGTATGTGTGTGTAACTGTGTTTATGAAACTTAGCCTTTAACACAGTGGAATAATGTGCTTTTTATTAGCCCTGTAATAAAATATTAATAATAGTTAACAGTTATGCACGCCCATGTTTATTGTGGCTTTGTTTGCAATAACAAAGAGTTGGAAACAACCCAAGTGTCCATCAACAAACAAATGAGTACAGAAGCTGTCCTATCTTCACATAATGGAATACTATGCAGCATTGAAAAAACAAAGAACTCATGAAATATTATGCAAAATGGATGATTCTGGAGGACATTATGCTGAGTGAAGTATTTCAGCACAAAAGGACAAATATTGCATAGGGTCACAGTTGTAAAATGGGACCCACATCAGGGTTGAGGGAAGACAGAAGAGGAGAGGAGGAATGATGTATATTACATTGAAACAGATGAGGGAGAGAACTGTTTAAAAGGGATATATGAATGGGTATTCTTGTCATTACAGAAGTCCAGAGTGAAGGCTGCATAGTGGAGTGGACTTAGTGGGGAGGGATTGCACAACATTGAAAGAGTTTTTCTTTCTTTTTCAAGGAGAAGAATGAATGGGGGGAGCGGCGGGTGGAGAAAAGTGCAACAATGAATGACTGGAAATCCTAAGTCTCTGTAAACTTTCATTAAAATTAATTTTAAAATGTTTTTTAAAAATAGTTAACAATTATTGAGAGTTTTCTCTGTGTCACATAGTGTGCCCTGCACCAAAATATACAGTACTTTATGACAAGAATTACTGGTTTCTCTCTATAGATTAAAAATTGAGAGCTCTTGAAAGTAGATGACATGGACACATTCACACAGTGAGTGATAAAAGTGGGTTCTTGAGTCCACATTCTTTGGGGCCAGAGACTGTGCTTTCAAACACATACTAAATATTGTACTAATTTATCAGAACTATGGCCAATCCCTTCTTCACACTCTTAACACCTTCATAAACAACCACAAGCTCTGTCCTGCCCTCCCTTCATCTCTTGCCCATGGTGAACACCTCTGCTTCACCAATGTCTACAGAGCTTGCCATTTCCCCACCGCCCCCCGCATATCTTATCTTCAAGTTCACAGAATGGAATATTTGCATAATTTTAGTCAAAGCCAAGCTAGCTGTGGACTCCAGCAATAAATGTTGCTTTAATACCAAGACCAACCCTGATGTTTATTCAGACTCATCTACAGGCTCGCTCATTCTGCACAATGGTTGTTCTTAGGGTCAAAATCAGGGACCTTAAGTCAGGTAGAAATAAGGTGAGGCTGGGTAGGAGACGTGTTAGGATCGATATCAGCAGGATAGAATTGATGAGGGGCAAGAGTCAAGTGAAGTGGCTAGGATTGGGCCTTACCCAACTAGAGGTAGGCACATAGAACCTAGATGTCTCATGCTCCTGGCATGAGTAGTAGAAATTGCCACAAGGGAGATGTCAAGAACAATGCACCAGAATCACCCACCTCATCCCATTGACCATCCTTCACATCATCCTCTTGGCCCAGAGTCAAGCCCAGAAACATGTCAAGCTGCAGAACCAGACAGCTATAGTAGGCCACACTATGCCTGGAAAAGGTTATTACTTCCCTCCCCCCCTTAATGTCATCTTCTTAATTTCATATACTTTCATTTCAGAACAAAATAAGGAAAACTCACAGTACACAACATTCAATCTCTTCTTTTTCTTTCTTAGTAAAATTCTTATTTTATACTTGTTTACTTACAAAGTTTGTATACATTGTTTTTCACACTGGATCTTTCTCATTTCCTATACTCACCTCTCCCTCCACCTATCAATTTGTGCGGCCCTATGATTAACAGCCCCCATCCTCACCCCTCTGCTCCCACCTTCTCCCTCTTGCATTCTCATACACGTTCTACGATACTGGTCTTATACAGTATTTGTCTTTATGGGACTGAGTTTGTTAACTTAGCATAACGCTCTCCAGTCCCTCCCAAATTTGGTAGTAATTAACAAAAGCATCGTTCCTGTGTGCTGCACAGTATTCCATCATGTGAACGTACCATAATTTCTCAACCCATGCAATTGTGGTTGGACATTTGGACTGTTTCCATGTTCTTGGAATGCTGCTATGAATATTAGAGTATACGTCTCTATGCCTCAGTTCTCATTTTCTTGGGTTATATTCCAAGCAGTGGAATAGCTGAGTCATATGAGATTTCTATGTTCAGCTTTCTGAGGAAATGCCAAACTGCCTTCAAGAGTGCCAACCTCATTCTTGAGGGAGGGGAGGAGTTTAGAGGTGTTTGCATCCGGCCTTACACACAGGACAGGAAAGAAAAACACTAGCTGTCAGCAGATGGAGCCAGAAAAGAGCGGGCAACTCAAGAGTGCTGTGGGAGCCAAATGGATGCTATATGGGGTGGGGTTTTACAGTAGGAACTTTTAATCAACTTCTTCCATGTGAGAAGCATCCTCACCACACTCAAGTGGGGGGATCTCATTAGGAACAGCAGCACTGGGCTCCTCAGCTGTCCCATCATCTTCATCAATGCCTAAGCCTAACTTGATCGTGCAGTAGATGCCACTGGCTTGAGTCTGGGAATCCTTAAGGGGGAAGCCAGAAGAGAGCAGTACCGTTTCAAACAGCAGCAGCACCAAGTCCTTAACAACTTTGTCATTCTTGTCTGCCTCAGCCTTCTATCTCAGTGTCTCAACAATCAGACGATGGGGTTGATCTCCAGGTGCTTTTTGGCCATTTTGTAGCCCGTTACAGTGTTATCCTGAAGCGCCTGTGCTTTCATGATCCGCTCCATATTGGCTGTCCAGCCATACATGCCAATCACAATGCAGCAAGTGAAGATACGAGCCTACTGGAGACTGTCACCTTCTCAACCTCCTCACCCAGAATTTCCTTTATGAGCTTACAGAGGTCCTCAAACCTGGCCTTGCTCTCCTCCATTTTCTTTCTCTCTTCTTCATCCTCAGATAGTTCTAGTCCCTCTATGGTGATGGAAACCAGGCTCTTCCCACCAAACTCCTTGAGCTGTTGCACACAGTACTCGTCAATAGGTTCAGTCTTATACATAACCTCAAAGCCCCATTTGTGCACTCGTTTCACAAAAGAGCTTCACAAAAAGAGTTGGCCACCTGCTCTTTGCTCTCCTCAGTGACATAACCTTCATCCTAGGCACATTTCTGAGAGGGAAGTCATCTCATCTCCAGACGGGGAACTGTGGTAGCGAAGTAGCTCAGAAAGGCGACACCACTTAGTGGAGGCCTCATGGCTTCCAAGCGTCAGGTTTTTAGAGAACGCCTCATAGAATTTCTTGACATTCTCCTTGTCTTTTGCCAATTTATAGAAGAGCTCAAGGCACTTCTTGACGATGTTTTTGCAAATGATCTTCAAGATTTTGCTCTGTTGCTGCATTTTCTTGAGAAGTGTTGAGAGGCAGATCCTCAGAGTCAACCGTACCATGCATGAAGTTCAGATACTCTGGTGTTAAGTCATCACAGCTCTTCATGAGTAACAAATTGCAAACATAAAGTTTAATGTTATTCTTCTTGTTCTCAAAGAGATCAAAGGAGCCTGGAGAGGGATAAACAGCAATGCCCTGACCTTCTACTGAGAGGGGCTTGACGGTCCAGTGGTCTTCCCAGTCATCAGTGAGGCTCTTGTAGAACTAACTCTCCATGTTCCTCCTGTGTGATGTCATCAGGATTTCTAGTCCAAATGGTCTTAGTCTTGTTCAGTTCCACTTAATCAATGCACTTCTCCTTAAATTTTTTGTTTTGTTTTCTTTTTCTTGTCTTTACTACTGTCATCCTGCTCATCTGAACCCACATCGTCAATCTTGGGCTTCTCTTCCTCATCCTTATCTTCCTCTTTCTCACCTTTCTCTTCTTCTGCCTCCTAATCACGGATATCTTTCTTGTTCTTTCTCCAAATAAAGAGTGATGGTGTCTATGAACTGTGAGTGCTTCTTCACTACTTCTTTGACTCGACTCTCCTGAGTACTCTGCCTGGTCTGTAAGGTGCACATTAGTGCCCCAACCAAAGGGCTCACAATGGTCAACACCAACTGTTAAGGAAGTTCCAGCTGAAGACTCCCAGGCATACTGCCCATCATCATTGTGTTTTGTGACCACTACCACTTTCTCTGTCACCAAGTAGACAGAATAAAAGCCAACACCAAGCTGACCAATTATGGAGACGTCTGCACCAGCCTACAGAGCCTCTGTAAATGCTTTTATACCAGAATTATGCATCAGAGAGCTGGACAATGACTAAGGATGACGTAAGAAGAATCGATGCCTTCGAGTTGTGGCGCTGGAGAAGAGTCTTGAACATACCATGGACCACCAAGAAAACAAATAGGTCTGTCTTAGAGAGGGTGAAACCAAGTTTCTCATTAGAAACTAGGATTTTGACGCTCCATCTCACATACTTTAGACACATGACCAGGAGAAGGACATCATGCTCAGAAGGATGGAGGAACAGCATAGGAGATGAAGAAGCCAGATGACATAGATTGATACAGCAACCAGGGAGTGGAGGTTGGTGTGTCGGAATTAGTGAGATTAGCTCAAGAAAGGGCAGGGTTAAGGGACGAGGGAATTGTATACTAATGAAGGAATTTTTTCTCTCTCTCCGGAGGGGGAAGCGAGCTGGTGGGGAGGGGTGGGCAGGGAGAAGATTGCGGCAATGAATAAATGGAAATCCAAAACCTCTGTAAAAAAAAAAATTAAAAAAAAGAAAGGGCAGGGTTCAGAGCTACTGTACATAGGGTTGCTATGGGTTGCAGACAACTTGATGGCAAACAATAATAACAACAACCAGACTTAGCAATTGTTCCCAAGTTATTTATGAGATCTGTCTTGGTTATTCCAATACCTGTGTCCACAAGATCACAGTACATTCCTAAGGGTTGGGAATTGTTAGGTCCAGACAGGGGAGCCAAGGAAGAGAATGAAGAATTCAAAGAATACACACATTGGCAAGAAGAGTGAACAGCCCCGCCCACCTGGCCAAACTAACGGATGAACCATAAATCACAATGGAATGTCCCTCCCTAAAGACTGTGTTATAAAAACCCTCCCAATAAGTTCATGGTGTGACTTCCCCATTCTGCATCTTCAGAATGAGGAACCTCACCTGGGAGCTCCCTTATCCCCCCTTTAATAAAGCTGCATTAAGCTTTCTCTTGTTCTGATTTCTTCCTTAAGTTCACTAACCTAACAGAAATGACGTTGATTTTTCAGCTCTTTACCACTATCCAACTTAGAAGGGTCTTTCAGGCTTTCATGGAGAATCTTGTTCAATGCAGCAGAAGTGTTAGAGAGCAGCTTTCAAAGGAAAATGTTCTTGTTGGAATAGAAGGTGTTGATGATAAGAGAGGTGAGTTGGGTGACCTCTACCTGAAAGGTAAAGGTCTCCACCTCTTCTCCTTGCACTACTTCAAACGTCTTGATGAAAAGAGATGCAAGTACTAGAGAGGCGAGGGTAGGGACTAGGCTCAGGCTGCACAAAGCTTGTGAGCTGTACGGGGGTGACTCAAGAGTATGAGAAAGTTCTTTCCACCTCTTTACTTTCAGAGGACTGACCCATCTCATAGTGGGACATGTCTTTTCTAACAAAACTCTCTTTTCTTTCATCTTCATCCTGTCTCCTTCCCTTTCCTCTCAACTGTGTGTTGTAACCAGGGTTCAGACTACACTGGCTTTATTTTCAAGCAGGACATAACTAGGCTAGAATCAGAGGATTTGTCCCCAGCCAGTTATTCTGTTGTCTCCCATCTGTTTCAATTCTTTGTCCAAACAAGGGAGATTGAACCAGGACACGCACCATATATAACAGTTGTTTAGAGCTAGTCGGCCATCTACCCTAATCCCTCCCACAGCCTTTCCCAGGGTACAGTTCTCACACGGCCAACCTCTGGATCCTACGTGCCAAGGTCACACGAGTGGTGGTCACTTGTGAATTAAATTGCAAACACAACAGACAGGGGAACAGCTGAGCATAACTAAGTTATGACTGGGAGGCAAACAGAGGAGTAAATTCGTGTTCACCTTTAAAAGGTTCCCAGTGCCTTTCTGACTGTCCCTCAGGGTGCAGTTAAGATACCTTTGCCTGGGAGAGTGACTCCAGTAGAACAGGCGGTTGGCTTTGCAGGGCTGGGGTAGATGGGACCAGTCCCTTCTGGCTCAGAGCTGCAGCCTTCCCTGCTTTCTCCTCCTCTTGCCCTCTGCAGCACACTGTATGTTGGCGACCCTTCCAACCACCGCAGGGGGCATCCTGTTACCTGCTGCTGCTGTTTGGGCAAAGATCAGGCAAAGCCAAGACTAAGGCATCATCTTTATGGCCTTTCCTACAAATTGGTCCTATTTGAAGAGACCTCAGCAGGCCCTTTGGGAGTCCTGTTCCAAGCAGGTTCTTTCTAGTGCACTCATTACTGAGGAAATACCCAAACAGATTTTAAAATCTTTTAATAATTTGAGTGAACCAGAATGAGAAAAGGAATGAGGGAAATTGTTGTTGTTATGTGCCGTCAAGTCATTTGCGACTCATAGTGACCCTATGGACAACAGCCCTAAACCCTGCTCTATCCTGCGCCAATCGCACTGCCTCTG
>NW_006400012.1:593678-611029 GCF_000299155.1 Elephantulus edwardii
AGTCACAGTTTGTTATGATCCACACAGTCAAATGCCTTTGCATAATCAATGAAACACAGATAGACATTCTTCTGGTATTCTCTGCTTTCAGCCAAGATCAATCTAGCATCAGTTACAATATCCCTAGTAGGTGGAAAAAGTCTTGCGGGAAGTATAATATCCCTCTTGGAAAACAAGAACAGCTAATGCACAGCACAGCAAGCATATCTCTTGCTGGTGAGATTTTGAGCAGAGTCTGAAACAGGGGTTTCCTACGCAAAGATGGCTACTTTGACTCAATATCACTCTTTTAAAACATTTTGTTTTATTAATTTTATTCATTTTCATGAACATTTATGAAAATCACTCTTCACAGTCCCATCAACAATCCCACCTCATTGTCAGGCTCTTAATGAGTCCATTGTGATCCTTTTTGGAGTATCCCGCTCCAGGGCTTTGGCTGGTAATTCCATTCCAGTTCACATTCCAGAGAACCCAAATTTTAGAAATTCAAGTCTGTTCTGGTTTCGCTTCTCAGGCCATGACTGAACTGGTTCAAACCTGTTCCAAGTCCTACTTTGGAATCCAAGGAAACTCTTGTAAACTCTCAAATGCTGGAACTACATGTTTTATTGTAATCATAAACAGTACTCAAAGCCACAACAGGTGTACCAGGGTGCTTGGCTAAATAATAAGTGCAGTACATTTTGTTTCTTATACATCTCTTATTTACCCAGCCCAGCAGGGCACTGACAGCTGGCTGGAGGTTGCAGCTGGGCAGAACCTGGAGTCAACCTGCTTTGAGAAAACCTACAGGAGGCTTGTCACTCTGCATTCAGGGAGTGTGGTGTGGATATTGATACAGACAACAGTAGTTCTGCCACACCTGCATAGTATAGGGCCAGTTCTAGTCTCAGTACACCAGCTGTGTGTGCTCTGCAGACTGCTTTACCTCTCAATACTCTCACCTATAAAGTAATGGCACTAATACTTAGGATAGTTCTGAGGAGTAAATAAATTAAAGGGATTTGGAAGTACAGGGGCATTCTCTTCAAAACACCATTTTTTCCCAGGACTGCATTTGGGGGGTGGGGGTGGGGGGAATGCCTCTGAAGTCTGTCCATGATGAAATAGTGGTCCTAAGGCTGGAGTTTCAATGAAAGAGTTATAGGGGAAATTAGAGGTGTGTAGGGGACAGGAAACAATGTTCTAACCTGGGCAAACATTAGGAAGAGGGATTCATTGGTTCAAACTAAGGCTGATAGTCAGCTTCATTGACTGAACTCTGGTCTCACCTTCCAGAGTCTGAGATGAATGTGTGTGTGTGTGTGAGAGAGAGAGAGAGTGAGTAAACCTTTCATTCATTTTGCATGTTCTCTCCAGATAATAACAATAATTATAATAGTAAATCAGGATGAATGGTGAAGAGATTGAGATTGTTCACAGCTTTAGTCTGCATGGCTCCACAGTCAACACTCTTGGCAACAGCAGCCAGGAAATTAAAAGACATATTGCGATGGGAAAGTCTGCTGTTAGGGACCTCTCTAAAGTACTAAAGAGCAATGGTGTCTCTCTGGAGACTAAGGGGCGTCTGGTACAGGCCATGGTCTTTGCAATCACTTGTTAGGCATCAGAGAGTTGGACAATTACTAGGGAGGACAGAAGGAGAATTGATGCCTTTGAGCTTTGGTGTTGGAGAAGAGTATTGAGGGTACCATTAACTGCTAAGAAAATAAACAGATTCTTCCTTAAGAGGGTCAAACTGGGCTGCCCCTTGGAGGCAAGGATTATGAGGCTCCATCTAACATACTTTGGACATCTTGTAAGGAAAGACCAGTCCTTGGAGAAGGACATCATGCTTGGGAGGGTGGAGGGACAGCGCAGGAGGGGAAGGCCCTCTATGAGGTGGATTGATTCAGTGACTGGGGTAATCAGGATGGGTGTGTCAGAGACAGTGAGATTGGCACAGGACAGAGCAGAGTTTAGAGCTGTTGTGCATAGGGTCACTATGAGTCACAAACGACTCGATGGCACATAACAACAAAAACAAAAAATTGAGCATTTAAGCTAAATTTTTCATGTATAATCACTATGTACAGTTACCCAGTTGTTACTAGATGTCATCAAGTTGAGCACAACTCATAGTGACCCTATGAACAACAGATCTGAACCTTGTCCTATCCTGTGCCATTTTCACACTTCCTGTCACAGTATAAAGCCCATTGCATCAGTCATCCAGCCAATCCACCTAGAAAAGTGTCTTCTCCTTCACCAATCCTCCACCCTTCCCAGTATCATGTCCCTCTCCAAGGAGCATAAACAGTACCAAAGCCACAACAGTTGTACCAGGTGCTTGGTTAAATAATAAATGCAGTACACTTTGTTTCGTATATATCTCTTATTTGCCCATCCCAGCACTGACAACTGGCTGGAGGTTGCAGCGAGCAACAGGCCTAAAATATGGGAGGCAAAGCCTCATTGTTCTTGCCTCCAAAAAGCACTCTGGCTTCACCTTCTCCAAGGTATATCCGTTTGTTCTTTTGGCTGACCATGGGATGATCAATGCTCTTCCCCAACACCACACCTCAAAGGCATCAATTCTTCTGTCATCCCTATTCATTGTCTAGCTCTCAGATGCATAGCAAATACTCAGAAAGACGATGGCCTGAATCAGATGCACCTTAGTGCATCAAACTGACATCAATACTCTTCATTAATTTGGAGAGGTGCCTAAATGCAGACTTTCCCAGTGCAATATGTCTCCTTATTTCCTGGCTGCTTGCACCAAGGATGTTAAATGTGGATCCAAGTAAAACGAAGTTGTTGGCAGTTTCTATCTCTTCTCCATCCATCATGATGTTGTCTATCAGTCCAGTGGTAAGAATCTTGGGTTTTTTGACACTGAAATACAGTCCATAACAAAGGTGGCATTCCTTGATCTTCCACAAGTATGTCAAGTCCTCCTCACTGTCAGCAACGAAGGCTGTGTCATCTTCATAATGCAGGTTATTGATGAATCTCCCTCAAGTTCTGATGCCACACTCCTCTTCAGAGTCCAGCCTCTTGAATAATTTGCTCAGTATACAGCTGGAATAGGTGTGGAGAAAGAATACAACCCTGATGCGCTCCCTTCCTAATTTTAAACCATGTTGTGTTGCCCTGCTCTGTCCGCCCAATTAAGTGAGTAGTATTATCATGTCAGTCTATAAGTGAAGAAGCCAAGGTTCAGAAAGGTGAGCAAGAATTGAGTTGGAGCCTCTAGGTGGTGAAAACTGCTAACATGCAAATGAAAGATTCAAGGTTCACCTCCAACCCTGACGCTCCAATTCCAGAGGCACCTCAGAAGAAATGCCCGATGGTCTGTGAATGTTCAGCCATTGAAAACCCTGGGGTGCACAGTTCTGCTCTGATACACATGGAATCACTATAGGCTGGGGTCTACTCAATGGCAACTGTTGTTATGTCCCGTTGAGTCAGAACCAACTCATAGCTGACTCTCTAGTGGGTTTTCAGAGGCTGTAAGTAGCACGGGAGGAGATTTTTCCATCATTCTTTCCCTCAGGTCACTAGTGGATTTGACCCACCAGAGGACCCACCTTTGGGTTAGTCTTTTGACTTGCTATGGACTGAGCCACCAGAGCTCACTAAGATACTGATATTGTTACTGTTATCTGCTGTTGAGTCAGAAATGACTCATAGGGTTTTCAGACCCCAGAGGCAGTAAATCACATAGGAGGAGATTGCTCATCTTTCTGCCGTAGAGCAACTGGAGGATTTGAACTGAGTAGCTTTGGGTTGGCAGTTCAACTCCTTGCCATAATAAGGCCACCAGAGTTTCCTCAATAACGAGAAGGAAGAAATTTATTTCCAATTAACAAGTGAAGGAAACCAGGTTCAGGAGACTGAATGAGGTATGAAATCATCTAGCTATTGCCTGACATGTAACTATAATGGCTATAGTTGCGTATCTGAAGTTTCTCTGGCCTCAGGGAACCCACAGTTTCATGGGGAGCTGTACAGTGAGGAAAGCTCAGACTGCTGGCCTGAGGATATGGGATGAGGAGTCAGAGAGACTCAGGAGTTCATGAAAACAAGGGAGCAGTGGACTGGCAGCAAATATGGACATGCCAAGGAGGACTCCATTCTAGGGGAGCAGAGGTAAAGAGTAGATTAGATGGGTAAATGGCATTCATTAGCAGTTACAGGCAAGATTTCTTGATGCAGCATGTAGGTGAAAGGGAAGTCCCAAGTAGGAACTGCTGTGGAAAGCACATTGCAATCCATAGAACCAATAGCTAATATTTATTGAGCACAGCCCTTAAAGTACTCAGTAACTAAGCGAAGGTTGGCAGTTCAAATCCAAGAGAAAGTAGTCTGCTTCTATAAAGATTTACAGCCTTGGAAACACTGTGGCATAGTTCTACTCTGTTATAAGGTCACTGGGAGCTAGAAAGGGAGCTCCAGTGGCGTAGTCAGTAGAGAGCTGTGCTGTTAACCCACAGGCAACCCACCTCCACTGGTTTGAATCCACTAGATGCTCCACAGGACAAAGATGGGCAGTCTCCTCCTGTGTGATTTATAACCTCCAAAAAGCTGCTGGTGGAACAGTTACAAGTCAGTTCCGACTCAATGACAATGAGTGGGACTAGTCTTTTGTTAATTGTTGTTTGTTATTTTTGTGGTGGGTGTTTTGGGTTCCCCTCGCCACCTCAGTCAGAAAAAACTCATGCAGTGGATTTGGTTTTTGAATTTTTAGGAGGAAGGAGAATTGGCCCTAAATGTGTCAGACAGTTTGCTGTCTTTGCATCCTTATTCACTGCATTTTCACTTCCACCTATGATGTAAGTAATCTTCACATATACTCATTCTATAGAAGAAGAGGGAATCTAAGAGAAGGGAAGCAATTTTGTCTTATAACAGAGAGTCAGGCAAGAAAAGAGGCAGGATTCAAATCCAGATACTCTGACCGCTGAGCCCCAGCTCAAGTCCCAACACTGTGCGCTTTGATCATGATGGACCAATTGTGACTGTGAATCTTCACTGTTGTTGCTGTTGTTGTTGTTGTTAGGCACTATCAAGTTGACTATGAGTTTCCATATGGACAACTGCCCTGTCCTGCATCGTCCTAACAATCTCCTATACGCTCCACTCCACTGTTACAGTCACTGTGCCAATCTGTCTTGTTGAAGGTCTTCCTCTCTTTCTCTGACTCTCCAAATTTCTCAGCATGATGTCTTTGCCCAAGTGTTAGCCCTTCCTGAAAACAAGGTCAAAGTATGTGAGATGAACTTTCATCATCTTTGTCTCCACAGAGCACCCTGGTTACATTCCTTCCAGAACAGATTTGCTTGTTCTTTTGGCAAATATAGAGGATATGTAATAGTCTCCAACACTACAACCCAAAGGCATCAATTCTTCTCTCACTCTTATTCATTGCTCAACTCTCAGACGCAAAGGAAAGAACTAAAAATACCATGGTTTCGATCGGGTGCACCTTCATCTTTAAACTGACATCTTTGTTCTTTAGACTTTTGGAGAGGTCCTTTATCAGCAGACTTTTCCAATGTCACACGTCATTTAATTTTTTGGCTGCTGTTACCATAGTGTTGTTCACGGATCCAAATAAAATGAAATCATTTACAACTTCATTCATTTCACCATCTATCACAATGTTGCCTATTAGTCTGGTTGGGAGGATTTTGAGGTTGAAATGTAATCCATATTGGAGGTTATAGTTTTGATCTTCTGCAGCAAATCTTTCAAGTTCTCTTTTACTTTCAGCAAGCTAAGTTGTGTCAACTGCATAATGCAGGTTTTAGATGACTCTTCCTCTAATTCTGATGTCACCTTCTTGTTCAAATAGAAAATTGATCAAATATATAATCAAGATGCATTAATAACAAATGCAAAAGCTGGAAATAAAAAGAAGTAGTAGTTGGAAAACATTATTTGGTGATAGAAATTAGACTGGAAATTGAAAGATTGGATTCTGTACTATTCATTAAAAATATTTTTTTTAAAACACACAAATGACACATCTTTGTTATTGAACCAAAATTGTTGTATCAACATATCTAACAATTCTGCTTATTAAGTACAGGAAGTAATAGCCTGGAAATGGTTGCATGTATGTTTCAGAGATGCAGGTTTGAGTTACCCATAGGTAAAGTAATTATGGACTTTCTCGTGTTTATGCTCTAATTTGTAGTGACTCATGTTGCATTGTTGTACATACAGGTTCAACAACAATGCAACTTGAGTTGCAGTCAACACTCTTGGCACCAATAGCTAGAAAATTAAAAGGCGTATTGCCATGGGAAAGTCTGCTGTTAGGGACCTCTCCAAAGTACTGAAGAGTAATGATGTCTTTCTAGAGACTAAGGTGCGTCTGATACAGGCCATGGTCTTTGCAATCACTTGTTATGCATCAGAGGGTTGGACAATGACCAAGGAGGATAGAAGGGGAATTGATGCCTTTGAACTGTGGTGCTGGAGAAGAGTATTGAGAGTACCACGGACTGCTAGGAAAACAAACAGATTCATCCTGGAAAGGGTTAAACTGGGCAGTTCCTTGGAGGCAAGGATTCTGAGGCTCCATCTAACATACTTTGGACATGTTGGAGAAGGACATCATGCTTGGTAGGGTGGAGGGACAGCGCAGGAGGGGAAGGCCCTCTATGAGGTGGACTGATTCAGTGACTGGGGTAATCGGGATGGGAGTGTCAGAGACAGTGCGATTGGCACAGGACAGAGAACAGTTTAGGGCTGTTGTACATAGGGTCGCCATGAATCTCAAGCGACTCGACGGCATGTAACAACAACAGCAACAACATGTTGCATTTCTTACCACGTCGAAGATTATACTGATGTCTGTCTCTCCACTTCCATGGCACCTTCTTACAAAATCAAAGCTTTTTGTCAAATTCACACTCCCTATTGCAGATAAAATACTCACTAAGCAAGGTAAGCATGAATATACTCAAGCTAAAAGAACTGAATAACAAATTCACCTCTTGAGTTGCAGCACTGAAGGACTCTATGGGCAAATTCGAACTGCATGCCTTTATGTTGGCAGCACAATTCCTTACCACTAAACCATAAGAACTCCCTTGAATGATGCAGGAAGCAGCAAAATGAAGATGGAAAGAATACATAGAATGACTGACTGTACCAACATGATGTTGAGGCTTTGTTGTTGAAAATGGCTTCCTTAGCCATTGACTTTGACTTTGCCATGTGGGTGGGCTATATGTGAATAGGGTATATTAGTCCAGACACTATCCACAAGGGAGTTGGCTAGTATTGCTTCTAAATTGAGCAGATTTAACAGCAGATTTTGGGGAGTATACCACCAACACGCAAACACATAGTACACATCCTTCATCGAGGTAAAAAATTCCTTTGTCAATCAGATTGGGGCCGATAGGAGCAGCTAAAGCAGACAACTAGAGACCTGACTTCAGATGGAGTTGACCTTGGGACAGAACCAGAGCACTATGAGTCTCAGGCGATTCAATGGCACATAACAACAACAACAAATTATGGTTTTGTGTGGTCTGTGACCTATCACAGTGGATTTCAGATCAGGACAGGAAGACTGAGTTCCTGTTGGGACAAGTAAAAGAGGTGTGAGAGCCTGGAACATAAATATGTCTGACCTCATCGGAATTGGTTTTGTGTTGTGGGTGCTGTGGTCAAGGACAGCTCTCCACTGTAAAGTTGGTAGAGGTCAAATATGGTTGTCCCTGTGCCATCTTTACTCCTTTTATAACCAAGAGCTTTGGTTGATATTGAACCATTTTTCAGGAAGCAGTGTATGATCAAAAACCAATAGTAGTGATGGAAGAAGCTCAAGCTGCTCTGAAGGTGTTAGAATACCAAATGAGGTTTTTCAACCAACAAATGTAGTCCTGCATTGCTTGCTATACTATTATAATAAGAAATTTGGAAGACAGCTTCCTGGCCAACTGACTGGATAGGGCACAGTTCAGATGTGTTGTTCACAGGGTTGCTATGAGTCATCATAGACCAGAGGGCACCTAACTACAACAGATTACTAAACTCAAACTCAATTAAAATTACAGTAAACAGACAAATTACTTACAGATTAATTGTTGCCATAGAGTCAGAACTGATGCATAGCTGACCCTCCAGCAGGGTTTCGGAAGCAGTAAATCTCATGGGAGGATATTGCCCATCCTTCTGCCACGGAGCACTAGAACTCACTACAGATTAGCATCATTGGACCACCAGAGCTCACTACAGATTAGTAAGTAAACACAAATAAGTCTGGGTTTACCTTGCTTCTTGAGTAATCTGCCACTGTACAGATAAAAACAAAAAGCATGTAGCAGAATGTGAAGGGGAGGGCAGCAGAGATCTCATTGCTGTGAAATTGGAATAAATTCACAGCTGACCCTTCAGGAGGTGTTTGGAGGCTGTAAATCTCCTGGGAGAAGATGGCCCATCTAGCTCTTAACCACTAGTGGATTCAAACTACCACCGAGGCTCAGCTTCAGGCTAGGAGTCCAGCTCCCTGTAGGCTATACTGCGGGAGTTACCTGCATTCTCTCAGAACAGAAATGTGCCTAACATTTCCAACTACAAACCCTAACATTACTCTCTTGCCCTCTTCAAGGTCCTGTGTACACCAAACAACTAGGACTGATGAAGAGACTTGGTTGCAGAGATGAGCAGAGACCTATGTTAGTCAGGATGTGGAGGTTGTAAGTGGCGTAAATCAACTCACACTAGCTGAAGCAAAGGAAAAAATCTTTTGGCTGAGCAGAGGAACATCAAGGAAGGCCCAAGATGGAATCAAGGTTAAAACAAACCACTTAACAGTTAATGAGTTAATCACTTAACAAAAGGTGTTTGCAGGGAATAAGCCATTGATTATACAAAATTCAATTTCAAGTCTCCTTCCTGTTGAGGTCTCACACTAACTTTAGGTCACTCTTATTGAAGTTTGACTAAACAGTTATTTGCATGAAAATCACATGGAAATGCAGGGTGGAGGAACAAGTAGGGGTTAGGTGTTGACTGACTCACATTAACCTTATGTACAGCAGAATGAAATGCTATCTTCCAGGCACTCTGATAAGGATCTTCCTCTCTTCCTCTGACCTGTTTTACTGAGCATGATGTCTTTCTCCTGGAACTGGATCCTCCAGAAAACATACTCTACATGTGGGGCATGGTCTTACTCTGTTTGCTTCTAAGGAACTCTCTGATCACACTTCCTCCAAGACAGAATTATTTTGACAGCCCATGGCATATCCAATATTTTTCTCCAACAGCACAGCTCAAAAACATTACCCAACTTTCACATGCATAGGTTGCTATTGTAATATGTCTTTGAGTGGGTTATGATTGATAGCAATCCTATGAACACCACATTTGAATCCTACCCTATCCTATGCCATTCTCACCATCTGCAACACACTTGAGCCCGTATTCACAGTCACTGGGTCAATCTATCTCATCAAGCTTTTCTTCTCCTACTCTGACACTCCGCCTTTCCAAACATGATGCTCCTCTTCAAAGACTGGCTCCTATTAACAAAATACCCAAAATATGTGAGATGAAGCTTCTCCATCCTTGCTGCCAAGGTTCCCGTTTCTCCAGGACAGAAATATTTGTTCTCTTAGCGTTCTATTGGTTATTTAATACTCATGATATTCAAGGATATCATTCATGAAGAAAGAAAAAAAATGTTATTTTGAAGACAAAGGAGAATGAAAAGATCAAAATGGATGTTAGAAAAGACTTCAAAAATTGCATTAGAATGTCAAGAAGCTAAAACAAAGAGAAGAAATAATGAAGTAAGAGTTGATCAGAAGATTTCAAAGCAAACACACTGCTGTTAAGTGAGATTCCACTCACGGCAACCGTCTATTGGGTTTGTGAGGCTGTAAATCTTTACAGAAGATTGCTCATCTTTCTTCCCGTAATGGCTGGTGGATTCTCCCTATAATGACAATACAATTATCAGCCTGATGTTACAAGCAGAGAAGTTCTATTCTGTCCTATAGGGTTGTTATGACTTGCAACTAACTTAACTTGATTTGGTTTTGTTGGTTTAGTGTGATTCTTAGGAGCTCTTAGTGACTCAATGGTTAAGCTTGTCTGTTAATCAAAAAGTTAGTGGTTTAGACCCTTTCAGTGGCTTTGCATGGCCTGGCTAACTATTCCCATAGAAATTACAAGTCAGGGAAATCCTGCTCTAATATATGGGCTCGCTTTGAATGAGAATGGACCAACAAAAATTATTATAATGTTTTCTCCCATCTGAGTACAGTCTTTATGAAGACCAGACCCCATTTGTTGGTGTAATGTTTGCCATGTATCCCCATTGCCTAACACAGTGTCACATAGTGAACTACTGCCTTCCAGTCAGTACTGATCCCACATGTGTCAGAGTAAGACTATGCTCCGTAAGTTTCCAAAGGCTCATTTTGGGGAAGTAGATCACCAGGCCTTTCTCCCAATGTTCTTCTGGGTGGACTGGCACCACCAGCTTTCTAGTTGTCTTCTAACTATACTGACTACTTGCACCACCTAGAGACTAACCCACATTAGTGACTGATCAATAAATAGCTATTGAATGGATAAACTAATGATTGACGAGACACAGTGATTTGTAGACCACAGAATCCTCCCATATTCTTCTCATCTAATCCACACAACAACTTCTCATGAAGAACGTTGTTATGTGCTACCACATTTGCCACTCAGGTATGTTACATATTATTATTTTCATTTTTCAGGTAAGGAAACCAGTTAAGAGAGCTTACCCTACCCAAGTCACATACATAGTACAGGATCTCTGAATTCTCATTCTATATACTTCCAACAAGTTCCTTCAAGTAGAGTGACATTAGGGTCCAGCGAAGTTGCCAGGTCCTTGAGGAAATCCATGTGGTCCTATTCCTCAGCTGATCCTCTTTCCTGGACACTCCCCTGGAGTTTTATCATCTCTGGATAGAATGCATCTTTGTTTAACTTCTTTTAATTGGTTTGCATACAATAATTCACTCACATAGTGTTTCATTCATGTACCTTGTATTTTATACAATCTTTAATTTGCATTACATTTTATATAATCATTCATATAAATTATATTTAATATAACTAATTACTATTGGTTCATGCCTTTTTTTGCCTCATATAGAACACATCTTATCTATTCGTAGTTCAGCACAGTGGCTGACTCTTGGATATTGAACCTGGTCTTCTCCCTGGCAGTCAAGAGTGACAATCAAAGAAAGAATGAGAAGAAGAAGGCAACTGAGTCATTCAGAGACTTGCGAATAAGGCCTGATATACACATGAGGGGACAATGAACTTTGTATGACACAAAAATATGGCCAGATCCTGTCTGCTGTCTGTGCACCTCAAGTGTGGGACCACACAGGCACACAATTTGAATTAGAGGGCAGCTGGTGTTATCATTTTGATGATGGCAAATTGCAACAATCATCTGCAAAGGTGCAATGAAATTTCTAGTCATTTTTTCATTCCAAGTTGTTAAGAGAGCATTTCATAGCCCTCACAGCCTGCTGGGCTTGGGGGAGAGAAAGCAAAGAGAACCTAAGACACAGACCCTCGCCTGGAGGAACACTCAGCACCTTTGAGTCAGAAAGTGACTTTATGAAAGGAGAGAAATGAAAAGTATGTAGTTAGTTACAAGCTGATTTTAATGCTGTGGAGTTAGGAATGTGCTGTTTGGCTAGAGGACAAAGAAAGTGTCATGGAAAATGTGACCAAGTCTGGAAAGACAGGATTTTAAAAGGCAGTGGAAAAGGAGAACATTCCTGAAAAGGCAGAATGAGGTTAGCATGAGAGTGGAACAAGGAAGACATCCTCCTCAGTAAGAGGAGGCCAGCAAGGGCGGTCTGTTAATGGGCTGCCTCATTCAACCCCAGGCATGGCCTCTGACCAGCCTATCTCTTCATTTCCTTTCCTAGAAAATAAGAAGGCTGTAATGACTATAACATCAAATATTGGGAATAGAAAATATAGTAATCTACTTGTTGTTGTTGTCGTCGTGTATCATAGAGTTGGAACTAACCCATAATTGACCTTCCAACGGGTTTTCAAAGGCAAGAAATGTCCTGGAAGTTGATTATGCATCTTTTTCCCCACAGAGCACCTGGTGGATTAGAACTGCGTACTTTTGGATTGACAGTGCAGCAGTTGTTTTAAAGACTAAATGAATTAATGCAATGAAAACAAAACATTTTTTTCATTAATTTTAATGAACATTTACAGAGATTTTTAATTTCCACTCATTCGTTGTTGTATTTTTCTCCCTGCCCCATCCCTCCCCCCGAGTTCACTCTTCTCTTTGAAAAGTAAAAGAGAAATTCCTTCATTGATATACAATGCCCCTTCCCTCCCACCCCTGCCCCGAGTATGCTCCATTATGAATAACGATAATACCCAATCATATATCGCTATTAAACTGTTCTCTCCCTCATCTGTTTCAATGCAGTATACATAATTTATCAAATTTTTCTTGGTCTCACCCCAACCCTGATGTCAGTCCCATTTTAGAACAGTAGCCCTATGCAATATTTGTCCTTCTGTGACTGAGATATTTCACTCAGCATAATGTCCTCCAGGATCACCCATTTTGAATAATAATGTATGAGTTCCTTGTTTTTCAGTGCTGCGTGATATTCTATTGTGTGAATATACCACAGCTTCTCTATCCATTCATTTTTTGATGGGCACTTAAGTTGTTTCCAACTCTTAGCTATTGTGAACATAGCCACAATAAACATAGATGTGCATATATCTGCCTGGGTGGCAGTTATGGTTTATTTAGGGTGTATTCACAGTAGAGGAATTGAACAAAACATTTTTGGAAGCACCTGCTTTAAATAAATAATAATTTTCATTCATAGGTCCCTGGATACCACAAATGGTTTATGCTCAAGTATTAAGCAAAACAACCTGATGATTGAAAAATAGTCACAGAAGAAAGTCCTGGCAATCTTCTTCTGTAAAGATTATAGCCAAGAAACCTACATGGAGAGCAGTTTTGTCCTGTAACACAAGGATTGGTATGAGTCAAAGCCTACTTCACAGCAGTGACCCTTGGGTTATTATCATTTAACAACATTCCTCGTACTTCTACTAGGCAGTAATAAGCTTATGTTAGCGATGAAAGATAAGATCCACTCTCAAAGAGTTCCCAGTAAAGAGAAAGAAAAAGCCAAGTTACACAAATACCTCGCAACCCCATATAATAAATAAGTGAGAGAAAAAAAGCATAGGGTGCTCTGTGACTCGAGTGCTGGTCACCTCTGAGCCCACTGAGGGGCAACCCAGGAAGTCTTCTCAGAGGAGGTGATCATGCTTGCCACCAAACTGGGAAGAAGCTTCTCAAAGGAGGAAGGAAAGGAGAGAGAGAACAACAGAGATAGAAGAAGGGGGTGGGGGATAACAGTAATACCAATAATACTGGACTGAAGTAGATGGTATTGTGGTGTGGGGAGAACTCAGGCGAAAGAGTTAGGTCAGCGAAAGTTCTGGAGGTATCTTAGAAAGCAGTCTGGGGAGTTAGGATTTTGAATGTGATAGAGAATAGAGCAATTTGAGAAGAGGAATGAGGAAGGCATGTGGATGACCTAAGGAGCATGAGAATTAAGTTCCATCACTTCTCTAGAACCTGTTTCCCTTCCTTAAAGTGAAGATGACTGAGTCTCTACTGATATTCAACACTGGGATTTTATGAGTAATTCTCAATACAATCCAGTTGATAGGTCCCTTCCTTCCACTACTACCCTATCCTCCATCCTATCCATCAGATTTATACAGTCGCCAGATCAGCTACAGCAGAGAGGAACAAGTTAACAGACATACTAGGAACATTGCTAATTCATTTATGGGACAGACATTTACTGTGCATCTCCTATGTGCAGGCATACACGAACAAGGCAGATGTGTTGTCTGCCCCCATGAGGCTCAGCAGAGGGTAGATAAGGTCCTTAGTGCTGAGCAAAGGATTCTGAAAGCAAGAAAAGAAGGGATCTGTGTAGCCCGGTCTGGCTGTCCCTCTTTGCAGCCCAAAGACACCACAGGTCTCTCTCTTCTAGGAAAAATGGCCACTGTGTGTGTTCTCTCATTTGCAGGCCCTGCTGGCTGGGATGAGATGAGGCTCCGTCTTCTAGCCTTCCTTTACTCATATTCTGCAGAGGTCCACCTTACCTCTCCACTTCTCATGAACTGAGTTTTTCACCACTTGCTAGTCCACAGGGAGTTGTGTTCCTAATTCAAAGGAAATGCCTCTCTGGCAATACAACTGTACTGACAGCTTCACAAAAAAAAAAAAAAAGATGCACAGTATCCTTCCATGTGCTTTACAGCCCGAGAGACCCAATGGACAGTCAGCTGTGAGTCGGTTCCAATTTGATGGCACTGAGTTTCAAGCCCCAGTGAGTAGGCATGCATTGGAGTCTTTGAGTAGAGCCTGGCAGCACAGCCTGGACTGGAAACCTTAGTCTTTGACAAGGCCTGTAGACTAGCAGCTTGAATAGTTTGTAGAAGTTTAAGCAAATCTCCACCTTCAGGTTCCCAGGCTAGACAGGTACTGCTCCACAAATGCTTCAAAGCCAACATGCTGACACAGTTGGTCCCACATCGAGGAATGTTTTCTCTGTGAATTCTTCTACCCAGCTGCCTCATATCTTGCCCACTCCTCAGGACTCCTAGAGGTTTGAGGGGGCTCTCGTTCTTTTGGTACAGGTTTATCCAAATGGAAACAGTTTAGCTTAAGAACAATTGGGAAGTAATGGGCTGATGTGGTTGCTGTAATTTGCCCCCAAGACAAAGGGGCCAATGTCTGGGTGGAGTCAGATAAAGACATCCAAGTTCTAGGGGCAAGGACACCCCATGAAGCCTTTACTGAGTGCTGCTATTCTAATCCTCAGTTGTTCCAGAAGCCATGCTTGTCTGGTTCCAAAGTCATGATATTTCCCCTATATCCACCTCCTGGATGTCACCAAGGTGGCTCTTAAGTCTCCAACGCTAGCAATGTCCTTTGTTGTCTATGGTCTCCTCACCATGCTTCCTGGTCGTGCACAGAAACCCTAGTTTCTAAACAAGGACAACATCTACTTCACAGTGATTGTGAAACTTAATTAGGGAATACACACAAAGTGTATTATGATTTCATTAAAATGAAATGAAAATACATTATGATTGTATATTAAAATCGATGTTCTGGAAATATCAGACTCATGTTTTTCTTCCAAATATTCTGTAATTCACACAGCCAAGGTAACTTTATGGGGTACCTAGTGTATGTTTGAGGGTAAGAGCCACAAAAGATGTGACAGAGGAATCCTTTGCCTGACTTCTACCTCAAACTCAATCAACAACAACCAAAAAAATAATAAAATATCGTTACTGCAAGTCAAATTTTATCTGACAGCACCTAACAACAACAACAACAATATGCCCCCAATAATCTCTGGGAGATGCAAACTAGTAATGTACCTGACCGCTAATGAGAAGGTTGTTGTGTTGTTGTTGATTGCCTTCAAGTGGACCACAACTCATAGCGACCCTATAAACAAAAGGCCGGAAGCCCCTCTACAACTACCAACATTTATCAAAGTTCATAGAGTTTCCAGAGGCAAGTTGTTTAGCAAGTGTATGACACTCTTGCTTCCAAAAGATGTACTTAGAGTTGTTTAACTTCTACTTCAATCTCTTCTCCCTTGTACATCCTTGTAGGTAACTTTGTTTTTCAACTTTATGGTTCAACTTTTTGCTTTAAAAACATACACAAATATGCATATATTTTTCTATTTCTCACTTTGTTAAAGAGCAAAACACTTTATGTAGTTTTCTCTGTTTTAATCAAAAGATTGGGTAGTTCAATCACACCTAGAACCACTTCAAAAGAAACACCATGTGACCTACTTCTGAAAACTCAACTATCAAAACCCCATGGAGCTCAGTTCTATTTTGACACATGTAGTGTTACCATGAGTTGGGACTGACTGATGGCAACTTGTTCTCGCTGGTTAGGTGCCCAGTTGTCATAAAACATGACACAGTGTATTCCTAAGACACTCTTACTTTGGGGAAATAAGGCACACAGAGAAAAAGTAAAATAGCAATATAAGACCTAACAATGCTGAAACAACAAATGCAAAAGTCCTGTGATGTGTATGACTCACTGCCCAATGGTGTGGGTGGTCTAGTGAGGAAGAGGAGCTCTAGGCTAGAAATGTGGGAGCCAGGAGGCCACATAGTGAGGAAAGGGAGAAAAATATGCAGTGGGACCCCCCAGCTATTTTACTGAAGATTGAGTTGTTTGGTTCTGGTAATTGAAGTTGTTGTAATTTTCAGTCACAAGGAAAGATTAAAACCTACATGGAGCTTGGACCATGCTGTGGAAATTGGGGGGAGGGTGGTACAGCAAGAGGCAAGGAATCTGCAGTCTTCATCACTGCAGACAGTTCTGCACCCTCATTGCTGAGGGACCCAGAGCAAGGAACTTCACTTCTTTCTTAGTTTCTGCAAACAGGAATAGTAATAGCTTCTGTCTCCTGGGCTTATTATAATGATTATACAAGTTAGTTCATAGGAATCACTTAAAAATAGCATCTGGAAATGTATCTGGTTACCTATCAACATAAGTATGCTTTCATTATTTTTAATACAAAGAACACTTACACAATGTTGGTAATCAACCGCCTTAAACCTTGACAGTCTTCTTGTTTGCTAGGAAAGAGATGAGTGCTGCTGTAGTGTGTAGATGGATTTTTAAAAACTTATATTTTCTATTTTATTTCCCAATTGATTGATATGGGAATATACAATTTTAATCACTCAAGAGGACAACTTTAAGTGTTTTATTGTATTGAAAAAGTAATTTTCTTTCATCAACCATAAGAAATAATCTCTCAGCAATTCCAGGTAAGCATGTATATACAACTCAAGTCTGCAAGACAGGATTAAGTGGATTCCTTTCTCACCTGAGCCTCACTCAGCTGGGAACCCTGGGGCTCTACCCATGTGGGTTTCAGTCCTTCTATTCTCCTGAGAGCCTCTTCATGGTGCAATGAGTTACTGTGCTTGGTTACTGAGTGAAAATTTGGAGCTTTGAGTCATTCAGAAGCAGCATTGCAGGAAGACCTTGTATTATTATGTTTCACATGATTGCATTTTGCAGATTTTGCACTTTTTATGAAGTTAAGGTTGTGGCAACATGACAGCATGTGTTAATTTGATGCCTCCATGTCACAGTTTGATAATTCTCACAATATTACAATTTTTAAATAACGTTATTGTTCTTGTTATGTGACGTCGAGTCATTTGCGACTCATAGCAACCCTATGTAGAACAGCCCT
>NW_006400012.1:612299-615313 GCF_000299155.1 Elephantulus edwardii
AAAAAAAAATTAACTCATTCATTGTTGCATCATTTTCTCTCTTCCCACCCCTCCCCCAGTCCACTTTGCTATGTCTCACTTCTTCTGGATTGTTGTCATAAAAACAATGCCTAATCATATATTCTTTTTAAACAGTTCTTTCTTTCATCTGTTCCAATGCAGTATTCATTATTTATCACCTCAACCTCATGCCAGTCTTGTTTTATAACAGCGATGTTATGCAGTTTTTGTTCTTTTGTCATCATTAAATTGAGCAATCCAGCAGCAAAAAGAGATCTTCCCCGGTAGTGAAGAAGAGAATGCAGCACATCCTTTGAGCCCAGAAACTCTTATTCCAGCCTCACCTACAGCAGCAGTAGCCGTGGCCAAACCAGAGAAGAACATGAGATGGAGCTACCTTGGGATTGTTACCCTCCACAGACAGAACCAGAGCTAAGCTAAGAGCTTTTGCCCAAGTTTGTTGGATAACTAACTAAAAAACCAAAAGTGGGTGAGGGGAGCCAATATTGGCAGGACTGAGAACTTTGAACCACAAACCTAAAGCTATGAGGCTCAAGGCTAAGGTGCCTGTGAGCACATTTCACAAACTGCCTTGACTGAGTATTCAGTCAAGAATTCCGCTGTTTACCTGAATGGTAATCTTTTGACTACCCCAATATGGTTCTGTGTGCTCAGTGAGCAACTGCATTGGATTTTGGACCCAGAAAAGTCATTAAAATTGGTGATGAAATGAATACAAAGAGATATGGGAGCATGGAGGGCATGTCTGACCTCAGGAGAATTGGTTTTGTGTTGTTAGTACTATTGACAGGAATAGTTCTCTACTGTGAAGTAAAAAAGTAAAAGTCAGGCATGGCTGTCTCCACACAGCCCTTGCTCTGTTTAAAATGCACAAAATAGATGAAATGAAACTTTACTATTTTTGTCACTAAGAATTACTCTGGCGCATTTCCTTTAAGACAGGCTTATTTGTCCTTTTGGCTGTCCATGGGATATTCAGTACTTCTCTCTAATATCACAACTCAGACTTAACTCTTCTTTAGTCATCCTTATTTATTATTCAACTTTTAAATGCTTAGGAAGCGATTGAAAAGATCATGGCCCAGATCAGATACACCTTAGTCTTTAAACTGGTATCCTTACTCTTTAGCACTTCAGAAAGGTCTTTGAGAGCAGATTTCCCTAATGAAACATGTCTTTTTATTTTTTTGACTGCTGCTATCATGGGTGTTGATTGTGGATACAAGCAAAATGAATTTGTTTACAACTTCAAGCTTTTCACCATCTATCACAATGCTTAAGCACTAGGTTTCACATGCCAGGAACCAGAGGCCTGGCCATGTCATGATATCTGCACACTTGCCCCTTCTTATGGTTTTCCTTTGGAGATACAACACTTAGTTACCAGATTGTTGTACTGGGGGAATGATTTGCACGTTGTTGTTTATTTGATAGCTTTGGTATATAAACTGAAGCTTTTTTCTCATTTGTTTGTATGTGTACAGCATTTGTTTCTGAGATTATTATACTGGAGTGACTTACATGTTTGTTGCAATGCCGAAAAGTATGTTACCATTTCAAATACCACTCATGGTGGACAGGTTTCAATAGAGCTTCTAGACTTAAAAAAACAAAAAACAAACAAACAATAAAAACCCCAGCTGAGAAGGATTGGCTGTCCACTTCTGAAATAACAGGTTTTCAAAAACCCTATGAACAATAGAGAAACACTGTTAGAGAGAGTACTAGAGGTAAAGTCCTCAGATTGGAAGATATTTTAAAAAGAGGAGAAATAGTTGCAACCATCCAATTAGCAATTGGAACATGGGATATGAAAGTATGAATCCAGAAAAATTGGAAGTTGTTAAAAATAAAATGGGATGAATAAAGACCAACATTCTAGGCATTAGTGTGCCAAGATAGACTGGCATTGGTTAATTTGAATCAGATAATTCTAAGATCTATTATGCTGGGAATGAAAAATTAAGGAAGAATAGTGTTGCATTCATAGTAAAAAAGAATATTTCCAGATCTATTATGAAATACAATGCTTAATAAAAAAATTAATTGCATTAGGTAATTCTGCTATCACGGACATTTCCAGAGTACTGAGAAGCAATGATGTTAGTCTAAAGACTATGATGCACCTGATTCTGGCCATGGTCTTGGCAATTACTTGCTATGCATCAGAGAGCTGGACAATAACTAACAGTGACAGAAGAAGAATTGATGCCTATGAGTTGTAGTGCTAGAAAAGAGTCTTGAAAATCCCATGGACCACCAAAATAAAAACCAATTAGGTCCGTCTTGGAGAGGTTGAAACCAACTTTCTCCTTGGAAGCTAGGATTTCAAAGCTCCATCTCACATAGTTAGGACATGTGACCAAGAGGAACCAATCCTTGGAGGACATCACGCTTAGAAGGATGGAGAGACAGTATAGGAGAGGAAGAGCCCAGATGAGATGGATTGATACAGTAACTAGGGCAATGGGAGTAGGAGTGTCAGAGTCAGTGAGATTGGCTCTGGGCAGGGCAGGCTTCAGAGCTGTTGTACATAGGGTTCCTATTAGTCACAGGTGACTCAACAGCACATAACTACAACAGCAAGAGGGTATTAGCCATACACATACTAGAATGACGTGTTATTATAGCTATTATTCAAATATATATGATAACAACTAAAGCCAAAGTATAGAAAATAAAGGATTTCTGCCAAATTTATCTGCCAGAAATATATTTAACACGCACTCAGGAAGAATTTGTCTGATTCAGGCCATGGTCTTTCTGATTATTTGCAATGCATCTGAGAGCTGGACCAAGAATAAGGATAACAGAAAAATAATTGACACCTTTGAACTGTGGTGGTGGAAAAGAACACTGAACATCCAATGAATAGACAAGAGAAATAATGTTGTTTGTTGTTGTTATGTGCCGTCGAGTCGTTTCCGACTCATAGCGACCCTATGCACAACAGCCCTAAACCCTGCTCTATCCTGCGTCAACCGCACCGCCTC
>NW_006400012.1:616223-630216 GCF_000299155.1 Elephantulus edwardii
CAAATGCCTTTGCATAATCAATGAAACACAGATAGACATTCTTCTGGTATTCTCTGCTTTCAGCCAAGATCCATCTAACATCAGCAACAATATCACTAGTACCACGATCCCTTCTAAACCCAGCCTGGACTTCCGGCAGTTCTCTGCTAATGTGCTGTTCTAATCATTTTTGGATGATCTTCAGCAGAATCTTGCTTGCATGTGAAATAATAGATATGTCTTAATGAGGGTACAGCCGGAGTGCTCTTTGGAGGCAAGAGTGATGAGGCTTCGCCTCACATACTTTGAGCATATTTCTAGGAGGTGCTATTCCTTGGAGAGGGACATGATGTTGAGAAGGATGGAGAGTTAGCAAAGAAGAAGATCTTCAACCAGGTGGACTGACATGGTGACTGCTGCAATGGGCTCTTTCTTGTGTGTCAGGAAGTGTGAGGATAGCGTATGATAGAACATGGTCAGGATCTTTTGTTCATAGAGTCACTATGAGTCATACTCAACTTGATGGCATCTAACAACAACAACAAGATGAATTAATGATAATTGGTGAATATGGATAAATACTGTATAAAACCGATATTGTAGAATGAGTATGAGGATCCAAGGGTGTGAAGGTGAAAGCAGAGAGATGAGGATGGACGGGTAGGTGGTGGTGGTGAAGGAAATGGGAAAGATCCAGTGTAGAAAAAACAATGTATTCAATCTTTGTAAATACACCAGTATAAAATTTAAAAATAAATATTAAAAATAAAGAGAGAAAATAGTAATTGGTGACTGGAATGCAAAAAAAAAAATGGAAACAAAGAAAAAGACTGCTGTTGTTAAGTGCTGTTGTGTTGTAGGTGACCCATAGCGACTCTATGTATGAAAGTCCTCAACAATTGTGTGGCTTTCGTCCTTTCTGCAGGTTCATAGGTTTTCCGGAGGCAAGCTATTACGGAAGTGGATGCCACTCCTGCTTCCAAGCTTGTTTTAATTGGGGAGCTTCACCAAACCTTGTCCACCATTGGTAACCATTATAGCATTTGCCATATGCTTGCATTATGCACTTGACACAACCTTGCTCACAGAAACTGAGGAGAACGTGAAGCACTTGTTGCAGAAGACTAAGGACTGCAACCTTCAAGATTATATCTCTTGATTTACATCAAGAAAATAAAGATTCACATCACCAGGCAAATAGGCAATATGATGGATGGCAAAAAGATTAAGTTGTTAATGATTTCATCTTCCTTGGATCCACAATCAACACTCTTGACATTAGCAGTGAGGAGATAAAAAGATAAGTTGCATTGGGAAAGTCTACTGCCAAGGATTTCTCCAGAATGCTAAAGAGCAATGATATTATTCTAAAGACTAAGGTGCACCTGATCCAGTTACTTGCTATGGCATCTGAGAGCTGAAAAATCACTAAAGATGACAGAAGAAGAATCAATGCCTTTGAGCTGTGATTCTGGAGAAGAGGATTGAACGTACCATGGACTACCAAGAGAACAAACAGATTTGTCCTTGGGAGGGTGAAACCAGGTTGCTTCTTGGAGGCAAGGATTTTGAAACTCTATGGGCATATTGTCAGGAGGGGTCTGTCCTTGGAAACATGCTTAGAAGGGTGGCAGGTCAGTGTAGGAGAGAAAGACCCTGGATGAGCTATACAAACACAGTGACTGTGGCAGTGGGGTCAGGTGTGTCAGGGATGATGAGGTTGGCTCATGAGAGGGTAGATTCAGGGCTGGTCACAGGATTGCTGTAAGTTGCACTCAAGTGGACTCAGTGGCACATAACAACAAAAATAACAGTTTTCTTGTTTAAATTTTTCTAGTAAGGTTGAGCCTTCTGGTTATAGAAGCTCACAGAATTCAAGGCCATTATCTATTGTCTATGATAAGTAGGAGCAAGATTAGCAAGGATAGGGCAAATCCATACTCCACCCAGCCTGCTTCTTTAACAAATCCTTTACTGGAACTGCAAACAGGCCCTAACATTGACTGGTCTTCAGTGCTCTGCCCGCTCCTGCTCTGGTGGGTGTATTAATGAGAAGAGCCAAAAGACAGCTGGCAATGAAAGGGGTGGAGAGAGGGCAAGGAGCAGGAATGGGATCCGCAGAGAGCCATTAGGATATGAATAATTGAGAATTAACTCTATCTCTGAATTGATTTTTATAATGGTTTGGCCAGAGCTGGAGCCCAAGAGGCTCCATTCTAGCCTTGTCATGGACACCATGGGGCCATTAGCCAGGCATGCAAACTGCTCTTCTATATAGAAACAGTTGCCATATCGTCACCCAAACAAAAATGTTTCAGGGATCTGTAGCCCCTGGGCAGTTCTTCAGTTTCATTGTCATGAATCTGGAAAGGCTCTGAGGCTGGGGATCAGATAGCCCTGCAGGACGGAAATCTGCAAAAATTGCAAGGGTTCTGTGAACAATGCCTTTGACATATTTTTCATTGCCATTGAGTCAGGGCCCACTCATACCTGACCCTTCAGCAGCTTTTAGAGCCTGTGAATTGAACATAGGAGATTGCCCGTCTTTCTCCTTTGGAACGACAGGAGGATTCAAGCTGACATCTCCAGAGCTCACCTTTGATTTAAGGACTCTGAATTTAGAAATCTTGGCAAGGGCTTTGTCGCTTCCTTTAATTTTTTTCACCTCCAAATCTATTTGCTAGGCTTTCATGAGAAGGAGGGTTGGGGAGGATCATATTTGCTGCAGGTAGAGGCATGCCTTGGCACAAAGCCCCCATTGTGAGTGAACTACAAGGCTGGGTCAAACTCAACATCCACGGGGTTGGGCCTATCTAAGCATTCAATCTGGCCAATTTACTAATTTACAAGTTGGTTACTCAATTCCTTGAGTCTACAGTGTTGTTACCTCATTTATCCAGAAATAAGCAGTGGAGATTTTGCAGAAGACAGGCTGGAACACTGTTTAAGCTTTACGACCCTGGCATCTCTGAGCTTATATTTTCTTGCCTCCGGTAAAAGGACAAAATGGTGGGGGAGCTCTGGTGGCCTAGTGGCAAGAAGCTGCACTGCAATCCCAAAGGAACACAGTTCGAATCCACCAGATGCTCTGCCGGAGAAGGAGGCGCAATATTCTCCTGTACCACTCAGATCTGATTTGACGGTACACGCACACAAAATTTAAAAAAAAAAAAAAAAGGACAAAATGGTTTACCCATCAGAATTGAATTTTTTTTTTCTATATTCTCCCTCTCTCTCTAACTGGTTTACTTACAAAGTTTGTATATATTATTTTTCACACTGGATCTTTCCCCTTTCCTTTAACCATCTCTCCCTCCACCCATCAAATTGTGTGACCCTATGATTAAGCATTCCCCTGTCCCCACTCACACAGCCCATCCTCATTCTTCTGCTCCCCTTCTCCCCTTGGAACCTCATACACATTCTATAATAATGGTCTTATACAATAATTGTTCTAATGGGACTGAGTTAATTCACTTAGCATAATGCTTTCCAGTCCCTACCAAGTTAAGTAGCATTTTACAAAATCATTGCTCCTGCAAGCTGCATAATACTCCATTGTGGGAATGTCATAATTTCTAAATCCATTCTATTGTGGTTGGACATTTGGGCTGTTACTATGTCCTTGCTATGGTGAATAATGCTGCTATGAACACTGCTGTACAAGATTATATTTGTGCCTCAGTTCTCATTCTCTCAAGGTATATTCCAAGCAGTGAATAGCTGAGTCATATGGAATTTCTATGTTTAGCTTTTTGAGGAAGCGCCAAACTGCCTTCTGGAGTGGTTGTACCATTTTACAATCCCACCAACAATGTATAAGAGTTCCTATCTCACCACATCCTTTCCAACATTTATTACTTGCTGCCCTACTAAAACTTTTCCACTGCTACTAGAGTAAGGGTGGTATCTCATTGTACCACTCAGAATTGTTGAGTGGACTAAACAAGGTTCAATTTCTTCCAAGAGATTGTAGTCTACACAGTCATTTTCATTACACATCTTGTGGTACTGACATCCCAGGCCTCTCCTGCTGTCTCTTAACCAGAAGGACTATTCTCTTCCTAAGTGGAGAGTACCCAAGAAGCATCCGTTGAGTTGTGCTTTATTGTTCTTCCCTTAAAGTGAAGGAAACTCCCCAGTGTTTGAAGTTTTGGGGACTTTCGACCTTGAAAGGCAATAAAGATATTTATTTGTGTCTAAAAATGGAGAAACTAAAATTGAAGTCAGGAGAAACCACAGAAAGCAACAGAGTTTGTTGGGTCACACAGAAGACCAAACTATGACAGTGGAAATGAGGTCATATTTTCCTCAAGCAGCAGGAACAGCTAGCCAAAGAGAGTACAGGAGACACCAGAATGAAGATTTCCTGCCCATCGCTTCACCCACAGGTTCATAATGAGCTGGGAATGGTGAATAAATGTATAAGGAGAGGTGATGTCGCTACATGCCAGCCACTGAACGGATTCTAACTCATAGGAGTCTCAACATGCCAGACTAGAAGAGAGTAGGGAACTCTGGTAGCCGAGTGATAAGAAATTGAGCTGCAATCTCAAAGGCATGACGTTTGAATCCACCAAGTAGGTGATTCTAGGGAGAAAGATGGGCCATCTTCTGTGAGGTTTACTGCTCTTGAAAACCCACTGGAGGGTCAGCTATGAGTCACTTCTGACTCAATGACACACAACAAAAACAACATAGAGTTTTCTAAATTGTAATATTTGAGGGATCAGATTGCCATGTGATTCTCCTGAAGAGCTACTAAAGGGGTTCCAACCACCAACCTTTCTGTTAGTAAACAAGCTCTGAACTAACGTACCAGTAGGCTTTTTTAGAATAGATGATGGAAGCATTGGTATATGTGATCAAGGTTTGAGAGGTTGGAATCTATCTTAGTCACCTAGTATTGCTATAGCAGAAATACCACAAGTATAAGACTTTAACAAATAAAAATTTGTTCTCTCACAGTTTAGGAAGTTCAAACTCAAAATTATCACCATCAAGTGAGAATCGACTCATAGCTGACCTCCAAAAGGTTTTCAGAGATTTCCAGTTTTCTCCTGAAGGGCAACTTGTGGATTTGAACCACTTACCTTTGGCTTAGCAGTGCAACTCCTTACCAGCTAGGCCACCAGAACTCCCTAGGAGTTTACATTTATGGCATCATGTCTAGGAGAAGACTTCCTCTGTCTGTTGTCTCTGGGGGAAAGATTTTATTCCTAGCCTCTTTTTTTTTGGGGGGGGGTTAAATAGTAAAGATAGATTTATTAGAAAGTTACATCCCCAAAGGGACAGACCTCCTTCCCTGTAAAGAAATATGGAAAGGAGGCCTATTCCTTGACTATTTGATGAACTTCACATAACATGTCTCCTGTCTCGACTCTCCACTCCGTTGCTTGTCTAATTTCTTTTCTATCTCAAAAGAGATGGACTTAAGACTCTTACCCTCATGTTAATATTCCCCATAAACATAACAAAGGAACTCATTCACAAATGAGATGGCCAGCACTAGTGAGAGAGGTTAGAATTCACAACACAAATTTTTGATTCACAACACAATTTAAACCATAACAGGGGCCTCCATGCTTCCTCAAAATGCGGAACATAGAAATTCTTTATGATCCAGGTATTCCACTGCTTGGCATATACCCTGACAAAACGAGAACTGAGGCACAAATGGTGACTTGTACACCAACGGTCACAGCAGCATTATTTACCATCACAAGAGCATGGCAACAGCTCAAACGTCCAACCACAAATGAATGGATTGAGAAATTATGGTACATTCACACAATGAAATACTACGCAGTACAAGGGAACAATGATTTTGTAAATTATTACCTAACTAGGGAGGGACTGGAGAGCATTATGCTGAGTGAACTAACTCAGTCCCACAAGGATAAGTATTATATAAAAGCATTATTGTAGATTGAGTATAAAGATCCAAGAGGGGTGGAAGAGGTTGGAAGCAGAGGGATGAGGATGTACAGGGGGTAAGAGGGGATTAATTATGGGGTTGTACAATTTGATGGAGGTATGAGTGAGAGAATTTGAAAGAATCTGTTCTTGAAAACAATGTATTCAAATTTTGTAAATAAACTAGGAAATTAAAAACAAACAGATAGAAACAAAAACAGGGGCCTTCAGTAAGATCAACCATTAAAAGATGATGGTGAAAAGAGAGAGTGATTCCAGACTGGCAGCAAGTAAATCTCTCATTTCACCAATTTGCCTGAATTATTATTTACCCTTCTGTTGTTTATGATGATGTACCATTGAGTCAGAATCAACTCATATTGTCCTTTCAGTGGGTTTTCAGAGGCCGTAAATCTCACAGGAGGAGTTTGCCCATCATTCTCTTGTGGAGCAGCTTACGGGTTCAAACTGTGAACCTTTGAGTTAGCAGCACAATTCCTTTCTACTAAACCAACAGGCTTTTAAGAGTTCTGTGCCCTAGGCAAGAATAGGCAGAGGAAATGGAAAAGAGGGTGTTCCTGAGGAACATGGTGGAAGATGTTACTGCCAATCAGAGTGAAGGAAACCTAGCAGAATTTGCTCTTGACTGTCAGATGGCAGCACCAAGGCTCCTATGATGCCCCACTGCCCACTGTGCAGGTGGAAAGACCCTCCTGCAGTCTAACACACGCTTGCCCAATGTGTTTTTCTCCTCAGTTAATCAAAGGACAAATAGCTTCTCTACAGGTCCCTCAGGTGGTTCTGACTGTATCTTCCAGTTATTGTTGAAGCTGGGCTGTGGAAGCCAGGCAGGCATCAGGCTGGCCCCAGGCCAGTCGCTCGTCAGGCAAATCTGCTGACTCATCTCCCTCTTATTCTAAACAAGCCCTGAGAACTGGCATGCAGGAAGCGGCACCAAGGAGTCTGGAGGCCTGGGCCTCCTGCCCGAGGCTGCCCAAGGGATGTGGAGCCACAGCTCTTTGAGAGAGCTGTCATCCACCTGCCACCCCAAACCCAGATTCCATAAACTGCTCTAAAGACAAAAAACAAATAAAAACAACCAAAACCAACCAAACAAAAACACATCCACAAATGCTAGCTTGAAATATAACTGCAAATAAATGTAAAGAATAAACAAAGTATAGTCCATAATCTTCCTCCTTTGCAACTAGATAATATCTATAGATATTTAAAGCAGACAAATGCTTAATTAGAAAATACATATCTTCAAAAAGGCACAAAATGAAAAGGGAAAGCTCTAATCTTTCTTTTACCCCCAGACAACATTGTTTCTTTCTCAGTGGAAAAAGTTTACATATACTCATATGTCCTGAATTATCTTAATAAATTCAAATTACTTTAGCTTTGCACAAGTCCATGGGATATAAACCACATTGTACTTTCTGTTTCTCTGTGCAGGGACAAGGCTCCTGGGCTCACCATGAGAGCAGTGCCTACTGGAGAGATGCAATGTGGCAAGCAGTGTTATATTTCCATTCATAGTATACCCTCAAGATCTTTCCATCATCCCTCTTAGTAATAATCTGTTTCTCTCTCTCTTTTCTTACTTTCTTCTTCTAAAAAACATCTGGCATTGCTGCATTATTCACAACTGCAAAGAGATGGAAGGATCACCAATGCCTGTCAACAAATGAATGACTAGAAAAAGGGTGGTACATTCACACAATGGAATATTGCACAGCATTGAAAAACAATTAACTTGTAAAACACCACATAACATGAGTGAGCCTGGTAGTCATTATTTTGTTGTTGTTAAGTACCATCCAGTCTCATGAGACTCATAGTGACCCACTGTACAATAGCTCTGAACCCTGCTCTCTCCTGCGCAAGCTTCATTGTCTCCGACACACCTACCCCCATTACTCTAGTCACTGAGTCAATCCATCTCTTCCAGGGGCTTCCTCTCTTGTACTGTCCCTCCAACCTCCCAAGAATGATGTACCTTTTCAAGGACTGGTCCTTCCTTGCAACATGCCCAAAGTATGTCAGATGGAGCTTCAGAATCCTTGCCTCCAAGGAACAGCCTGGCCTCACCCTCTCCAGGATGTTATGCCAAGTGAAATATCTCAGTCATTAAAGGACAAATATTGCATAACACAACTGTTATAAAATAGGACTGTTATGAAAGGCTATGGTGGCCTAGTGGCAAGAAGTACATGGTTTGAGGCCACCAGCTGCTCCATGGGAGAAGAATGGCAATCTCTTCCTGTGCAATTAACTACCTCTGAAAACCCACTGGAGGGTCAGCTATGGGTTGGTTCTGATTCTATGGTACACAACAACATGGGAGCTTGGGGGAGAATAGGAAAAGGGTAGCTAGGCAATGAACACTGCATTGGAGCAAATGAAGGGAAGGACTCTCTGAAAGGAATGTATGATTAGACATGATATGTGTGACAATAATCTGGAACAAGGAGTATATTGTAAAACGGACTCAGGGAGGGGAAAGACAGCAGGAAGGAGGAAAATGTACAACGATGAATGAATGAAAACCCAATCTTTCTATAAACCATTAAACTAATAATTTTAAAAATTTACAAAAAAAAACCACAAACCTCAAAAAACAAAACCACCCAACAACAACAACAAAACATCTGGCTCACCATTTGGATTTATCTTCATTTACTCTGATGCACAGTGTTTCTTCCCTACCTCCAGTCTTGTTACAAAAATGCTCTAATTAACAATCCTTGGACTGATAACTTAGCAAATATTTGTGAGTGCCCATGTAGCAAATGTTCACCTGTAGGATTCTGAAATTCATGAACTGATGTTGTTAGGTGCCACTGAGTCAGTTCAAATTCATACTGACTCTGTGTACAACCAAGTGTTGTTGTACTGCTCAGTCTTGCATAGTCATCACAACCCTCTCCGTACTGACCGCATTGTTGAGACCACTGTTTTAATCCATGTAATTCAAAGTCCTCTTTTTCACTGACTCTCTGCTTTGCCAACCATGATATCCTTCTGCAAGGGTTGATCGCATCTGTCAACACGACTGAAGTACATGAGAAAACATCTTGTAATTCTCCCTTCTAAGGAGCATTCTTGCTGCACTTTTTCCAAGATAGATTTGCTTGTTCTTCGGGTAATCCCTGGTATATTCACTATTCTTCAAAACCTCTTAATTCAAAGACATTTTAATTCTTCTTCAATCTTCATTGCTCATTGTCCAATTTTCACATGCATATGACACAGTTGAAAATGGCCATGGTCAATCTTCGAAGTGATATCTTTGTTCTTTTGTAACTTTAAAGCAATCTTGTAGCAGATTTACCCAATTGATACCTTTGAGCTGTGGTGCTGGAGAAGAGTATTGAATGTACTATGGACAGCTAGAAAAATAAACAGATTCATCCTGGAAAGGGTTAAACCAGGAGGCTCCTTGGAAGCAAGGATTCTGAGGTTCCGTCTAACATACTTTGGACATGTTGTAAGGAGGGACAGGTCCTTGGAGAGGGACATCATGGTTGGTAGGGTGGAGGGACAGCGCAGGAGGGGAAGGCTCTCTATGAGGTGGATTGATTCAGTGACTGGGGTAATTGGGATGGGAGTGTCAGAGACAGTGCGATTGGCACAGGACAGAGCAGAGTTTAGGGCTGTTGTACATAGGGTCGTTATGAGTCGCAAGCGACTCGATGGCACATAATAACAACAACAACAATACATCATTGGTTTCTTGACTGCTGATTCCATGGGCATTGTTTGAAGATTCAAGTAAATAGAAATCCAAATAGAAAAATTTGGCTTTAATCTTTCCTCCATTTACCATGATGTTACTTATTGATCCAGTTTTAAGTTCCTAGGTAATTATATTTCCATTTTATGTCCTAACCAGTAATATCATTATAAAGAGCAACTGCTTTAAGGAACTTAAGTTTTTAAATTAAATTATCCTTTAATTATCCTTGGAAGCAGGAGTGGCATCCACTTCCTAAATAACGTGCCTCTGGAAACTCCATGAACTTTGATAAATGTCAATAGTCGTAGAGGGGCTTCAAGCCTTTTTGTTCATAGGGTCGCTAGGAGTCATGCTCAACTTGAAGGCAATCGATAACAACAACAACATCCTTGAAGTAAGAAGAAAATAATTGACCTGGCAGTGGAATATGTTCCCTTTCCTACTTCAAACTGTGTTGAATGCACGCAGATACAGACTGGGCAAATAAGAGGAAGGTGAATTGGATGAGTGAGGATAAAGAACATTCATTGAAATTTTTAGGTGCTTTCTACCTTACCCACTGATAAGGGGGAAATTGAATGAAGAGCTCCTAAAAACCTCTATCTCTTTATGATGTAGTTGTTAATTCTAGAGGGAAAGTGTTCACAAGTAGTATTATTCACATGGCTACATTTATGGTTACCTAGACACAAAGCAGCTAAAAAAAATAAAATCACTGTTACCCCTTAGAGTGGAGGCTTTGCACTATTTCTTGATATTTTCTTGAACAAGATTTTATTGTTCAATATGTGTCAGGTATCAATGTTAACTAATCATAATAAAATAACAAGTTATCCTTATCTTTTCAGATCCTATAGGTTGACTGAGCTTAACAACTCAACTCTCCTTGTTGTCAAATTGTCAACCAATTATTTGCTGATGCCTCAGAGGCTGTAAATAGCACAGAAATCAATTGCCCATTTTTCTATCTCAGAGCATCTCATAGATTCGAAACACTAGAGAAGTGCCAGTTTGGGATTGGTAGAGTAACTCCTCACAGACTATGCCACCAGAGCACCCTTGACTGGGTTCAGCTGGATGTGTTTCATGTCATTGCAATTGGGTATTGGCTGGGCTTGTAGTCATCTGACTGCTGTAGAGACCCAAAATGGCTTACTCCCATGGCTGGCAGCTGCAGCTGGCTGAGAACTCAACTACAACTGTTAGTGGTAGTGCCTCTACATATCTGAGTTTCTCAGTTTCTCTAAACATGATGTCTGGATTCCAAAACAACACATTCTAAGAATGAGAGAATTCAAGAGAACTAGGTGAAAGCTCTAAGATACAGTGTAAGCTTCAGAAGTCTCAAGAATATCATTGTGCTATATATTCTATTTGTCTATAATATCTATCTATATCTATCTATCTATCATCTATCTATCTATCTATCTATCTATCTATCATCTATCAATCTATCATCTATCTATATCTGCTGATCTAGTGACAAGAAGCTGCACTGTAATCTTGAAGGCCACCAGTTTGAGGCCACCAGGTGCTCGGTGATAGAATGATGGGGAAATCTCCTGTTGTGTGATTAACTGCCTCTGAAAACCCACTGGAAGGTCAGCTATGGGTTGGTTCCAACTCTACGGTTACACAACAATATATATCTCAGAAGTTTTCTTTTCCTTACATGGACACACCAATGGTATTAATAAGTCCATAATGTTGTGCAACAATCACCAAGCATGATGTCCTTCTAGAACCAAAAAATTAAAGAATTCTAAAAAGAGTCTTATTCCTAGTATCTACTACAAAGTGAATAATCTTTGAGTAAAATGGAGTTCCTCCGTTTCAGTTTTTCCCCAGTGTAGGCCCAGTTTATTCTCTGAGTCCTAAGTCCGGAAAAGAAAGTTAAGGAGAGCAAAGGTTGTTGTTGTTGGTGGTGATGTGTGCCATCAAGTCAGAAAGAACTCAGAGCTGGCCCTCCAGTGGGTTTTCAGTGGCAGTAAATCACATGGGCAGAAATTGCTCATCCTTCTACTGTAGAGCAGCTCGTGGCTTTGAACCATGTGCCTTTGAGATTGCAGCTCAGCTTCTTACCTCTAGGCCACCAAAGGTCCCAGGCAATAGAAAACAAGATAAAACTAATTGATTCTAAGTTTCCATTTATTCAATAATTTTGAATTGCTATTAGTATCACTCACCATCCCACCTGTCTCAAAGATGTTTTTCCATTATATTTCCCAGGTACAATGTCTATACTAGGAACCTGCAGAAAGTCCAGTAAATGTCTTTAGGCTGTGGTGACTGGCTTTATGTCTCTTATGCTCTTTAAGTTCACTGTATGCCAGACAGATCTGCAGCACTAAAATGACTATTCTCATAATACATTAGCAGCTGAAGGACAACTTCTGGGCTGCTATGTTAAAGTTCTACCAATGTAAGTGGTGGTCAGGTGCCATTGAGTTGGGTCAAACTCAGAGTAAACCTATTTATAATAACTCTGAACCCTGCCCTATCCTGAGCAAGTCTCACTACCTCTGACACTTCTACCCCTATTATCCTAGTTACTGTGTCAATCCATCTCATGCAGGGTGTTCCTCTCCTGCATTGTCCCTCCACCCTCCCAAGCATGATGTCTCCCTCTCCAAGGACTAGTTCCTGTCCACAAGCCCAAAGTATATGAGACAGAGTTTCAAAATCTTTGATTAGACTTCATAATTAACTAATTTCCTTTTAAAGTTTTTAAGAACATCAAACTCACTTGTCATCAAGTTGGACCCAACTCATAGCCAACTCTTCAGGGGGTTTTCAGAGGCTGTAAATACATAAGAAGAGATTGCCCATTTTTCTCCCACAGATCAGGTGATGGATTAAAATCACACACATTTGGATTGGCAGTTCAACTCCCTACCGACTAGGCCTAAGCAACGGCAATCCATGTTATGTAAAAAAAAAAAAAAATGTCTGACTGATTCTATTATAGACAGATATGATTTGTGGACTTCACCCAAAAAACAAATGAATAAAAATTTTCTCAAAAACTATTGTTGTTGTGCATCATCGAGTTAGAACCAATCCACAGCTGACCCTCCAGTGCATTTAGTGGGTAGATTGCCCCTCTTTTCCCCACGCGACAGCTAGTGGGCTTGAACAGAGCATGTTCAGGATTGCAGGACAGTTTCTTGCCACTAGGCCACCAGAGCTCCTATTATAGCCAGCCAATCTCAAGGAGCAATTCTGCTCTACCCAGTGCAATTGCTATGGAAAACAAACAAACAAACAAAAAAAAAAAAACAACTAATAGAAAACCTTGTGGTTTACAACGGTCCAAACTTTAACTGAGTATGAGGATGGTATACGGCTGGGCAGCCTTTTATTCTGCTGTGCATGAGGTAATCCTGAGTAAGGGGTGAACTGGACAGAAGCAAAAACCAACAACTAGAGAGATAGAACCTGAGTTCAGGGAAACTCCAGCAAGAACATATCATGAACCAAGGTGTGCAATGCCGTCCACAATTTTCCCCACTGGACACCTCTCGAGAGTTATCTTTCTTCCCTCCTTGTAAACAATCTATCTTTATAGCAACCCTACTGGATTTCTATAATTCCCTCACACTTTGTCTTGGTTTACACCTCCATGCCTTTAGTACTTGTCTTAGGCTGCCTAGCACACAATTCTTGGTTCAGATTCCTGTCCACGCCCTTCAACACCTATGAGCCCCAGACATCTAACTGTTCTATGTCAGTTTCTTCATCTTCAAATGGGGATAATAACCGTTTCTCCTCCTGGAGTGGCTGTGAGATGAAACTATTTAACACACACAAAGCTCTTAGTGGTGTGCCTAGTATTTAGAAAGTATGAGACAAAGGTTACTTATTATTATTACTACTACTACTACTACTACTACTACTACTACTACTCATCCTTCAAAACTCAACTTGAACATAATCTCCACTAGGACACATTGCAAAAAATATCATCAAACAAAGTAAAAAGATAAAAGAGTACTGGAAAAGATATCCTCAGTGTGTCCGACAAAGAACTAATTTCCTTAATTTATGAGGGACAAGCACTAATGGCATGGAACAATTTTTTTTAAAAATTATTAAATGAATGCTTAATGTGCTATGTAAACATTCACCTAAAACACCACAATCACATGTATATGATTTTTAAAAATTTGTTTTTGTTTAAAACAACTATGAGATATCATTTCACCCCAGTCAAAATAGCAAAATTTAACAGAACAGCAAGCAACAAATGCTGGCGTGGTTGTGGAGAAACTGGAACCCTGATTCACTGTTGGTGGGAGTGTAAAATGGTGCAACCCCTGTGGAAAGCAGTATGGCGCTTTCTCAAAAAGTTGCAAA
>NW_006400012.1:631276-646424 GCF_000299155.1 Elephantulus edwardii
TTCATATATGTTGTGTTTTATACAATCATTTGTATACCTTGTGGTTTATATACTTACTATTGGCTGTTTTTTATTTAAGCCTCCTGTTTAGAATCAACAAGACCTTGGGGAGGGCCTTTGTATTTAAAAGTCAGTTGTTATTATATTTTGGAGGAACATTCTTCTAAGTGGAACAGTGCTCTTCTGTCGATATGCTGTACTGAGGTAATCTGGCATTGCTGTGATGCTGAACTTTGTGCCATGGAGGTGTCAAATGCCATAACGGTTACCCACGGTGGACAGTGCTTGGTAGAGCTCCAAGTTTAAGACAGATTTCGAAGCAGGAGTGGTATCCACTTCTTAAACAGCATGCCTCTGGAAACTCCACAAACTTTGATAAATGACAATGGTTGTGGAAGGGCTTCAGGCCTTTTGATCATGGGGTTGCTATGAATTGTGCTCGACTCAATGGCAATCAACAACAACAACATTGTATTTTATACGTTCATTTTATAATTACTATTTTTCTCCTCCCCTTTTTTCTGACCCCCTTTCCCCATTCCCTTTCTAAACAGCCATATGTATCCTTCTCTTATTTTTAATTTCAATAGCCATATTGTTCTTTTGTCAATTCTTCTCAGGTTGGACCTCCTTTGTCATGGTCCTTTATAGTGTCCATTATCTGTGCATTCCATTTCAGCTGTCCCGATCCCTCCTACACTCCTAGTTATCCTCTTATTTTCACAGTAACAGTCTGATACAGTATTTGTTTTTTTTGTGACTGAGTTCTTTTTTTAAAGGAAAAATAAAGTCAAGAAGATGCTAAAATAAAATTGAAGTTTAAGAAATATGGGGATAAAAGAACAAGCACGAGAATAATTCAATCTAACCGAATAAAAAAAAATGAGAAGAATTCAATTTAACAGAAAAATGGCCAATGGATATGAACAGGCTATGACCAACAAAGCATCAAGTAAACCTATATATTTTGTCAGAATAAGCAAAAGGTTTTCATAGTACTGGGATTGGCTAGGAGTAGATCAACTATTCATAGATATTCTTGATGGAAGGATAAAGTTCTGTAGCCATTTCAGGGATATGTTAGGGGGAAAATGTCAAAACTAAAAATGCACATTTCTTTAATCAAGTAATTCTTTCTCTATTTGTCCCATAGAGAGCTGTGGTGGTCTCATGGTAAGAAACTGCACCGCCAATATGAAGTTATAAAGTTTGAATCCATCATCTGTTTCATGGGAGAAAGAAGGGCAATCTCCTCCTATGTGGTTTGTTGTTGTTGTTGTTATATATTGTGGAGTCAGAACTGACTCATAGCTGATCCTCCAGAAGATTTTCAGAGGCAGAAAATCATATGGGAGGAGACGGTCCATCTTTCTCCCAAGCAGCAGCTGATAGATTTGAACAGCATGCCTTCAGGTTCTCAGTGCAGCTCTAAGCCACTAAGCCACCAGAGTTCCCAGATTGTTTACTGCCTTTGAAAATCTGCTGCAAAGCCAGCAGATTCCAACTCAATGGTACATCACAACAATTTGCTCTGTGGATGTCCCCAGAAGGAAAAGACCACTAATGTATGTTACTAATGTACTTCCATTTTCTAGAACTGAGCCTGGCACACAGCTCAATAAATATTTGTCCAATGAATACTAGAACGAAAATGGTCACTGTGTTTTTTATAAGAGACAAAAACTTGCAAACAACCCCTATGTCTAGCAACAGGAGAGAATTCAGATAAATTCTTGAACATCCTTCAAAGAAAGAAACTGCTATTGTTAAAACCAACATCACAGTTTACTTATTAAGATTCGAAAAGATTTCCAATGCACACACTTCACCCACTGCCACTAAGTCAAACTTAACTCATAGCAGCTCTCTATCAGATTCTCAGGGAGGTGAATCTTTGTGGTGGGATATTCCTATTCTTTTGAGAAGTGACTGACAATTCCAACTGCCAACATTCCTGTTAGCATCCAAAGGTTACCAAAAAAAACCCCACCAAGATAAAGAGCAAAATGTTTGTGATTGTTGTTGATGTTGTTACGTGTCATTGAGCCATTGTGACTCATGATGACCCCATGTACAGCAGCTCTGAACCCTGCTCTATCCTGAGCCAACCTTATTGTCTCTGACACACCTACCCCCATTTCCCCAGTCACTGAGTCAACCCATCTCGTCCAGGGTCTTCCTCTTTTGTGCTGTCCCTCCATCCTTTCAAGCATGATGTTCCTCTCCAATGACTGGTCACCCCTTGCAACATGGCCAAACTATGTCAAATGAAACTTCAGAATCCTTGCCTCCAAGGAGCAGTCTGGTTTCACTGTCTTCAGGATGAATCTGTTTGTTTTCTTAGCAGTCCCTAGTTTATTTAGAATCCCTTGCACTAATATCAAGCATTTAGCCAACTAGGGGCAGAGATGGGGGAGGTGGTCATACAAGTAAACAAAACTGTGTCCTTGCCCTTAAGGACTTACTCTCATTGTAGAGGAAGGAGGTGAAGACAGATGCAAAACTAGAGCAGAAGCAAGACAGGAAAGTCATTGCCCCTTACATGTCCCATGGTGTATCCAGGTATATTCTTCTCCAGCACCACAGCTCAAGGCATTAATGCTTCTCCTATCATGCCTAGTCATTGTCTAGCTTTCTGATACATAGCAAGTAATTGTGAAGACTATGGCCTGGATCAGGTGCACCTTAGTCTCCAGGTTGACATCATTGCTCTTCATTACTCTGGAGAGGTTTCTGACAGCAGATTTTCCCAATGCAATTTTGTCTTTTGATTTTGTAGCGGCTGGTACTAAGAGTGTTGATTGTGAAGCCAAACTAACTAAAGCTGTTAACAATCTCAGCCTCTTCACTGACTATCATGATACTGCCAATTGACCCAGTGGTGAGAATCTTTTTTTTTTTTCTTGTTGTGTACCATCGAAACGGATCCAACTGGCAATGGAGATTTACCCTCCTTCTCCAGTGTAGCATCTGAAGGATTCGAACTATATGCCTTGGGAATTGCAAGATAATTTTTTTTTTTCTTGATGGTGAGCTTTAGTCCATATGAAGGCTGCAGTCGACCTGCTGCTGCAAACGCTTCAGGTCCTCCTCAGTTCCAGCAAGCAAGGTTGTTTCATCTGCATAACGTAGGTTGCTGATGAGTCTTCCTCCAATCCTGATGCCACATTCCTCCTCATAGAGCCCAACCTCCCAGATGATCTGTTCCACATATTGATTGAAAAGATATGGAGATAGGACACATCCCTGGCATACACCCTTCCCAATTTTGAATCATGCAGTGTTTCCTTGCTCTGTTCTGAAAAATAATATTCATGTATTTTCAAATGTTCTACCATTATCCCCACAACTTCCTACTCTAGAAAGATAGAGTAGGACCTGTGGATAATTTAGAACCTTAGAACCTGTCGATAATTTTGTTGGGGAGAAAACTAGGACAGAAAGGCAGACAAGAGGCAAAAATGTCATTGTCTAGTTTTCTGCATAAAATGTCCCTCTACTTTACATGCATAGTATGGATTTTATTTTAGGGCACAAATGGAATTGTGAGTATTTTGCTTGGTTGTAGCTGATCAGGTTCTCCAAGATCACCTTACATCTCAGCTCCCTCACCAGTGGCCTCCGGCCTCTCACTCGATGCCAACCTCTCAGCAATGCCAACCATTCCCACATGCCTGCCCCAGCTCTAATTGTCTGGGTCATCTGCTGTCTTTGTTCTTAAGGCAAAACTCCCCACCCACAGGTGTCCTACGAGGAAACTCAGACACACATCACTGCCCACACATCAATCCATGCTGGTCTGAAGTGTCCTGGGAGGGTGGTATTTCCTAAGGCAACAGATGTCGGCATGTCTTAGGGCTGGACCGTGTGTGCATTGTCTCTGTGGCCTCAGCTTTTAGCCACATGCTTCTCACATAAAAGGTTCTCAGAATAAACTGTATAAATGGATATTAAGGGAAATATGAGTTTTTCTGAGAAATTATTTAAAAAGATCTCTTTTTTAAACTCTTCCATGACAGTCACTTGAATTTGTACACAAGAACAGTCCTTTTGCAAAGCTGGATATTTGACTACAGAGGGCTGTTTCCAGTTGTTTTAGAAACTAATTCAAGTACCAAAAAGTCACTCCCATATTAAGCAGCCTATTTTTTAGTCTCCCTTGCTCCTTCAGGTTGTTGTGGCTTGTCTAAGCCCACTCTTTAAGCGAGAGCAGCTCTAGCAAAGTGGTGAAGTCTTGGAAGAGAAAGAAGGTCAGTACTTTACTCATTCATGTACTGAGCTCTTGCTATGTATCAGGCACTTAGCCATTTGGGGGCAGAGATGGGGAGGTCCTAGACTCATTGGACAGGAGGGAGCTGGAGATAGACACAAAACTAGAGCAGAAGTAGAGAGGAAAGTCCTTGCCCCTTACAGGTCCCAAAGCCTGGTGATATTGAGATCAAGACCCAGAGTCACTTATAATGACCCTTCTAACCTTCTTTAGCTCCTCCTTGCAAGAGAAAGTGCCTATTGGAGCTGGTGGAAGGTTAGATGGTGCAATAGACACTGGGAGATGCTCCTGCAAAGGATCTGTGAGCTCAGACAGGCTTCCAAGGACCGTGCTCACCCTGGAGAAGGAGAAGGAACAGCTGATCAGGAATGAGCTGAAAATTTCAAGACCAAAAGGGCAAAAATCGTAAAATTGATGGCTATTTTGTAACTGCCCTCAAATAACTGGCGGTATGGTAGGGTATGGTATGGTATGGTATGTATGGTATGGTATGGTATGGTATGGTATGGTATGGTATGGTATGGTATGGTATGGTATGGTATGGGGATTGAACCAGTGGAAAGTCTGAGATCTGAGACAGCTCAACTTTACAAATGAATAATCTGGAAGGAGGCTGGGTAAGGGATGGGAGATGGTGGAGTTGAGTTGGGAAAGCCTAAAGTTCTGCCTCTCCACTGTCTAGAGCTACTTCCCACCCTGCCCCCACCTCCCACCCCTCCTGGCTCTGCTCTGGCCTCTGAGGCATGAAGATCACTGTGACTTTGTGAGCAGTAGTCTATGGGGTTTCAATAACACCACTCAGGAGACCAAGTGAGGCAGAATGGAACGCAGCAGTGAAAGCGTGGGGGCGCGAGAGGAAGGCAGCCAGCATGGCACGGAGTCCCTGCCCTGCTGGTCACCTGCTGTGTGGCCCGGGGCAGCTCTCTGCTCTCTACAAATTATACATACATACATAAATGTACACACCCGAGATTCTTTCCGCAGAAACATTGTCTCTAGATCCTAAACACTGTATGTGTGAAACACTCCTAGAAGCAGTCAGGCACCCAGAGAGAAGAGAGGTCTGTGGAATGAAGGCAATTTAGCAACTATGTCTTTCATCTCTTACCAGATATTTCGTAAAAAGGAATAATTGGAGCATCTCACCAAAGCCTCTAACTCAATTACATAACATTTATTTACAGTGTGTCAGATAATTGGGTTAATGCTTTGGGACAATTAGTATAAATAATATTAACAACAATATGTTAAGCAATGTAATGTATACTATCTCCTTTAACCCCAACTCCTGAGGTGGGGTAGGGGGTAGGGATTATAAGAGCAAGCACACAGGATGCCATTGAATAGCTCTGCTGTTAACTTGCTGTGTGACTTTGGACAAGTAACTGCTCTCTCTGCCTTTGTTGTTGTTTTGTGCCTAAGTCATAGCTGACCTGCAGTCTGAAAACCTGAGTTTTCAGAGGCAGTAAATCGCACAGAAGGAGACAGTTTGTCCTTTTCTCACAGAGCAGCTGATGGGTTCAAACCACATGTCTTTGGGATTGCAGTACATGTTCTTACCACTAGACTACCAGGGCTCCTTAGTCGCTGTCAAGTCGGCACTGATGCACGGGGTCTTTTTGGATAACAAAATGAAACACTGCTTGGTCTTGTTATCCCTACCAACAGCCACTGCAGTATGACAAACAGGTGGTTGTCGTCAAATTTACACAGAACAAACAGAGGCTGTGAGAATTCCGAAACTTGATCATGCTCGCTTAATAAGTCGCTGGCGCAGCCAAGATGAAACTCCATGGTGGTCTGACTCGAGAACTTGAACACTTGACTACAATTCACTGCCTTTTCTGGAAATGATTATAGGTAGTTTAGAAAAGAATAAATAATTGTTAAACGAGCAGAGTATAACAAGTCTGCTGCGAGTGTAAGTAAGGCCTTCTTTCTCTGCAGGCTCCCCACTGCCAGCCCCTGACCGATTCACTCCCTGGACTCGGGAGGATGGACACTGGTAAACCCACCTGTTCCACCCCCTATACCAGCTTCATTATTTTTGTGGAAGCAATCATGAGCAGATTTTTGAAGGAATGAAAATTGACCCACTTTATGATATTGGCCAAGCTTTGGATACTACGTTGTACTGAGCTATAGAAACTTTGCTCACAGCCCTCCATGAGGTTTGTTTAGTGGTTGTTGTTTAAACTCAAGAGCTGCTGAGCAACTTGATCAGACAATGGTGTAGATGACAGTTTAGCTTTTCCCTGAGGTACAGGTGCCAACACCCAGGAAGTTCTTGCTCTGTGACTGAGGGCTGGACCCCAGGATGGAAAGATATCCTTAATGTACCTGAATTAAGCACTGCCCACCACCAGTGTTGTAGAAGTCCTGGACCAGCAGTTACCTCCCAGGACCAAGTGGTGGGCACAGGAGAGAAGTCTGGCTTAGCACTGTGGCCTACAAACTGCTGAGTACAGGTAATACAGCAGACAGTAGCACAGACTCCATAGATACCAGTAACTTTTTATAGAACAAAACCAAACTGAATAAACAGTTGATGTTGTTGTTGTTAAGTGCCATTGAGTCATAGGCCACTCATAGCGACCCTATGAACAAAATACCTTTCGTCCTCTCTCCAGGTTCACAGGGTTTCTGGAGGCAAGCTATTTCAGAAGTGGATGCTACTCCTGCTTCCAAGCTTGTTTAAATCGGGAAGCTTCACCAAACACTGTTCACCATGGGTAACCATTATTGCATTTGACACATCAGTGTCACAGTGTTCGGCTTCACAGCAACCACAAGTTACCTCTCTACAGCAAGTTGACAGACCAGGGCTATATAACCTAGAATGACCAAAACAAACAATTTATATAGGAGGCAGATTTTACGACTTCTTAAAGAGAGAGATTTGGGTAAAGTGTCCTGTAAGATACTGCTAGAAGGGCTGTCTGTTTTCTCATCTGCTAAAAAAAAAAAAAAAGCCCAAACAAACAAAAAAATAAACCAATCAGATTTGCTGTCACTAAAAGAAAAAGACCTCAGTCAACTCCCAAGTTGCAGATGAAAAAGTTGAGACCTAGAGAGGGAAATTATTTTCCCAAGGTCACATAGGAGATGGAGGGCTGCAATCCAGCTTTTCTGACTACCATTTGATGCTTCCTCCCTCACTTTTTCTTATTGTTTCAGCTTTTCACTCCTTCTTCCAATGTGAGAACTTACCAACATGGAAGCTCAGCAACTGTGTTCATGGCCACAGCGCGGTGTCTAAGGAAGGTTTTGCCAAAACTAGACTTGTGGATAGCATGATAGCATTGAGCAAATGTAAGAAGAGTTGTTAGATTCATTTATTATTGTAGGAGAATATGGTTCTCAAAGTGTGCTTCTTGGACCAGCAACAACAGCATCACTTGTTACACACAGAGACTCAGTCAATACCAACTTACTTAGAAGCTCTCAGTGTAGGGCTAGTAAACCGTTCCTACAAGGTTCTAGTTGATTCTGACATGCTAAAATTTGAGAACCACTGTCTGAGAAGATAAGAAGCCCTGGTGGTATTATACATGCATTATACGTTGGACTGTTAACCAAAAGGTGAGCCGTTTTAGTGGTTTGAGTTTACTAGCCTCTCTGTGGAAGAGGATGAACAGTCTCCTTCCTTAAGGATTTATAGCCTCAGAAACACAACAGAGACATCGTAAGTCAGAACTGACTCTATAGCAATGGATTTGGTTTCGTTTTCATCCTAGAGGACAGAATTAGTACCAATGGGTCTAAAATGACAGGAAAGCAGACAAGGAAGGATGGTGTAACAGGGAGCACTGTTTAAAAACCAAAACAAACCAAAACAAAACAAAAAGGAGTCCTCTACGGGGTAGGTGTGTGTGTGTTGTCTAAGGTTGGTGACATCCCCCGATAGTGGACCTTTGGACTGTGAATGCTTAGTTGATATAGAGGAATGGAGACTTGTGAGGGGGAAAGGCCCTTGGAGGTGACTATTAAAGTTGATGGTCTCCAATGTCTTAGGAACCCTAAGATTCAATAAGAATTTATTTATTTATTTATTTTAGAGGAAGAGAAAGAAACTGAGGTTTATTAGACATTCATAACAGACTATGAATGGGTCAGGACAGACTGACCCATTTTTATCTAATGAAAATGTTTATGTATCCATTGTTTGAGGAGTGGAGTTTAAACAGCTGATTAGTGCATTCTGAATGTTTGGTGACTTTTGGCCATCTCATTTATCTTTTCCTTGAGTCTATGATTTTGCCACATTCCTTGAGGGTCGGTTTCTATTGTTATATTGCCACAGTGCTTGTCAAAACCAGTTCTGATTGATCTCCTTTGTCAGCATGTCCTTTGCCATTTCCTGTTACTCCCCACGGGAGAGATTTCACCCTGATTCATTAGGAGAAGGGGTGCCCCATTTTCTTAACTACTTCCTGTTGGAAAAGGGCGATGTCAGTCCCAGGGTAAAGATCTTCTCTCACTACTCTAAAGGGGCCCTTTGACAATAGGAAACATGTAAACTATTGTAGGGATTGATTTTGGAATTTAGATGCACTGCTATCAATTGTGCTTAGGGGTACAGGTTCATATCCTTGGAGGTACATCATTTTAACATGGAACTATTGCAGCCTAGAAGACACAAATTGTCAATAAGAATTTTTGTATGACAAGCAGACCACAAAAGAAAACAATTTCTTTTCCTAGGAGATAAGTCCCACAAAGGCATGGGGTTATTTCGTATGTTTGTTTTGTCCCCTGCTACACAAAACCTTAAGGGACTTTCATGGCCTAGTGGATAAGGACTTGCACTGCTACCCTAAAGGCAGGTGGTTCAAATCCACCACCTACTATGTGGGAGCAAAATGGACAATCTCTTCCTGTGTAATTACAGTCTCTGAAAACCTGCAGGAGGGTCAACTGTGACCCAGTTCTGACTTGACAGCATATAAAAACAACATATAAAAAAATATTCTCATGCAAAGATGAAAAAGCAGGGAAAAGGGAAACTAGAGTACGAGAAATGGCACAACCTAAACAGAAGGAACAAAAATGATGATGCCTTGCGAAACCTATAACGAATGTCACTCAATAATTTGTATAGAAATTGTTAAATGGAAACCTAATTTGCTATGTAACTCTCACCTTAAACAAGGTGCATAAAAATATTTAAAACCAAAACTCAACTTTATGGAACACATTTCTACTCTGATACAATTGGAGTCAAGTCAGTGGCCATTGATTAACTGATTATAGCCTCACTTCCTAGAGCAAACATGTAGTATATGAATTCTGCTTTGGAAAATAAAGTTTTATTGACACATAATCATGCTTGTTTGTTCACAATCATTGTCTGTTTGTGCTTTTGTACTCCAAAGCATAGCTGGGTACTGTGGCTGACCAGATGGCCATACAGCATAAAATATTTATTATCTGGCCCTTTACAGAGAAAAGTTTGAAAGTATCTGACCCAGAACACTGCCTATATTACAGCAGATGCTCAATAAATATTTTATGAATGAATGAACCAATTTCTCTGTTGGTGTCACAGATATACAGCAAGCTTATTTTGGAGAGAGAAATTGTGATATTGACAAAGGATATTGAATGAACTATAAATAATAAAACCAAACAAGTTTGCCTTAGAAGAAGTACAGCAAGGTGCTCCTTAGAAACAAGGGTGATGACATTCTGTCTTACATACTTTGATCATCTTATCAGGTGAGACCAGTCGCTGGGAGATGTCATACTTGGAAAAGTGAAGGGTCACTGGAGATAGACTGACACAGAGACTGCAGCAATAGACTCAAGCACAGTGGAGATTGTGAGGATGGTACAAGATTGGGCAAGATTTTTATCTGTTGCCTATGATTATATGATTTGGAGTCACTTTGATAGCACTTCTCCAAAATGCTAAAGAGCAATGTCAGATTGAAGACTAAAGTGAGCCAGACTCAGGCCATGGTCTTCTCAATTACCTGCTGTGCATCAGAGAACTGGACAATGAATAAGGATGACAGAAGAAAAGTTGATACTTTTGAGTTGTGGTTACTGGAGAAGAATATTGAATATCCCATGGACTGCCAAAAGATAAACACATATCTTAGAGAAGGTTCAGCCTTGAAGGCAAGGATGGTGAATCTTTCATATTTGGACATGTAGCTAGCTGAAGCTATTCCTTGGAGAAGAGACATCATGTTTGGAAGACAGAGGGTCAGTGAAGGAGAGGAAGACCCCCCAGTGAGATGGACTGACATGACACCTTCAGCAATCAGCTCAAGTGTATAAGATATGAGGAGAATGGCACAGGATAGGGCAAAGTTCAGGCTGACTGTTCATAGGGCTGTTATGAGTCATACTCTGGTGGATCCTAACAACAACAAGTGGGTATGGAATTCAGAATTAAGCAAACCTGAACTTGAACTCTGGCTTTTAGGTATGCAAGTGTTGTGACCTTTGGCAAATGATTCTATCTCCTTTGTAAAACAGAAATAATAATAGCCATTTATGATTAGTATATTATTATGAGGAAACTCTGGAGGCTAAGTGGCAAGAATTTGCACTGCCAACACAAAGGTAAATGGTTCGAATCCGCCAACTACTCCAAAATAGAAAGTTAGGCAATCTCCTCCCTGATTTTCTGTCTCTGGAAATCTGTTGGAGGGTCAGCTATGAGTCGGTTCCAACTAGAAGGCAGTGAGATGATGATGATGATGAGTAATTAATGAAAAAATATCTTTTAATATAGTCCGTGGAGAGTTGTGCTGCCAGCCGAAAGACCTTACCTTCTTGGCTGTTGCAGTCTACCAGCTGCTCCATGGAAAAAGATGAGAGATCACCTCCCTTTCAATTACAGCTTGGATGGTGGTGGGCAACAGCTAGATTATCTGTTGATAACTGAATCTTTAATGCTTGTGGAATGGATGTTAAAGGGCCTAGGAGAATTTCAGAGACAGAAAATGATGTTTCTTTCTTCAGACAGGTGGTAACTGACACTCAGGAGAGCGGATTACAGTGCTCCAGACCCTAATATATAAGAAAATAAAAACATAGAGATAGGAAAATATAGATTGTACTCTCTAGTCTTCCTTTTGATGAAGCCTCCATTCTTTGGAATATACACAGCATATTCTGAGGCTCAAGAGATATCTATAAGCGAATTTTACATGGTGGAGATGAGTAATTCTTAATGAGTCCTGTGATTTGGGAGCTAAGGGTTGTGATTCATTCAGTACATGTGAATGAGAAGTAATACATTACCAGACACTCTTTTCAATATAAAATTGAACTTCTCATAGTCCCTAAGAATTCTAATAATTGCTTGCTTTTCCCAACATATAGAGGAAATTGGGTGCACTGGTATGTTAAAAACAGGCATGCAGGGTAGTCTGCAAATTCTTAGACTCGGGGAAACTATAAACATGGGTTTTGGTTTTTTTAAGTCTTTAGTTACAACATGTTTACGACTCAGACTCTTGCTAATGTGGATTTGCATCTGCCTGTGCTGTATATTGTTTTTTGCTTAATGTAGGGAATTGGAGGGCTTGGAGATTTTTGCCAGAACACATAGGGTATGTTAATTCCTGCACGGGAAAACTGTAGGTAAATCGACACCATGCACAATACAAAAGGGCCATTCTCATACTATTCAGGAAAATATATCCTTTTAAAGAATTCAACTATCACCTGGTTAAGTGGCCCAAGTGTAACCTCTTTGTGGTTCTCAGTCCTAACAACATGCCCAAAGTATGTGAGATGAAGCTTCACCATCCAAGGACCACACTACGCATCTTCTCCAAGACAGATTTGTTTGTTCTTTTGGCAGTTCATGGGATACTGAGTACTCTTCTCCAATATCACAGCTCAAAGATAGCAATTCTTCTGCTATTCTTATTTATTCTCCATCATTTATTCAGCCATGTGATTTCAGATGTAAGTAACTGAAAAGATCATAGCTTGAATAAGTGCACCTTATTCTTTAAATTTACACCACTGCTCCTTAACACTTTGAAGAGTTCCTTGACAAAATATATGATTAGGCATCATTTGTATGATAACAGTTCAAAATAAGAGGTTCACTGCAAAGGGGACTGGGTGAGGGGAAGGAGGGAGGGAAGAAATTGTGCAACAATGAATGAATATTTAAAATAAAGAAAGTGAACTACAGAAGGGGAAGGGAGGGGTGAAGAGGGAAAATGTAGAACAATGAATAAATGAAAACCCAACTTTTCTGTAAACTTTCATTAAAATTACAATTTAAAAAAAAAAAAGTCCTTGACAACATATTTCCACCATGTCACATGTCTTTTAATTTCCTGACTGCTTGTACCAAGGGTGCTGACTGTGGATACAATCTAGATGAAATCATTGACAAGTTCAGTCTTTTCTCCACCCATCATAATATCGTCTATTGAGCCAGTGGTGAGGATTTTTGTCTTCTTTATGTTGAGATGTAATCCACATGAAGGTGATAGTCTTTGATCTTCTGTACCAAGCTCCTCAAGACTGCTTTCAGCAAGCAAATACAAGCATAATACAAGTTGTTGATGAGTCTTCTTCAAATCCTGATGCTCACTCTTCTTAAAGTCCTGACTCTCAAATCATTTGCTTAGTATACAGACTGAGTAGGTATGGAGAAAGGAGACACTTCTGATACACACCTTTCCTGATTTTATACCATGTGGTGTTCTCCTACTCTTCAGATAATAGCTCCTTGATATAGGTATAGATTTCATATAAATACAATTAAGTGTTCTGGGATTCTTATTCTTCTCAATGTTAGTTTTAATTTGTTATGATCCATACAGTGAAATACTTTCACATAGTCAATAAAACACAAATAGAAATGCTTCTGGTATTCTCTGCTTTTCATCAAGATTTACCTACCATCATTAATGATATCCTTGGTGTCACAGCCTCTTCTAAATCCAGCCTGAATTTCTGGCATTTCTCCATTGATGTACTGTTTGTGTTAATTTTCAGCAAAGTTTTACTTGTATGTGAAATTAGTGATATTGTTTGATAATTTTAACATTCTGCTACATCATCTTTTTTGGGGGAATGGGAATAAATGTGGGCCTCTTTCAGTCATTGGCCAGGTAGCTGTTCTCTAGATTTCCTGGCACAAATTGGTGAGCACATCCAGAGCTGCGTCTGTTTAAAACATCAATTGATGGAATAATTAACTCATGGAGCCTTGTTATATCTTATAAATGCTTTCAATGCAGCTTGGGCTATTTAGATGTAAGCTAGACTTAAGAAAACATGATCTTATTTTTTTTTAACCAACTATAGATATGTATTATAAAATATAAAAAATGTTTGCTGAAATAGTGCACAGAAATTTTGTAGGCAGGCATGTGGGAATCACCCCCTTTGGCAATGTTACCTGAGACCATCCACATCACCAGCACCCTTAGAGGTACTTGGGGTCAAAGTAACAAATTAATATATAAACTCTGAACTTCCAGGAATAGATAGAAGCACCAAGATCCTGCTGAACCTGCTCACTCCCACTGACCTCAAACCCTAACCACAAGGGGACTTCCAGTGAGTTCAGAGTATGGTTAAGTCTTCATTTAAAAGTCTTTCATTAAAGATAAGAGTCTAACTTTTGGGGCTGTAACCACAGAACTAAAATTGTACATGTAATTGATAATTCTGATTTTTAATTCTAAATAAGTGTAGTGAAGTTTTACTTGGAAACCTTGTCAGGACTACCTTGGAGTTAAACTAAATTCATGTATGTTCCAGTCCCGTCAGTTGGACAGGTTGTTGTCCTCGATTTCTTGGCACAACTTGGTGAGCACATTCACGGCAGCGTCTGTTTGTTGAAACATGTCACTTGGTATGCCATCAATTCCTGCGGCCTTATTTTTTGGCAATTCTTTCAGAGAAGCTTGAACTTCTTCCTTCATCACTACAGGCTCTTGCTCATACGTTGTTTCATGAAATTCCTTTGTGTATGTTAGTTCCTTTTAATACAATACTCTGTATACTCTTTCCATCTTCTTTTTTTTTTGTTCAATAGATGTTTATTAGTTGAAAAACTTCCCAGTCAGTTTTCGAAAATCATTTTTGGTGTTCTCTACTAATAAAACAGATTCTTTACCTTCTTTATATTTTTTTTCTAGTACAGTGAAGAAATAAGCATAATCCTAAAGAAATGGTATTGTTGCTGTTGATTGCATGTAGTTGTTCAGCACGACTCATAGAGACCCTATGAACAAAATGATTGCTTAGGTCTTCCATGAATTTGCTCATGTTTCTACTATTTGAATTCCATTTCTCCACCAAAGCAGGCCTGTCTTGGCAGTGCCCTTCCCTCATAAATTGCTCCAGAACTAGGAAGGAAATCATTTCCTCCTTGCTGTGGTTCTCTGGCTGCAGCCACATGTGAAAGAACTTCCAGTATTACCGAAATTTCTCTTTTAAATTTGAAATATCGCTGCATTGCAATATGTCGACTGGAGTTGCTGGGTTCTGGGATTCAGAGAGGTTCTCTCCACTACTAAGTCCTGGGGAGGGTTCAACCTCCTGATTGTCTGATCTGGGATCATGCCTTGCTGGTTGACGTCGAGCGGATCTCCTGTGATTGAAAGCCATGGTTGGCAGATTTCTCAGAGACTCAAGTTGCGAGACTCAGTTTCTGCTGATTTGATTGCCTGGGGTTATTTGACATTTAAAGGCTTGTCTTGTTTGTGCAGGAAGATCTTTGTGAGTCTGGCAGGGAGTCCTTGCAGATCCTTTGTTTGTTTTTAAAAAAAAAAAAGAAAAAAAGAAAGAAAAAGAATGAATGTAAAGATAGCTATGTATTAGGAAGTTGCATCCCAAATAGATGGACCTGAAAGGAAATATGGAGGAAAGGCCTCCATCTTCTTT